>NW_028141171.1:7292641-7794573 GCF_030444845.1 Prenolepis imparis | reverse complement strand
AATCGCTTATCTAATTAAAAATTAACCGATTTATGTCGTGTTTGGTGTCATTTTAATCGCAAAAATCTCAATAATCCATTAAAATTATTTTCAAATCGATAAATTGCGAATTATACAAATTTTATTTTCTCTAGTAACATGTCATATGATATGAAAGATTATAGATAAAGGGAGCCTCGCGAGAGAGACTTCGGAACTCTTTGATGATACGTCATTTCGCTCGCTCTTTATTCGTTCTCGCTCTGCCTTCGACGACATCGAGAACCTTTCCTTATCTACAATAAATTCACGAATGTAAATATCTTTTAAATAAAAACTAAAACTTTTAATTTGCATTTTATCGGTTTAAAAATAATTTTAATGGATTAATGAAATTTTAGCGATTAAAATGACACCAAACACGACATAAATCGGATAATTTTTAATTAAATATGTAATTTGAATTACTTGTTCAGTGAAAAATTATCCAATTTATGTTATAATTGATGTCATTTTAATCGCAAAAATCTTATTAATCTAATAAAATTACATTCAAAAATATCAAATAGAAAATATAAAAAATGTAATACAAACAAAAGCCATTTGTCACATAAATAAAACAAACCAGAAAAGTAAAATAAGTAATATTAAACCTCGGGAGAGATTTCAATGCTTGTTTACGAGATATGAAAGAAGAAAAGAAGAAAAAGAGAAAGAGAGAGAGAGAAATTTGGCTTTTAAATTTGTTACATTTCCTATATGTCATTTCCATAATAATGTGTATAATAATATATATATAATATCTGAAATGACGTGGAAAATGTGTGTATATATATTATAAATTTAAGAGCTAAATTTTTCTTTTTAAAAAATACTGTGAATAAATGTTTTTATTATTTGAAAAGAAACATCGTCATTTCGAAATATATACATGTACGATATATTTAAATAATTATATATATATATATATATATATATATATATATAAATATTTCGTATATACTCGTATATACATATATATACTCTAAAATAATTTTTTTTTAAATTGCATTTCTCGTGTTACTATACACATGTATTATTTTATTATCTCTTACAATTAGATTTAGTTACTATTTCTCACTTCGGCCGCAATATTACTGAGAGGGCGCTAGTACACAGCGCTCTTTTTCCAGTCACACTAACTCCCGTAAGACCATCGGTCTTTAATAGTACCTCGTCAGTGACTCTTTGCACCTGGAGTAGCGCCGCGTTGCGGCGTACAGCGGAATTGTCGAGCTTTCTGTCAATGTCATGTCGCCGTACATACACATGTTTCATAATCCATGGTGCGGTTGATTAGAAATCCGTGCTACTACGAAACGCGCAAAACTGCGCGAGAGAGGAGTGATGCGCAAAAACTGTAATCGATGTGATGTTTCGCTGTAACGAGGTGGGTGATGGTGCTTACGGTGGATTTTATTTACGTCGATTAATTTACGGTGTCTCCCGGATTCCGAGAGTCAGCTGTCATGATATCGAGGACGTCGCGATAGAGGCAGGTTCCCGTCAGCAAGATAGTGCTGGGCACTGCTTTGTCGAATTTTTCTTACAAATTCGACGGAAATTCTTGCGGTTATTCTCTACAATATGCGACGACAATTCGATCTGTCGAGTCAGGGTGATTTTGCCGTGATCTCTTTATCTAGAGATCCCAGCGAAATATGGTTATGAAGCTAGAATTCACAATTTGTTCGTCCTATATAACTGCACTTTCTATACTCTTATACTTTCCCCTTCGCGCTCTGTGTATTTTACATAAATTTTAGACCCTTAGAATTTTCTATAACTTTCTACGTTACATCTCTTATATTTTTTATCTACACTTGCCTCACTTTTCTATTTAGTTCACAAAACTACAAACAAAATGGTATTTTTTTTCTCATTAAAATGCAATAATTATTTTAAAAATAAATACATTAATATAAAATATTGACTATTAGTTATTAGTTATGATTTTCTAATCTTGATGAAAATGCTATGCTTGATTGAACAGAGTTTTTCTACTTATTCTGTCAAATAAACCATCTGCTATGACAGCTTATGAAATCTATTGTTCGAGGTGTAACATTACACATTATAAACAAATCGCAAGGCTATGAATGTTATAAAATATTTCTCGAAATTCTCGAAATACTTGACGAATTTTGCGATTAATTATATATTTCTTTTTCTTTCTATATAATTTTAATTTTTTTTTCTTACCTCATAGAATGCCGATACAGGCACCACAGTGGACTGAATTTCTGTCATGTCCAATCTGCTGTCATGACTTTGACGCGGCCATACGAGGTCCTATATCACTCGGTTGCGGCCACACGATATGTCGCGCATGTCTCGCCAATCTGCATCGCAAGCAATGCCCTTTCGATCAGGTATGCCAATAATATCAATAATAATATATGTATATGTATGTTTGTTGTATTGTGCATGTATGTGTGTGTGTGTACCTTACTACTAATACATATGTTACATATATTGTAAGACATGTTATTTTATTAGTTGTTTAATTATCTTTATCTCCTTTTGAACAGAGCGTTATCAACACCGATGTCGAGAGACTACCAGTGAACGAAGCGCTATTGCAATTGCTAGGAAATCCGATTTCTACCGTCTCATCAGCGTCCTTATCAAATCAGCAGCAAAATTATCAGAAGTTGTTGCCGGTCGATCAACATGCCAACTATCTACGGGCCAAGAGCTGCATCGAGGAGCTTGCGCTTTATCTCAAGCCATGCCAGACCACTAACACTGCAGGCATGTACCTATTTTTTAAATTTCAAATATAAATCGTATTAGTATTTAAGGATAGAAATTAAACTAAAGTTTATTATGTAAGAAATTAAATAATATATTATAGTAGAGATATGCTATAGAGATTATTGCTTGTAATATACCGGGTGTCCCATTTTAAAGGACCCACTCAAATATCTCAGAAACACTGCGTTAAATCAAAAAATGTTTCCTACAAAAGTTGTAGGGTTTCGAGGGGGACATAACATAGTAATATTCATATGACCTTGGGCGAAACCCTCGAAACCCTACAACTTTTGTAGGAAACATTTTTCGATTTAACGCAGTGTTTCTGACAATGAGATATTTGAGTGGATCCTTTAAAATGGGACACCTGGTATATTGCAGATTGTCAATAATTATATAATATTTATATAATGTTATTGTAAATGTATAAATTGTAATAATTGATATTATTGGTATTAAGTTATGAAATGGGATATATTTGATATATATAGGTATTGGAGGTGGGGGCGGAGGGCTAGTGTCTCGACCTATGCAACGTAAATTGGTGACATTATTGGGCTGCCAATTAGTGGAACCAGAAGGTAGGGCGCGCGCGTTGCGCGCCGCCCGCAGCCTTGGCGAACGCACTGTTACAGAACTCATATTACAGCATCAAAATCCTCAACAGCTCAGTGCCAATCTCTGGGCGGCTGTACGAGCTCGCGGTTGTCAGTTTCTCGGACCAGGTAAATTTCATTTTATAGGGAATGAAGATCGCAAATATGCTATATCTTTTTTACTTATTGTTAAAGAGAAAAATTAGAGGGAAAAAAATTAAGAGTTTAATGATATCTGACTTTCCGTGATATTACTTATCTCGCAGCTATGATTATGCATCTGTATTTCTTTTTAAATAAAACTATGTAAAATAGAACCATATTTTTTATACAAATCGTATCTTTAACTTTAGTTATTCTGTGTTTAAAATAATTTAGAGCTACACATCTATTATTTCAATATATCTTGAATATCTTTTTATTTCTACAATTACCTTTTTTTCTCGGTATTTTTAGCGATGCAAGAAGAGGTACTAAAGCTTGTGCTATTGGCATTAGAAGATGGTTCGGCACTATCGCGCAAAGTGCTGGTGATGTTTGTAGTACAGCGTTTAGAGCCACATTTTCCACAAGCCAGCAAGACTAGTATCGGTCACGTGGTCCAGCTTTTGTACCGGGCGAGTTGTTTCAAGGTAATTTACAGTGACAATCACTGTGACAAAAGTACTTTCTCGAACGCAATTAAACCATCATTTTCTGAAAAGAAAAATTATATATTAGAATTATATATTTATATGTGTAACTTCCTAAAAAATCACTGATCTCTTCCTAATGATATCAATTATTGCTATCATTTTCTTGTGTTAATAGGTGTCGAAGCGCGAGGGCGATTCATCGCTGATGCAACTAAAGGAAGAGTTTCGCACTTACGAGGCTTTGAGACGCGAGCATGATGCGCAAATTGTACAGATTGCCACAGAGGCGGGACTGCGTATTGCGCCTGATCAATGGTCGGCTCTGCTCTATGGCGATACTGCACACAAATCTCATATGCAGAGCATCATTGACAAGTTGCAGACACCACAATCGTTTGCCCAGAGTGTCCAGGAACTTGTGATAGCATTGCAACGTACTCCGGATCCTGGACAATTGAGTGGTCTCAGGCCACAGTTGGAATTGTTGGCCGCTATTGATCCCAGTCCAGGTATCTATATGCACTATGTACATATAATTTCTAAGATTTAAACAATTTTTTATAATTAAATAAAAAGAGAAAAAAAAAAGAGAATTTTTCAGATTCTACAACTCTTAAATTTATAATTTTTAGAGACGGAACCACCAAGTTTAGCCGAGTGTCGCGCGGCTTTAGAAGCTGTAAGAATAGTAGTGGCTGCATTAGTGGACTTTGTGCGACAGCATGGAGGTAGTGGTACCAGCGGTGGAAATCGAAAGTCAACGACGCAGGACAGCGGAGGTAGCGGACCTGGTGGAGGTTCGTGTCCGGGTTCGGCAACTGGCAAGTACAAAGTCAGCATGTGCAGGGATCTGGCTCTTCGCGGTACTTGTCCGCGATCTAACAATTGCACCTTCGCCCACAGCGACACCGAGCTTGATAAGTGAGTCTGTATATCTAATACATTTATTTATATATAGAAAAGGAGAGAGAAATGATTAAGGATGTGCAATATTGAAAAAAAGAAATCGATGTCTAAATAACAAATTATAAATAATAGACATTATTATCAATTGTATTTTGAAAGGACCAATAATAATTTTGAATAATAGTTAATTTTTTCACGATTATTTAATATCAAGTTATAATACTCTTTTATTGTTGTACTGCAAATTTGTATATAAATAATATTCTTGGCGATATAAAAGTATCTTATTGATTTTGTTAATACTTTTTATACAGATATAGATCGAAGAATCGCAAATTGAATGTCAGGACGAGTTCAAACCAGGTAGAATCAAAGGGCGAGAAAAATAACAAGACCTTTAATAAACAGAATGGCGATTTAACGGCTTATCATTCTGCCAAAGCACACGATAGAGAAAGTGAGTATAATGAATATTTATAATTAATATAATTCTATGTAAATGAAATATTTGAAGAGATATGCACATGCGCGTATATATGCAAATCATTAAAAAGAAAATTGTTCTTATTCTTTATTATGCTACATTAGATATATAGAATGTCTGTTATTTTGTCTTAACTGTTCCAGCGGCCGTGCAGCATCCGACGCCCATTCCGACTAATTTAGAAAGTAACTTGATCGATTCATTGACGTCGACCTACATGCTGCCGTCTGCATCCCCGCAAAATTTATCGCATCTCGGTCTATGCTCTGTAAAGGGAGGAGCAATGGTAGACGGCGAAGGATCTCCTGCCGTCCATTGCTCAGGCCATTACATAATGGCGCCAGGATCCGTCGCAGCTGTCGATTATGGACCTTCCCCGACGACCACGACCAATCTCGGGATGTGGGACAGTCCGCAAATCGTATCAGCAAATCATGTAACAAACGATAAAAAGGTGAGAGAAAATTTCTTTGTAATAAATAACATTTAGAATAATAAAACACACAAATTTATTTATTTTAATGGTAATAAAATCAAGTATTAGAATTCTGTTAATTCGGAATTGACAATTTCCTACTTGCGGAGCAAAAATCTTCAATAATAATACATTTTTAAAAGATAAAACAAAAACTAAAACTTTGTCATGGCTGGCATATACCTATACTAATTTTAATAAATAATTATAATTATATAGATAATTTTAATAAATGATAAATAAGTAATAATGATAGAATAATAAAATAACTTTATAGCAACGAACGGCAAAGACTATGTTGGCAATGCTACTGCAACGTAGAATGGAGATTCTGAATCAACTGGAAACAATTATTGGCAAGCAGCCGCAGCAACTAATCTCACCGCAAATGAAAACGGTAATAAACTGATCATTCTTTTTTTACATTCAAGAGCTTTGCACGAATTAAAAGAAATATATTTCCTTTATGAAATATTATTTTTTAAAGTATATATCTTTTGTTAAGTTTACAATATATTTTTTTGTTATGTGTAATATATATTATTTTATTTTATTCATTTATATATTTATTCTGCATTTTTCTTTAGAATTACGATCTTCGGCAGGAGAGCGACTCGTTGACTACGTCTAATAATTTCTCAATATGGACCGCCGCGAATAGCTTCCGCTGTCCTTCTAGAACGGACTCGCCACCGTCGACTTCGCATCTCCTCGACGATGATGCGCCCTTTGTGCCTCTGTTAGACGTGCCTGCTACCACCTCTTTGCCACCAGCCAGCAAACAAGGATCTATCTCAAGACTGTCCAAAACTCTAATAAGGTGCAATAATAATAATATATAAAATTATATTAATAAATTATATATAAAATAAAAAAAATATTAAGCTGAAATGAAAGAGAAAGAATACATTTGATTTAAATTGAACCAAAAAAAGTTTAACAATCCACAAAAGATAAAAAAAACTTGAAAATTACAATATAATTGGAAAGATTTATACGAGATACATATTATTATAGATTATTATTATTAATTGTTATATCTTATATTTCACTATATTAATATTATATTTACTTAATGTTATTTATATTTGTTTAATAATAGACCTCCCTGCAATGGGCCTTTGC
Organism: Prenolepis imparis; assembly: GCF_030444845.1. Taxonomy (NCBI): domain Eukaryota; kingdom Metazoa; phylum Arthropoda; class Insecta; order Hymenoptera; family Formicidae; genus Prenolepis; species Prenolepis imparis. The sequence goes on along the minus strand of NW_028141171.1, from coordinate 7,787,577 downwards.
AACACTTTGCAAATTTCTACAACGAGGGAGTTGGACCCACCTCTGCGCTGTCTACTGCATTTAGGACTCCAAATTCTGTAACTTCCTTGTATTATGGCAATCAACGTGAGTGCAAAAATAAGATGTGTGTTGTATATACATAATATAAGAATTATATTAATCACATTTATATTTTTTATATTTTATATATTAATAATAATTCGATTTTTATCAATAGATCATGCATGCACATACATATATACATATATATTGATATAATTATTAAATTGACATTATTGCAGCATACATGACAATTGACGCGAATGGTGGTATACAGTCAATGACGCCGACAAGCTCCGGCGATGGCGGTGGTGGTAGCGGTTTCGTGGGCGAGAATTACATTACTCTCGGCCGCAATATCGTCACGCCGGAATCACTACCGCAATTTTCGAGATCGGAATACATGTCGAAAGAGTGAGTAATACATCAAACATATTTGCATATGTGTATGTGCAGCTGTGTGTTATTGCATATATATATATTTCAGTTTGATCCTCGAGTCGCAGAAAGTAAAACAGCAACTCAGACATCTCGAGAAGAAACTCAATGATTTAAAGGTAATTTATTACGCTTCGCATTCTGTAAAACATGAAAAATACTAGTGAATTTATATCATATATCACATATGTTATATGATGCTAAAAATTAAAAAATTCTGATAAATAATAATTTTCTTCGATGTCTTTATTGAAGTATAATTGATATAGTGTTTTGCGGCCAAAAAAATCTGTTGTTACGAAAAGTAGAAGTAAAACTGTATGTATTGTTTTCTCTGAAAATATTTAACATTTAAAAAATTGGTCATTTTCATTATTAATCTATTCTTATTCATATATTTTTTGTTAATATATTTATGTACTTATCTTAGTTGGCAACGCAAGGAGCCACCACTTTCTTCACGATGGGCGAACGACTAGCACAAGAATTGCGGATGATTGAAGCAGGTATCAGAGAAAGAGAAAGTGACATGCGAAATTGGAGCTGCAATCCATATGGTACTGGTACTGGTACCACCACCTTTCCATGGATCCAGCAATCCTCCAATGATTGGCTGTCAAATCAAGAATACAATCAAGATTATAAAATTGAGGAGGTAAGCTATATGTCATTATATTTGATTTTTTTAAATTTGATTATTTCAGATTTTATTTCAGCATTTATTTAATAAGAGAGAGAGCAAAAAATAATCTTTACATTAATTTTTATTGAGAATTAGATTTTCGTTTTGTCGATTTTATTATTTTTCTTTTTTAATATCACTAAAAGTGATATCTTTCTTTATCGCGTTATCTATCAAAATATATATTAATCGTGACCAATATTACTTCATAAATTGTGATTATGAATTGATGCATTCAATATGTGATTGATAATAAGAATAATTTCTATGATTAATTTATTAATCGATGCATGAACAGGAGGATACATATGAAGCGGGAATCGCGAACGACATGCGTGAGCTGGAATTGCGATGGGAATTCGAATTGCGAGAGCAGGAGAAACACTGGTCCAGTGGAGGTGAGGAAGATATTATTACCACCACTACAACTACTACCACCACTTCCAAGAATAAATAATATTTATTTATTCTGCTCTATAACATATAATCTCTTCTCTTTTCTATCGATACTTTCTTTCTCTTACATCCATTTCTCCGGAAACATGTATTTTTGCATGTCTAAATATTTCTGTAAATTAATATTGATAGAAAGTAAAAGTAGAATTTCTTCAATTTGTGAAGGGATATATAAAGTACACGCAGACATGCGAATCTAAACCTCTTCAAACATTTTTATTTTAATTAATTAAATGCAGCATTGCATATGATAAAAATATGGAAATTATAATTTCACATATAATTTCTAAATTAATAATAATTACATGTACATGTTGAGCACATCAGTTCTCAATTGTTTGAAATTTAAAGATTCGTGCCACACTTAAATGTATGGCTGCTGCGATTGAGAAAAAATATCAACATTGATTTAATTCATATTGTTTACTCAGACAAATAATTTAATATATAATTTCTAATATTTGAAAATTAACCATCTTTTCAAATAAATCTCTTTAATCTATGATATCTTTGACCTATCTTTTCTTCCTTATTTAGGGAAGACATAAAAAGATAAGGTAATAAGACTAACGGAAAGATTTATGGGGCTTGTTAAAATTTAGCAATAATACGTAGTCAGTGTTTTATAAACAATGACTCGATGGAATATGAAAATATGTAGTCAAATATATTAGATAACATATTTAATTATATGCGGATCGTATATTCTTCGTTGATGATACGATATCATATGTATATATTTATATATATATATATATATATATATATATATATATATGCAAATATAATAAACAATACATTCGAAAAGAATGCTGACTGCGCTTGACCTGATCGACAAGGTTACATTATTTCTTACAATGATAATAATAATAACAACGCGTTATTATATTACATATATTGTAGATACATATATGCTAAAAAAAAAAGAAATCGCGTTCCTTTGAAGGACGTTCTGTTTATAGAATTTCTATATTCCGAAAAGAGACGAAAAGAGAAGCGAAACCACTCTACCTCGGTATTGATGACGGCTCCTTTTATGTAATCACTTTATTTGAAAATGTAATTAATTTTTATAATCAAGTCTCTGAAATCTACAAAAATATATTTAATATAATCATAATTACACACCACACACGCATCAAGATTAATTTATTTCAAATTTTTGCGAATAATGCAGGCATGTAATAATAGATTATTTCACATATTTATTACGATTTTAATTAAGATTTATTAATTTTATTAATTAAATTAATTGTTAAAATATCAAAATTTTTTGGAGCATTTTATATTTCGCGAAAGTAAATGCGAATCGAAGGAGCCGTCTCGAAGGAGGAAAGTCTGGTTATTTTTTTTAATAAATCGTTGCAATCTAAATCGTCTTTTTTTCTTTTTTTTCGGAATAATAAAGAGTGATAAGAGAACTTCCAGTTTTAGTGGAAACAACTTTTTTTTATATAATAGATAAAGTCTCTCGTTGACTTCATCTTATAAGCCTTTAGAAAAAATTATATGTTCGAATGAAAGATATCTTTTTTTTCTATTAAAAGAATTATTGATAATTCGAGTCTTCTTTTTCTTTCTAGCGATAGTATATGTACGTTTATGTAGCATTAAAATTAATGCGTTTTTTGTGTTATTTTATTAACTATTATTTTATTAATTAACTGGATTATTACTTGAGTTTTTATCCTTTCAAAAAAGAAGAAAATTGTTAAATGGAATCGGAAAATTAATATATTAGTTTCTTTTTAATTTTATATAAAATTAAAATTTATTTTTTGCACATTCTTGTTTTGCAAATTGTATGGCAAGTAAATCTGATACTAATTTTGAAAAATGAGATCATGAAAAACATTAATCTTTTTTTTTTACTAAATGTTGGATAATTAACATTATATATATATATATAACATCTTAATTTTTGATACTTCATGAAAATTAAACTCAAAATGCTAAATAAAATTTAAAAAAAAAAATTAATTTTTTGCACATATATTTTTTCTTTAAAACATATATAAAAATTTCACATAACGCTAATTGTGTGCAATAATTCGATCATTTAAAAAATAAAGAAATTATTGATTTTGTAATTTGAGAGATTGACTAATTATTAGTTACATTTTTATTATTTGACTCTTAATTAAATTTTAATTGAGATTAACACATACACATACATCAATAATATGTATTTAATCTTAATCATATATATATATATATATATATATATATATATATATATGTGTATATATATATATGCATATGAGTTTCGTATAATTATTTGAAATTAATCAATTATAGCAAAATATGAGTTACCCGGTGCAAATTTTTTACAAAGTTAATCTGATAAAAAAATTTGTGCAATTCATGTTCGTTTTTGTTCACTATTATAATGCAATAATAATCGTGCATACGTGCGTGTGATAAGTGTTGTTTATTATCAGTTTTATTGTAAATTTTATCTATATATGTTTTTATCTTCCCAATTATGTGCAGTATATAATAATTGTGTAACGGCATTACGAAAAATTTCATTAAAGAGATTTCTTTTTTAATAATAAAAAGTTAATTTATTCTCTCGAATAGGATTTCTTCAATTATTTACTTTAACACAGAAATATATACTTACAATAAGATAAATAAAATAAATAAACTTATGTCTCTCTTAAAAATATAATTTTCCAATTATTTTCTTATTTAAGAAATTACAATTTTATTTCTTAAGAACAAATATTATATTTTTTATTGGAAAAGAAATTATTAAAAAGATTTTTGACTAATAATTAAAAGAATCTCATTCAGGGAAAAATTACATTTTATATTTACACATATACATATATGCATGTATAAATGTATATATGTATATGTATAAAAACCATCCTGGCCACATATGTATAATGTGTGGCAGGAACTATCCGTTATGTATATAAATTATATACATATAAAAATTATGTACCGTTCAACTTTCTTTATTCTTTCTTTTTTTATTAATATTCTCTATATATAGGAAAATTGATTATAAAAAAAGAAATAAAAAAAAATTAAAAGATAGTTGGGTTGTGTATAAAAACCGAGGTTCGCGAAATTATCAGATTGATTATAAAAATGATCCTTACATTATTCGACAATTAATTTTTTTAATTATTAAGGTATAATTTTTTTTTTTTTTTTATATAATAAAATTAATTTGTTGAGTTTGTTAAATAAATATAGTAATACAATTTGAAAATTATAATTATATAATCATATTATAATACATTATATAATTTTATATAAATATTTATATAATTATATTAATTATTAAATTATAATTAATAAGAGTTATTACTTTTGCTAAGGATCATTATAACACAAATATCCTTACACTATTAATTTCTTTAAAGAGTCACAGAAAATTTAATTCTATCGAAATTTTGCGGATTCTCCATGTAAAAAAAATGAAAAAAAAGGAAACACTCCGGGAAGTAACGAGTGCAACGCGCAATGCTGTGTTTGTGCAGAATGTGCTTCTGATTTACTATAATATTGCATGTTAAACATGTCGCCAGCTCTACCACTGTGTATGTACAGTTCAGATACATACGTGTCGATGATGGTACGATATGATTCTAATTGATATATTAACTTGTTCTTTGTTTGAACATTATAATAATGCGATATTATATAGATAGCGATATCACATATCGAGATATATGACGATATATTATAGTCACTTAATGCACTTGCCACTTATCAGTACAACAGAGACAAACTTATTCGCCAGCGCAGGCAAATCCATCGTTTTCTTAATGCTAATAATTATATAATTGCGTATATATATATAATTATATTAAATCGTATTATATATAATCATATAATATAATTTAATAATAATTACGAATAATGATAAAATTGCAACATTGTAACAAAAACTCACGATATAAATTTATAATTAATGTTAAGAAAAATTTATAATTAATCTATACTCTGTCCCATGAGAGAGAATAATCTCAGCTGTCATCTGTCAAATCAATCTGTGGAAAAACTAAGCATTTCAATAAATATCGATATTGCGTGAGATAAATAGCAATGCCTAAATATTGATAGATACATGACTTACATTTAAAATGTATCATATACATCCACTATTGAGAATATATAACATTAGAAATCAAGACTCTTATTTCACACCTATTTACATTAAGATTTCATTCTCACGAGACAGTGTATACATTCTTATAAAATTATAATTATAACTAAAGCATTAAGTAAAATTTTATTCTATTATACATAGAAATAAAATGTTATTCTTATAATGGGTTTAGTTTAATCATATATAAATGAAGTAATTATATAAAAAGCACACTTTTGAGAAAAAGAAGAATTAATCATGATATAGCGTTGCGATGTATTTAATATTGATCAGGAAAAGATGATTGTTCCATATGGTAAAAATTTTATATTTAAGTATAAAATAAAATAGTGTAACACACTTCTCTCTTTTATACTTTACTATAAAATTATTTACTATAAAAAAAATCCATTTATATGCTCACATACAAACGTACTTTTTATGTATTTTCCAACGACTGTGTACTGTAAGTGTGAAAGTGTTAACGTATAAATATATTTATTTACTCAATATAATATTTTTGTATAACAATATTTTCCCTTACGATTTCTAAAGTCATTTTCTTCACATATTTAAGTATTTTCAATGTAGCACACGTTTTTCGCATAACAAATTTAAACGAATTGTAGCCTCTTCAATTTCCACTAATTATAAACAAATTTTTTTTCTCTGCTAAAAATGAATTAAACTTCGTTGTGAGTAAATATTTAAAATTTAAACTTTGAAATTACGTTTTCTCTATCACAATATGCATTATGTATATTATCAATAATGCAATATTTTTATAATCAATAATGCAATATTTTTATAATCAATAATGCAATATTTTTATAATCAATTAAAATATACCGCGTATATACGTAGATCTCGCTATTTATTAGGGTGCGTTCGAAAATCCTACTCGTGGGATAGAATTGAATTGACCAATCAGAACAAAGGAACCTTTGCTCCTTTCGTTCTGATTTTCGAACGCACTGACAAGCAGGCGAACACGTTTCCCGCCAATTTGCCTAATGTAAACGAAGCTTAAAATTGATACTTGTGAAGAGATCCTTTTGTTAGTATATTTCCAACCTCCAACCACGTGTTTTTCCAAGATGGATTTTGTACAGCCTGAGCCTGCAAATTATTCGGAAAGTTCAGACGAAGAAGACGATGTAAATTGAAATAATTGTATTAAAAAATGATGCACACGTATCTGTGCATTGAAACGTATCATTTCGCATATTATTATTTTTATGAATACTTTTTTATCTTAGATTTTTTAACTCTCTTTGAACGGAGGATATCGAATCTATAATAGAATTTAGTTTTTATGTTTAAATAAAGAATATTTTTTAGATTTTTTTTTTTTATTAGTTTCAGCCAAGTAAGCAAAGAAAGAAAGGGAGTAAAGACTTTGACAGTAGCTTCAAATTTATAAGCAGTGCAGCTGAATACAATTACGATCCTTGGAACGATGTGAGCAAATACATCACACGTAAACCAAAAACGAAATTAGATGATAAAATAAAGGAGATTCGAAAGGAACATAGTAGACAGGTATGTGATATTGTCATCTATATTATTTGCAAATTAAAATATGTGCAACAAATTGTATCAAATATATTTATTATTATAATTTTGTATGAAATTTATTAGAAGGAATTTGTTATATTTGTTAGGCTGGGACAGAGGATGATTTTATTAAAGTTGAATCAGAAACAGATCAGGATGATGAGACCATTTCCCTATCTGAAGATGAACTCAAAAAAGGTACATATATTTAATTTTATTTACATGATAAAATAAATTTGTAGAAATTATGATTTTCATAGATGTTACTTATATTTGCACAACAAAATAATTATGTTTATTACAATATTTATATATATATCTATAAAATTATACATATATATATATATCTTATTTATTGATTTGTTGTAGATACTGTTAAGACTAAGGAAAAGAAAGGGAAAATAAAAAAACCTGTCAAAGAAAATGATGAAAAAGCACTTGATTTTGAGGAATATACAGATTCTCAAGCATATTCTACATTTTATCAAATGAATTTGTCGAGGCCTTTGTTAAAGGTATATATGCAATAATTAATTATTACATAATGTAATAAAATAATAATATATAATTAATTATTAAAGAAATTACTAAAATAATATATACACAAAATAATATGTTAAATATATAATAAAACAGTAAACTTGATTTTAAAAAACTTAATATAAAAGCTATTAATTGATTTTTGCAAACTTGTAGGCTATAACAACAATGAAGTTTGTACAACCAACTCCCATACAAGCTGCTACCATTCCTGTAGCTTTAATGGGCCGTGACATTTGTGGTTGTGCAGCAACAGGTACTGGCAAGACTGCAGCTTATATGCTCCCCACTTTGGAAAGATTATTATACAGGCCACTGGATGGCCCTGCCATTTCACGTGTTCTTGTACTCGTACCCACCAGAGAGCTGGGAGTACAAGTTTATCAAGTGACAAAACAGTTAACTCAATTTACAACAGTAGAAGTTGGTTTATCTGTAGGTGGATTGGATGTGAAAGTACAGGTAAATTTGTCTGTTTTGTAAACTTTTTTAATATAAATAATCCCCAATCAGATAAGATAGCACTAATAAAGTTATCATATTTTTATAATGCAGGAAAGTGTATTGAGAAAAAATCCAGATATTGTAATAGCAACCCCTGGAAGATTAATTGATCACTTAAAAAATGCACCTACTTTTTCATTAAACAGTATTGAAGTATTAATTCTAGATGAAGCTGATAGGTAAAATAATATAAAAGAATATTTTCTCATATATACATACATAATATTATATATTGTATATGTAACAAAAAATAATTTATACATTTAATCATATATACATATTTTCTTAATTTAAGAATGTTAGATGAATATTTTGCTGAACAAATGAAATACATTGTAAAGCAATGTGCAAGAACCAGACAGACCATTCTCTTTTCTGCTACCATGACAGAAGAAGTTAAAGATTTAGCAGCAGTATCTCTTGATAAACCTATTAAAATATTTGTGGACAGCAATCAAGATGTAGCCTTTAATTTACGTCAAGAATTTATTCGGTAAGTAAATTCCTTCTAACATATTATTTTGAATATTTTTTAGTATCACTTTCTTGTTTCTTACTTTCAACAAATGTGATTTTAGCATCCGTAAGGAAAGAGAAGGAGATCGTGAAGCAATCTTAGCAGCATTAGTTTGTCGAACTTTTCATAATCATACCATGATTTTTGTACAAACGAAAAAACAAGCCCACAGATTGCATATTTTATTGGGATTATTAGGAGTGAAAGTAAATAAATCATTTAATATTAGTGAAATTAGTAATTATTTTTATATAACATTATTTTTTTCTTATATGTTATTTTTCTTTTTTCTTATCTTAATTTAAACAGGTTGGAGAACTTCACGGTAATCTCACACAACCGCAGCGACTGGAGAATCTCCAAAAATTTAAAGAGGAAGAAATTGATATTTTATTAGCAACTGATGTTGCTGCAAGAGGTTTGGATATAAGTGGTGTAAAAACTGTGATTAATTTTGTGATGCCTGCTACTCTACAACATTATATACACAGAGTTGGAAGAACTGCAAGAGCAGGTCGTGGAGGTGTTTCTGTATCGTTAGCTGGTGAACAGGAACGTTTTTTAGTGAAAGAAATTATTAAGCAAGCGAAAAATCCAGTCAAGAACAGAATAATACCATCTGACATAATAGAAAAATACAACAAGAAATTACAATCGCTAGAAACAGATGTGGAAAGAATTTTACAAGAAGAAAAGAGCGAGAAAGAATTAGCTAAAGTAGAGAACCAAGCTAATCGTGTTGAGAGGTTACTTAAAGCTGACGATGCCAAAGATCAGAGAAGTTGGTTCCAATCTAAAAAAGAAAGAAAAAAAGAAAAAGGTAACAAAAGAGAGTTAACGTATTTTAATATATTTTATATTCTATTGGTAGTAGTGTATCAATCATATAAACTATTAATTTTTTGTATACTTTCAGATAATTTTAGATTAAGTAAAAAACAAGTTGGCAAAGATAAAAAGCGTGAAAAGGAATCTTCCAATATAGTGGAAGAAAAAAAGAAAAAAGCGCAAAATGAACCTAAAATGGATACAGCCGAAGATAGAGCTAAGAGAGAATTAGAAAAGATAGCTGCCTATCAAGCGCGATTAGCCAAAAAGAGCAACAAACACAAGAAAATCAGAGTAGTTATGGATGAACACAATCGTGACTTTACTAAAAAAGGTATGAGATTTTATATTATTTTATAATATCACGAAAGAATTGCTCTCTTCTAACTAAATTATTATTTCAGGATCATTGAAACGATCAAGATCATCGTTTGCCACTGATCTAACAGACACGAGTAAAAAAGGTGTTAAAAGAATGCGATATGAGTAAGTATATCTGTTATCAAAATCTGAAGATATTTTATATATATATAATATATTAATCTTTATTATTTTAGGGCAAATGTTAAGAAAAAACAAAATACCTTTAAAAGGCCACAAAAAAATGTAGCAAGAAAAGGCCAAAAAAAATTTTTTAAGAAAAGTTAATGTTACAACTGTAACATAATGTATAATTAAATACATTGCATATTATTTGACTTGTTTTATTATAGAATGATTATACAATACGCCATACGTCTCACAGATTGACAGATGAATAGCACTGATTAATTGATTGTTTAATCAGATTATATATACTTTTCGTAGTTTATGACCTGTTTGAAAAAATTGCAGTACTATGCAGGAAAATAATTGTGTACTTGCAAAGATAGCATTTCAATAGAGTCAATATAATAGATAAAAATATCTGAGAAGTATATATTTAGTGAAAAAAATATGAAAAAAATATATATTAACGACAATGTAAGTAAAAATAAAATTATATAAATATATATTTTCTTAAATTTGAAAGAGATTATGCACTGGTTAAACATTGCATTGTACTGTAATTTCTATGAAAAGGTAATAAATATACGTTTTAATTCTATAATTAATGTGATGTGATCAATCATTCATCATCATTCATTGAATTCATCCGCAATTTTCATTCTTTAGATCTAATGTAGTTGAATGCTTATATTTTATAATTCTAATATAATCTGAAAACAAGTTTTCTCAAAACCTAGGCCCACTTGATTTAAATTTCATGCTTGAAATTTATATTCAATTTTTTCTCGAATATTTAGCATATTTAATAAATAAAATCGAAACAATTATATTCTTTTTATACATATGTCATTGCATGTACATTAATATAAATTAAGGTATTACACAATGATCTTTTTCAATCGGTATAATTTTAATTTTATGTTTATTTATAAATACAAAAGTTGAAGGTTTTCGCACAAGTTCTCGCAATATTCATTTTTTATTATTACACATAGAGATCATACTTAATGTGTATTATCATAGTAATTATAATAATAATCTTTATTATAATAATAATCTTTATTATAATAATAATCTTTATTATAATAATAATCTTTATTATAATAAATAATAATTATTATAATAATAATCGCGACTAAAATATGGCGATAATTTGTATTGTTAAAAACCAACAACTTTGGATCACAAAGCTAATAAACACACAACTTCTTATTTAATATATATTGTTTACGCAACAAAACTATAATATTTTCTTTTGCTGTTTATAAAGTGACGATATATTTGATATATCTGGATATATTTCTTTTGCAGAAAATGGATTTGTTGTATGTGCTTCATTTATTTATTAATAATGTTGACAATATTATTTATATGTATTTGATGTTTAAACTGAATACTATTTCTCAAGCAAAACAGTGTCGTAAGTAGATGTTTGTAAAGTAGAAAGAAATAAAGAATCTAATGTAAAAATGAATGCAATAACGATCAAATGCGAAAGAAAGAGTACATCTCAATTCAAGAAATATATTGTTGTATAATTTACAAAAAATTTTCAATTTATATATATATATATTTTTTTTTTCTCGTTAATAAAAAAAGAGAGATTACTTGGAATCAATCCTTTTCTGTTAATGAAGTAGTGGACTCTTTACTTTTCCAGAAACTCCCATATTTTTTTTAGCAGCTTGTTAAGACCGAGAGCAAAAACTAAAAATGAATGGAACAAGAATAAAGAGAGTGAGTTAAAGAGAATTAAAACGAATGATTTTTCATCAAAACTTGAGCGCACTGCTATGTCGAAAAGAACTTAAAAATAAAACTTGCTTATATATATATATATATATATATATATATATAAAAAAAGGATTTTCTTTCTGTTAATGAAGCAAAATCTTTTTTTTTTAACGAAAAAACTATATGACTATCTAAAAAAATTGTTTATCATAAATTATGAAACATATTCCTGTAGTTCGAAAATTAACGAGAAATTCAAATATATTCAAATTCAGTATTTGTCAATAACGCAAAACAAATTCACGAACTCATGTTTACCTGTGAGAAATTGATAACATTTTCGTTCCATTTTTTTCTTTACTCACAAGTTATAAGTCCAAAGAATTTTCTGCATTATAAGTCTGACATTAATTGTGTCATAATCTTAATATCTTATACTCTAAAGATACACGAACGACTTAGGTTTATTAATCGTTATACATAACCAAAATATTCTGTTTTCTAATTTATAAAGTATTTTTTAGATCCTTTAATTTTTTTTTATCCTCACATATTCTTTAAGTCTTTCCCCATCCCAATGTTCCCCGGGTATAGTCCAATCACTGAATTATTTATTTACTTTATCTGACTCCCTTAATGCCCTCTTTGCCGGTGGTTCCTCAATCTAAAAATAAATGAAAAATAAGATTAGAAAAGATATTTTGTTAATATTTTTATATTAATATTCGCATTTTATATTAACATTAGTATATTAACATTTATATTAACATTATATTAATATTTGCTTTAAAACAAATCAATTACCTCCTCTTCTAAGCCAGGTAATTGAATTCTGGTTTCAGATGCTTCAGCAGGCTGCAAATAGTTTTACTTAAACAATCGAACATATTCACATCTAAATAGGATAAAGGAAAAGGTTTTTACAGGATTATACATTATTCTACCATTACATCCAAGTTACCTGTGCATCAATACATTCCATTTCTCCAATTTGCAGCTTGAAAGTATTAAAATTATACATATACGAACAATTAAATATATAGTATTTCAATTAATTTTTTAATCTACCATCTAGTCACATAATTGACAGAAATAATATGATTTATATTTAACTACGAATTAAATTTTGAGGAAACTAGATATTCTCTCTACGATAGAATTATTCTAAAAATCATCTTACTCTGGCATCTGTTTCATTAGGTCCAATGCCTACTTCCTTCTGTTGTTTGGACTTGGTTCTGCGTTGTGATTTCTCATTGACTGAATGTGTATTGTGGAATGATCCCTTTCCTTTTGGATTCGTCATATTCACTTGCAATTCCGCGGGTAAATAATTCTTAGTATTGGCTACCATGTCGTCCACTCGTTTGAAGTACATCGTGGGTATTCGTGTCTCGCTTGGAAACTCCTTCATGTCGAAATTGGTAGTCTTTGTGTATATTACATTCATCGCCAAGTCACAAACGGCCCATAATTTCTATGTATGTGTACAAAAATAAAAAGTTTATCGATAAACTATTTTATTAAAGAAGAGGGTCAAATCTAATTTATGATAATTACATAGTTCATTTCGTTGCATTCAGGTTTGAGCGCGTCCTTATGACTCTTCATACGTTCCACGAGATTTTTGTAAAATCCGTAACAATAATATTCGTTCTTTATAATGAGGGGTTCCAAAATGAACCAGAGACACTGTTGAATAACTTTTAACTGGCTGACCATTATGTGGCTCGTGAATTCGGGATCATGCGCAAGAATAGGTACTGCGAAAACTAGCATGTAATCCGGCAAAATATGGGGCAATTGACCTGTGAAATTTTGAAATAACAAGAATTTTTAGAGTAATGAAATAGTAAAAGCAATACTAAATAATTTATTAATTTTTAAATAATTTTCCGACTATCCTTTACTATTTAATCTCTTACCCATAGCTCGCTCGATGGTACCCAATGAAAGTGTCTTCACGTAATCCCTCCTTTTATTTATATCTGTTTGCATATATGTCTTCAGCACACACTTTAATCTTTTGTCTTGTTCTTGGCCAGCTAGAGCGTAATATCCCATGAAATCCAGTGGCAAACATTTGTTTGGAATTCCTCTTCCAAGACCTTTGTGCAATTTACCACCGAAAGCTTCTCTGACTTGAGGAACTTCATCCTATATAGAGTAAATAAATTTGATTAATTATAATTAATTTTTTTTATTATATTAAACGTAAAAAAAGATGAGTTTGTATCAAACGCACCACCATAAGTTGTGAAAGATTGTAGAATTGTTCGGCAGTAAATTGATCTCCGACGCCTTTCTGCTCGCATATTTTCAACATTGAACAACCCGCTTGCAATCGTAACCAACTCATTTCAGCTTTACTTAGTCGTCCCTGCGACAGCAGATCTCCTTTATTCACCATGAAGGCATTCAGCATTCTGAATGTCTTTTGCGCCGATAACACGTCGCTCTTCAATCCTAACAGCCAACGCGCCATGCACTTCAAGCCTTCCAATCTGCATCGCGTCTCTTCGGGTAATTGATCTTCCCTGCACCAATCTCCCTCAATAGTCTCGGAGGTTTGCTCGCTGCTTTCCTTCACTAGTAATTCTTTAACTATCTGCAGAAGTGAAGATTATATCTCATGTATAATAATAGTGTAAATCGCCCAGAAACTCGTAAATGTTACAACTTTGTTTTCACTTACTTTTCTGGAAACCATATTTTTTATTTGTATTTGATATTTGTCTGGCAAATTATATGCTATGTGACCTAACGTAACTATAGACGTTCGATAATATTCCGATGTTGGTGTTAGCGTGTTCTTAATTCTCTCGATGATTTCGGGGAAGATAGTGTCGTGAATGTTGGTCATATTAACGAATAAACATCTCACGGCCTGCTTTGCCTGCTTTGGTGTTCCCGTCTCGGCGAAGTTTTTGCATATTGGCACCATAAGATTCATGATATCCGGTGCTACATCGCACAGAGGTTTATACTTTCCCAAAAACGTGAAGATGGAGAGAACTAATGGTGCTACCATCTCGTCCTCTAATTCAAGTAGATTGACCAGTTGCATCAAGATATCGTTATGCAGAAAATGCGGACCGAATACAAACGATAGCATCTAAAAAATTACGAATAATGTAGGCCTCAAATTACATTATAATTTTAATTTATTAAAAATGTGTTTTAAAATTACTTTATTTATAAACATTTATATTTAAGAATATAAAATTGTCAACTTACCACTAATAATCTTAACCCTTTCTCCCCAGCATTATTTGGGTTAAGGCCAACCTCTTCTATCACGTTTCCTCCCTTCAAACAATCTAAGACGTATCCGATCAAAACCTAAAAAATTTATGCATATATATATATATATATATATATATTTATTTGTTTATTCGTGTATGTGTGTGTGTATGAATATATATGTTGAATGTGTTCCTTCATAAATAATATATATATATAAAATAGACTTTCAAAAATAAAATGCTTACCCTAATCGCCTCTTCATCAATCATAACAGAGCTTACTCTTTCGAGTAACATCTTAATTGTGTTGTAATATAGATTAGTCATAACAGGTTGTCCTAATTTTTTGAGGACTTTAGTTATTGTATCAGCACATTCTTTGCACGAGACATTCGGTTGTACAATTGTCTCCATTTCCTGCAATAATCTAGGTTCTTTCTTCATATGATTGCTAAACTTTTGAAGAAACTCTTGCACTTTCATAGGGTCTGGCAAAAAACGCGATATCTGATGAATCTTCGTCACTAATTCGCTTTTAGCATCTGTTTTCTTCACGATGTCTATCCATTCGACTACTGCTCTTCGCACACTGAGTATATACATAATAAATTTGTATCAAAATGAAAAAATTTTATGGTCATATATAAACTGAAACAATTAATGTATAATACATACGCAAGCTGATGCTTCTGAAGTTCCACAAAAGCTTTGGAAGCATGATCATCAATTGTACCTAAGAGATGATACAATTTCTTCATTCTTTCCTCAGCTGGTAGCTGATAAGGTACTAAGCATGTATTTAGCAATCTCTCCACTAACAATCTGTCTTCCATGCCTGCCATATAATAACCATGCAAAATTTTATCTTTTATCCAAATAACTGCTTTTTTTGTTGCCTGTGGCACATCCGAATCATTCAGATGTTTCTTGTATATCATAGCCAAGCCAGACATCGCCTCTTTTCGTATTTTAAACTGAAAATGTAATCATTAATAAGCCAAAAGTTATAGTGTTTAAACTTTGTAGACAACTTTATAGACTTAATATTTTACCTTTTTGTCCAATGTTCTTTCTTTGACAAATTCAAGTAAATCCTCACTATCTGACACAACTTCAAAGTCTCGTCTGGCAGTTGTTACAATAGCCATTACGACTTCGTAACGGACACTCTCATCGGCGTCGTGTTGCCTTAATTTCAAAGTATCTGTGATATCCTTCCTCAATTCAGGATGATTTAGCAAAAAATGCATCGAATACTGCACACATTTAATACGAATGGATACGCTAATATCGTTAAATCGTCCTAGAAATGCTCTCCATAACTGTGTATGCTGTACAGCCAATTGCGAACCCTTTTCGGAAAACATTCTCGCTAGCAATGCCACAGCACCCAATCTTTCAGTCTCAGAGGAGGATTTTAATTTGCATTCCAATTGCGGAAGGACGGACAGCAAGACACTCGGACATATGTGATTCAACTCATAAATCAGATCATAGACCTTCTTGCAAATCTGCAAACTTTTTTCCTCCTTGCCCAGTATCAAGACATGATTGAAGAACTGTAAAAAGTGTACAATATGTGTGTTTAGCATATTATATGTTCCAGGAATGCATACATATGTTTATTGACAGAAATATTTTATGTTCTCACTACTCACTGCTTGAATGTACGGTTCTAATGTATCGCTGCATTTGATCACCAACTCTTTAGCAAGCAAATATGCATTCTTTTTCTGCGTTTTGTTTGGCTCTACAATATTCATGAGTATAATATCTAGAAGCTCATTGCTGACAATATCCGATTCGGTAATCAGTGGACAGAGAACATCTAGCATAAAGCTTTTAACTTTACCAGAATGTTCATCACTAAAACCAGAGATTGATCACATTATATTGCAGAAATTTTAACAGTTGTTCTCTTTTTTTTTCATTTCCAGATATACTCACTTTACAATTTTGAACACGAGAGAAAATAATGCACAAAAAATCTCTTGGCAATCCTCTAACTCAAAGCACATATTAAATGATTTAACATAAGCCAAATTCTCAAGCAGATAAAAGTACCTCTTAAAGGCAGGATCTTTAGGATCTTTTAAACCTGCCAGTTGTTTGATAAGAAATAGGAATATTGTCTTAACCTAAAAAAATCACATTAAAAACAGCAATGTTATACTGTTCTATACAATTAATTTAAATTTAAATTTAATTTATATAAATATAAAAATTATTCGATATATATATTGTTATTAATTATAATTCATATTTTTACCTGTTCAGCATCTTTATAAGGAGCTTCTGGTGCGTAAACTCTTAAAACATCTGCAATGCAGCAAGCAATTAGTAGTTGCACATCTTTACTCTGATGCATTAAAAAGTGCTCTTCTGCCAAATGTAGCGCAAGTGGAATATATTGTTGGTACATTCCTTCATCTTGTCCCATAGCTTGTAGTGTATGCGCTAATGTCTATATAGTTTACATTTTAATGTTATATATATATGTTATATATATATATATATAATTTTATAATTATTAATTATATTAATTATACATATTTATCATAGTAGCATGAGATATGCTGCGCAATTGTACCTTAAGTCTCCTGATTAATTCATCTGGGCCTAAATCTTCGCTAACCGATCTGCACCCTGCTGGGTATACTATTTCTGACATGATGGTTACTTGATAAACCAACCGAATGTAACAAGCACTTTACTTTTAATGTATTCTAAAACACGGTCCAAATTCTGTAATAAAATGTCACTTATTTATCCAACATTTCATACAATATGTAGCTTAAGTTTAAAAGATTTAAAATATAGGAAAAACATGATTATAATATTTTTAATGATTTTATTTCCTTTGCAGATCAGGTTTCAGAAAATACAAATGAATAATATTTGAAGAAAAAACAAGTGAAATTTGCATTTATATGAGGTTGCCAAAAGTTTTACATTTAAACTTTCTATACATGTCGTATTACGACATAACATATCTAAAAACATTTGTGTACTATAACAGTAAATATGTTACCATAAGCTATATTTGTGTGATATATTTTAAATATATACAAGGGATTAGAGCAAAAGAACGAATTGTGCATTTCCATATATTTTAGAACAAGAGTATCAATGTGATAATGATTTAAATACTACAACTCTGTCAATCTTTGCAGACCTTTTTACGATACATTCTTTAATGTATCAATAAAACATATCGAGGAAAGAGTTTATTTTCTGAATACAGGCGAACAAAAGTGTATTACCGAAGAAAATATATTAAATCTCAATTTCATATAAATACATTAATTAGGCGTACCGATTATTATTAGAATCTTTTTAACTTTTTTTTTCGTATATACATAGAGCACTTTCAACTGAAAAGTTATCCGATTGGTTTCGAGGTTATGTGCATTCGCCGTGCACGTATACAAGCCACGACGTAAACAAGATTCTGGCGTAATGAAATTCGCGAGGGGCTCGGAAAGGGAGGAAAAGGTCGCGGCGGAAAAGAGGACGAGCGATATCGTGAATACGGTGAAACATTACCTGGAGCTATGCATAGGCCTGTGACACTGAAAATATCAATAAAGCAAATATATCCGACGAGGGGGGACCCGCTGCACAAGACAGTAGACCGCTTCTTTCGGAGAGTTCACTGTCCGCGGGCGAACGTGTCGCCAGTTCTCGACCCCCTTAATTCACTAAGTGCACGTATATCGCCGGCAACATAATTTCCGCGACTTCCTCGAAACACTTGGCATGATCAGAACGGCGAAAAGTGTCAGCGGTGAAACGGTGGCGGAGTCGCGGTCTTAATACGCGGTTAAGCGTGTCAAAGGACGCGAGTCGCTCGTCGTGAAGTTGGCCGATTTACGATGCGATGCGTCGCTACATCACCAAAGAGTTGAGTTCGAAAATTTATTACTCCTCGGAGCGTGAGGTGAGCGCACGATCGGCCAATCGGGACGAGGGAGGCGAAAGTTGCCGCGTCCCGATTGGTCGCCGCTTCTCCCCCGACAGGTGGATCTTCGAACGCGACCCCGTCCCAGCCTGGCTCCTCGAATCCTATTGGTCGACGCCCGGCGACGTACAGCGTGAAGTTGCTGCCGCTCCGTACGCGATTTATCTCGAAGTCGAGGCTTCTTTACGGGTCGTTTTCATTAATTCGCAAGTTGCAATTGTTGTTTAATTGGAAGTAGCCAATGAGATGTCTTTTTCCACAGAGTTAATTTACTTATATTAAGAATTCTTAAATCATATTTCTTGAATTACACGTTTTATACGTATTTTTTTTAAATTAATTAATCCGACAAATTCCAATTGATTGAATTCAAAATGCGTCGCATAATAAGGCCGATATTACATTTGTCGTGCGACAAACTTTTTAAGCGCATTGATTGGCTGCAGTATAGAAAATTTCTCAAGTCTCTATTTTGTAGCCAATCAATGAGCTTAAAAAGTTTGTCGCACGACAAATGTAATATCGGCCTAATAATGGCTCTTCGATATAACTCTTTTTTCATCACAATCGATTTTTCCCCTACCTAGTGTATACATATATGTTATGTCAGGTGATATATATAAACAGCGGTATAACCTTCGGTGTTCCGACATGCTCGGAACAAATCAGTAGAGATGTCAACACGGCAGCGACAGATGTTCGCAATTTTCTATTCAACCACGTAAATCTCTTCGATCGGCATTAATTTCCGGCGCAAGTATGGAACTTATGCGAAATCTGACAAAGTCGCTCCTGAAGGTGCCTGCAACATGCTCGCAACACGCGCGATACATCAGGTACCGAAACGTGATGGACGCAATTTCTTATTTTTACCTTGTATTAAGCATTTCGATTAATTCTGCCTTACCGTAAATAAAACTTTGATTTCAAAGATTTCATCTTTGTCTACTTCGTCTACTATTATAAACTGATTTCCATTTATTCATTTATATTTATATGTAAGACTATAAGAAAAGATGGAAACTTTTTTACTATTCTAGATCCATTAATTCAAATAATTTTTGTAAAATGTGAAATATCTCTTTGTTTATAGTGTTGATTATAAATTATAAATGAAAAAAAAGAGTATTAAAGAATGTTTAATTATGTACGCTTAATATATATAATTCATTATTTTTGTAGATTGGCAGAAGTCGGTAAATTGGAAACACCAAAGTTACAGGGAAAGTACGAGTCAGGTCAATTGATTTTGCACAGGGTCTTTGGTTATCGAGGTGTGATTTTATTTCCGTGGCTGGCAAGAGTATATGACAGAGATATATCCAATAAAAAGGACGAGTATGTGTTAGTATTTATAATTACATGCCTAAATATCTCTTTAAGTGCTTTATATATATATATATATATATATATATATATATATAAATGTATATATATGTATAATTTGTACATTTATTTGTACAGGAAGGATAACAATTCGAGCAATGTTGATGATAAGGAAGTTAAAGGCAGAACACATGCATTTTATCAAGTTTTAATTGATCAACGTGATTGTCCTTACATAGTAAGTAAAATTTAAAAAATTGTGACTGATTTCCACATGCGCAAATCATTGATTATATTTCTGCATATTATCTAGCGTGCCCAAACAGAAGCAGTAACTTTTCTGGGTAATCATGAGAGTAGCCGCAGCTTATATGCTATTCCTGGGTTAGATTACGTCGCTCATGAAGATGTATTACCATATACTACAAACGAAAAAGCGGCATTGCAACACGAATTGTTTGATAAATTTCTAAATTATCATCCGGGCAAAGAACCATGCTTTGTAGCACAAGAAACTCTTCGGGCATGGCAAAAGAAGAATCATCCATGGCTCGAGTTGTCGGACGTACATAAAGAAACGACTGAAGATGTTCGAATTACTGTTATACCATTTTATATGGGTTGCAGGGAGAGCCAGGCCGCTTCTGTATACTGGGTAAGTCAATGTAATGCTAAATTTTTATTTTATTATATATAGAATAGATGTGCAGTTGATAAATCTGAATTTTTACTTATTTCTTGCATTCAGTGGCGCTATTGTATCCGATTAGAAAACTTAGGTGATTTGAGTGTGCAATTGCGTGAAAGGCACTGGAGAATATTTAGTCTATCAGGTACGTTAGAAACTGTCAGAGGAAGAGGTGTAGTGGGTCAAGAACCTGTGCTATCAAAAACTTCACCCGCTTTTCAATATAGTAGTCATGTGAGTTTGCAAGCTCCTAGTGGTCACATGTGGTAAGCACTGATTAATTAATTTTTATCAATATGGGTTGCTTCTTGATTATTTATTTAACAATTCTTTAGGGGAACATTTAGGATGGAAAGAGAAGATGGACACACATTTGATTGTAGAATACCACCATTCTCTCTAGAATCAAAAGCAGAAGAATCATCCACGCCTAATGTAGAGATCTAATTTCTCAGATGAAAACAGAATGAAATAATTATAAGTGACTAGTTAGTTAAACATATAACAATTCTTAGGTAATGATATTACAGATTCAAGTGCAATCTGCGAATGGATAAACTTGACTAGTGAATTTTGTGATAACTTTTGAAATCAATTTCTACAAGCCAAATTTAATAAAATTGAAGTGTATATATTTTCTATTTTCTTCCAAAATCTTGCTAAAATCTACGTAAGAGATAGAAAACATGATTTGTAGTTATTTATTTTCTAATTATTTTTGAGTGAAATTTGTTAAAGAGATTTAAAAAGTTACATAATTATTCACTTTTTACAAATAAAAATGCAATACAAAAGAAATATTTTGTCAACATGTGCGTTTTTTGCAGTTTTATTTAATAGATAGAGTTAACTTTATTTTTTTTTAAATGGACAAGACATTAAAAATATGTTAAGCAAAAAAAAATTTCTGAACAAATCAATATTAGCAAGAATTATAAACTAACGAGAGACACACATTTATACAAAAGAAAGGAGGATTTTACACATATACATATATATAATTTTTATATAATATATATATATATATATATATATATATAAAAGAAATGTCACACGTCACTTTAATCCCGTGATTGATAGTCAAAGTAAAATCATTAGACTGCTAATATATAATCTGCATACATTTATTATCTTAAATTTTTTAAATTAGAGTCTGTCTCTTTTTATCTTTCTGACGCGATTTATATGTATGTACAGACTCTATATATATATATATATATATACACAATTATTTTTAAGCAATAAGTAATTATGAAAAAATATATAAAATCAAAACGTAGACATATATTTAAATCGGAGCAAAGCAACTTGTCAGCTGATTGGCCAATCCGCAACCATCAACCGTATCTCCAACTATAAAACCCAACCGAACTCCCGACTCCCGACTCGTAGTGTAATACGGCCTTTAAGCGCAGCGTGATACAACTTTTGGCGTCACCTGAGACTCTGAGACGTGAATTGCTAGAAGTTTGCTATAACAATTACAATGGTTGTTTGTAAGTTACATACATCGAAAATTCTTTATCGTAGAAAATATTCAATATAAAATATTAATCTGAAGAAAAGAAACTTGCGAAAGATGCGAAATCTAATATGTATGAGTGTAACTGACCAGCCTTAACCTTTCCGAATGTACCCGATTTTTTGCTTCGGAACAAGCCACACCCCTCTAGCGCTGTTAATAATTTTAAAATCAGTCTATCTGCGTATTCATTAGTCCTTATCAGACCACGCGATTATTATTCGCAGTATCTTCGTAACACGCATTATCACTTACGTAAATAAGTGTTCAAGGTCGTGACAAAGATATGATAAAGTATTTTTTGTTCGTCGTAACGGATTTGTAGAAGAATTCAAAATTGCATATAGCTATGGTCGTAGAATTTACTAAACATTTTTTTTTTCTTTGAACAGGTCCTCTAACCCAGGAAGTTCTTAGTCAGCTACGTGCAAAATTTTATGCCGACGATCGTAATGTGTTGGCGCAAAATGTCTGCACGAAAACGAATCCCATCGAAGCCTGCGCCTCGAGGAAGATCTTGGAGGAGGCCTCTCATGTTTTCACCCATAAAATCGAGACTGAAGGCAAACCTGTAACTAACCAGAAAAACTCTGGAAGATGCTGGTTGTTTGCCATCTTAAATGTCATGAGGACTGGCTTCATGAAGCAATATAATTTAGATGAATTTGAGTTTAGCCAGGCTTATTTGTTCTTTTGGGATAAGGTATGTATATGCCATTTACAATCAATAGTTTTCTTTTTTGTTTTATTACATATTCAAGTATTACACGCAATAATATTTTCCTTACAGGTAGAACGTTGCAATTATTTTTTGCATAATATCGTGAACACCGCAAAACGCGACGAACCGGTCGAAGGCCGATTAGTTAACTTTTTATTAACCGATCCGACTTCCGATGGCGGCCAGTGGGATATGATTGTGAACCTGATAACTAGATACGGTGTCGTACCGAAAACATGTTTCTCTGAATCGTACAGTTGCGAAGCCAGCGTTCGCATGAACAGCCTGTTGAAGAGTAAACTGAGAGAGTATGCCAAAGCTCTGCGGACCATGATCGAAAATGGCGCTTCTGACGAGGAGTTGAAGACGCGGATAAACGAGCAGATGACAGTGATTTACCGAATAATCGGCATTTGTCTGGGTATACCCAATGAGAAGATTACATGGGAGTACTATGATAAATCTAAGAATTACAATTGCGTGGGACCTATTACGCCATTGGAGTTTTATGAGAACTATGTGAAACCTTATTACAATGTGAACGATAAAGTATGCTTGGTGACCGATCCTCGACCAGGTAATCCTTATGGAAAACTGTATACTGTGGATTGCCTGGGAAATGTCGTAGGAGGGAAAACTACTCACTACAATAATCAACCAGTGGAATTGTTGATGAAACTGTGCACCGAGAGTATCAAAGATAACGAGCCTGTTTGGTTTGGCTGCGATGTTAACAAAAGATTAATAGATAAGCATGGTATCCACGACTTAAAAACTTACAACTTCGAGCTGATGTTTGGCACGGATATTCATCTTGGACTTTCTAAGGCTGATAGACTGCTCTATGGGGATTCCATGATGGTACATGCAATGGCTTTTACAGCTGTTTCAATAGATGTAAGTATTTTTGCAAATAAAAGTAATAATTTTTACTAATAGGTTATTTAACATGTGAATACTACTTTCTTAGCGAGACGGTAAGATAAAAAAATTCCGGATAGAGAATTCATGGGGTGAGGATCATGGGCAAAAAGGTTATCAGGTTGTATCCACTGAATGGTTCAATGAATTTGTCTTTGAGGCGGTCGTAGATAAAAAATACGTACCTGCAGATGTTCTTGCTGTATTCAATCAGGAACCTTTCGTTTTGCCCGCCTGGGATCCGATGGGCACACTCGCTCATTGATGTTAAAAGTAGATTTAATTAAACGCAGTGGCAAGCTGTTTCATTTTACAGATGAAAGATTTGAGGCATAATATGAGAAATGAGATATTTAATAACAATTCCGGATGCAGCGAGTGTACAAAATACAGATATTTTATACCTTACAAAAAAATGTAGTAGTATTGATAAGTGGCTTTGTCATTTATATGAATTTCAAGTCTATCTCTTCTTTATTCAGTATACGAGGGCAATTTAGTTCAATTATCAAGACTGAGAAAGAGAGAGTAGAATGTATGAGTTACCATATTTAAAATTATGAATTATTTTATTTTTTACACGTGCATAAAACTGCAGTTTCATTTATATAACATATTTGCTAAAGCATATTGATTTGCTCTGTCGTATCACATATTTTAATAGGCAGTGATACATCAATCTTATCAATGTTTAACTAATATAGCAAATGCAATTTATAAATATCCAAATAATTATTTCATTATTTCGTTTTGAATACGATAAACTACATCAATATCTCATACAACCAAAACTAAATATACAAACTTGTGCAAACAATTTCATGTTATATTACATACCTACAATTTGAAAAATTTTCATTATTTAAATAAGTGCAGTAATGTATGATGTAGTATAGAGGCACTTATACCTCTGTATATGTTAATTTGAAAATTACATGCACATATTACAACATAAAGCAATAGAAAAAGTATAAATATATATGCGCGTGTGTGTGTGTGTATAGATATGTCAAATTTATAATAAAACTTGTCAATGATTGAAAATTTTTGCTCAATAAGCCATTTTGAGTTTATATTACTATCTATTGTTTTCTGCTGGTATCATAAGATAATATACAAGACTTATTTTAATTAAGACGGGAATTATAGAGAATTGTGTGATTGCAAAATATAGATAATATATTATTAACATGCTTAGAAAACGCATACAAAGTTTAAAGTTCCTATGTTTTTAAAGATATATGCAAAGTTTTAAGGGGTACAGATTTTTCTTTTTTGTATTGTTCATAACTATATTGCAACTTGGCCCAGACACCTCGGCACATGTTTTGCAGACGCACATCCTTCTCTCTGAGTGCAAATTTGTAAATTCTTAGTATCATATATTTTGGAGTAGTAAAGCAACCACGTTGAATTAAGCTTAAAGCAGAATATAATCTGCAACGAGCGACAAGAAGAGGATTGTCAATGCGTAATGCTAATTCATATTGTCTCACTGAAATTTTGCCTGCCATTTCAGCCTATGTGAGAAATGTTATAAATTAATTAGAGCATATATATATATATATATATATACTATATGTAACTTGACAAAAGCTGCAACTTACACAATGTTCAAATTCTTCTCCCAAAGCAGAAAATGCTCCTCCCAATGTGGACAACCAAGACATAGCACAATCAGCTTCTTGCCTTTCTAGAACCATTTGCATTAATCTATTGTTCCTAAGAAAATATAAATGTAAAACAAAAACTGCTTATACATATAAATTTGAACATTTTATTATAAGATCATTGATAAAACTTGCCATTTGTAATCTAAAAATTGTTTTTTCGGCATTCTCAATCTTATAAATATTATCTGTATATATCCTTCGTCAAATGCTAAGTTATTACATGTCCGCAGAAATGCTTTCAACACTTTCATAGCATTTTTACGATAAACAAATGATTTTGATAACGTTACAATGTAAGCTGAAACGAGGTAGGAATTCAGTCCCTTTGCACACAAACAAACTGGCTTTGCTATATTTCTATATGTATTTTCAACATTATCCCCTGTAGGTCCTTTAAACCGTTCACTGACATCGTATTTACATACAGTTTGTAATCTGACAATGACATCGTTGAAAATCATGTTATCTCTATATATAATCAATCGCAGACGAACATCCATTTCTCGTCTTAATTTATGTAACTCTATAATATTTTGCAGCGTTATTGCACTGGGTACCTTCATATCATTCAACGCTCAAATTTATTAATTGAATTTACCGAGATGGTGGTTCTCTATTTAGATTTTTATGATTAATTAAAAATTGTTAAATCCAAAATTTATTTAAATCCGGGCTTTATAAATAAATATGTGCGTGAGAGTCCCAGTGTTTATATTCCATTGACGATTACTCGAATCGGCTTCTGAAATAAGGTTATGCTATCGTAATGTAAACGTGCATGTGTGTGTGCATTATATACGTCACATGCAGTCGGAAGTCAGTTGAGAATCGTCTGTAAACGTGATCACTGGGAGAAGCCTTCATTTGCGCACAGTACAATTGCACACGTTGCAATTGCACACCGTGCTATTAGACACAAAGTTGCGCACAGTTCTTTTGCCCACAGTTCTTTTGCGCACAGTTCAGCCAGTGCAGGAATAGAAAACAAGCCTTATATGGTATAGCACAATATATATACTACTATTGTACATACAATATATATATATATATATATATATATATCATATTTATAAATATTATTTATGAATTTTTCCTTTTTTTGTGTGTGCTTTCATCACTATTTCAAATGTCGCGCTTCGATAAGCCACACCAATATGGCGCTTAGTGTTCCCCCCTTACGTCTGCCTGCCAGGCAAGGGGGGTATATCCTCCCTCCTGTTATTTCTTACCTCCATGGTGTGCAATTGCAACGTGTGCAATTGTACTGTGCGCAAGTGAGCCTCTCCCGATCTGGTAGCGAATTCGAATAACCTATATGTAAATATTTTCATGATAAAATAATTAATGCATGCTCTACTAAATAACGTGACAATACATCATTATTGGGTTTCTTAATTCTTTAAAATGTTGATATCTTTTTATATTGGATAACTTCATGTATAGCAGCCTTTAAGTTATGCACTATATATGGGTTGTCCGAATTTTCGCTATAAATTTCCCTAGTCTATTATCGCGTTACTTTATCTTGTGTGTGGCTGCACTCGAGACGATTTTCTATACGAATATTTATCCGGAGCGAAAAGTTTACACACGTGTCGAAAGTGGATTATTTAAAACAGCCGCACGATAAATCGATAAATCAATAAACATCGTCGACAATAATAACTTGGACGAAAGGTTATATGTTTTCGCGCGTTTCTTTTCGCATCTCGTCAATTATTTATCAGTCGTATTATTATCTATATATATGTGTATTGTGTGAAACGACGTTTATATACATCTCAAGATTCTATATTTAAATGAATGAAGAAAGTTCCCGATATATCGGCGTTATATATTCCAGAAAAATGTTAAGGTACGATTTTAGATAAAAATTTAGTTCAAGGTTCTTTTCTACAACGTTCAGAGAGAGAGAGAGAGAGAGAGAGAGAGAGAGAGAGAGAGAGAGAGAGAGAGAATGCATTTTAAATATTAAATCAACGTCAAGATTTACATTTCGGTGATTAAGAATTTAATTACAAAATAACGTTACACACAGATATCTTCGAGAATAAATTACATCATAAACAGCAACAATATTGACAATATATACGTTATTATATTCATGATGGAATATGTGTGTTTGTATATGTGTACGTATACATGTATGTGTGTGTGTGTGTGTGTGTGTGTGTGTGTGTGTGTGTGCGTTTTGCTTAAAATCGAATATAGCTTTTAAAATATTGCTTGTACGACGTAAACGTCATTAAAAACGTTATTATATTTGAATAATATACATAATTTTTTTATATATATAGCGATAGATTATATTATTTTTTTGCAATATACATATTTCTGCGGTGTGAGTATATATATAGAGAGTAGAAGAATTTAGATGTGCAATACATGTATAAAGAGCTTAACCCTCTGTGGATTATTATTATTTGAGAATAATATATCGTGTGTAGAATGTATTTCTTATAATAAATTCAATGATTGTACCGTCATGTGGAGCTCTGTTAAATACTTAAAAAAATATAAAATAAATAAATTTTATTTTATTTTAAAATTTTCGTAAAAAAAAACTGCGCTTCATTCAAAAACGAGAAAAGATATAATGATTTCATCCAAAGAGGGTTACAAATATCTCGAATCCCGAGTCACCGTGTCTTATAAGAAATAATCGAAAGCAAGGCACTTAATACAATTTATGTTTCGAATTTTAATGCAATAAGAAACGGCGAATATGTATCGGCTATAGCCGCTATATCTCGCTATATATGTATATACGTATATATTATTACGTATATGTATTATTACACGTCGCTAAACTTAAATATAGGCGGAATAAGACAAAACTATTTGATAATAAAATATAATATGTATCCGCTGTTCAGTATATTATTTTACGCGGCGTTAGAACTTAGATCTAGAAAAATAGAGCGCAAACTATATATTTGATGATAAAATATATATGGTTTCTAGGAGATCATAATATCTCTAAATCGATGTAAAACAATATCACATTATTTGCATAGTAGGAAAGTTTATCACCGGTTCGATTCGCCAACTGCATTTTTTTTTACACCTGATATGTCGATATTGTCAAGGATCTAAGCACAAAGCCTTCATTGCCAGAAATACATTCGTGTCTCTACAACAATACTAAATTTATCAACAATATTCGTGTATATTATACATTTTATAACATATGTATTATTATAACAATATATATTGCGCTTTCAGCGACAAAGAGAACGTCGCGCTATATATGAAATAATCAATAACAATCACGAGAAAAATATCAATACTCGATGTAACAATTAAACTTTATACACGCAATTTAACAGTCGCGAGTCTATGCGAATTCTCATGTAATATATCTGGACGCTCATTGCTTATTATCTTTTTTTATAGAATTATATACGGCATCTTTCCCTACAAAACTGTAAAATTTATGCCAAGAAATTTCTTGGAAAATTTCTCCGTTAATACTTACACAATTAACACATTTGTAAAATATATTTTTATACGGATCTTCTATACATTTAAAATGGAAGATACGAATTATATAATTTAATCGATAACCATATCTTTTATACGAATTTATCGTCCAGCCGAGGTCCGTTAATTAATAATTTATTTCGTTAATTGTAAATCGATGCAGCAACGACTTTTCGGAGGTTCCAATTACTTCAGGAACTTCCGCATTTGCTTCGTCTGATGCTGCATACTATATTGAGCGTTTTCAGCATTCGTGATAAGAGAATCAAGCTTATCTAGATGAGACCCCATTTTCTGACTGAGATCGATTTGTTTCGGCTGAACATCGCTGTTTGCAGGATCGCCGGATGCTGCGATGTCATCGGACGTTTCTACCGTCATCACCTCATCCGCTGCGGGTCCTGGTCCTGGTTCCTTCTGGATCTCCTGATTATCGGGATTCGGCTCCTCGGGCTTGTGATGCGGCGTACCACTGCGAGAGCTCACCTTCCCTTTGAGCAACGCTCCCAGACTGCCGCAAACTGTCTACAGAATTTTACTTCAGGTAAAAATTTCTCTCTTCATATATGCGGTGCGCGCAATTATAAACACGTGTAATATCGATTAGTTATAACTTGTCGGTATGCGTAAAGAGTTACGTTGTTACGATTTCTGCTTGAAATAATTTGTTTAGCCGGCCGATAAAATCAAAGTGTAGCGAGAAAAAAGGCGTTATCAGTTTGCGACCGGGTAAGGATATAAAGCATTCCGTATCGGTCGTAAAAATTCCGTCCTATCGTTATGACAAAATAATAATTAATTCGAGCGAACATGAGCGAAATGAGCGCGCGGACCTGCTCAACAATTAATTATCCTAAGTCACCTTGAATCTATTGAGCTTCTTCTGCGTGGTGCTCAAAATGCTGTTCAGCTCCTCCAACCCGCCGCCGACGCGTTTGGCCGTCTCGTCCGCGTAATCCAAATCCTGAGAGATAAAAATCGTCGTAAGAAGAATTATACTGTGACACGCGCAAACATAGGCGTTAATGAACTCGTGATTCGACGTCAGCGATTTATTCCCGACAATCTGGCTTGCACGTGGACGCGCAACTCGATTCTGCCGCGTAATGTCTATCGCGAACACGATATTGATGTAAGTGCATTAGCCATTCATAGATAGGTACGTGAGGGGATGGATGAATAAAAGAAGAGAAATTACACTATACGCAAAATGTAAATTGTTTCAATCTCTCTTTCGATTGACATTTTAGCGTTTATTTATATTGATTTGATGCGTTCGACTTTAAATTTTTATTAATTTGTAATTAATAGGAAACGCATTAATATAATTAGTTATAGTAGATAAAAATTTATTATTCTCTTCAGACGTTCTCAGCTTTTATTTTGCGAATTTTTAGCCGTAGTTTTTAAATACGATTACCTGTAATGCACCGTCGTCATTTTCATTCTGCGCCGCCTGTGTCTGTCTCCACTCCTCCTCGGTCGGCTTCGTCAAGCCCAATAATTCTGCCCTCTCACAAGCGTGCTGATAGTCCTCAGACATACTAAGTTCTAGCTATATGACAATGGGCTATACCCAGTCGCGAAGACTATCGGAGACTATCGTCGCGACGACGAGGCGAACGATCGTTCGCGAGTACTCTCGGACGCGAAATTCCGTTAAAATTGCTGCGCACCCTTAGCATGAGACATGCATTACTCGGGGAATCCATATTAGGATAGAAACTGCGCAAGCTCGACTGTCGAGGTGGGCAGAAGTTTATATAAAACTTGTATGGAGCGCTTGCGTTCGCAAACTGTGCTATTTTTCATCTTGTCGAAATGATGTAAATTAATTTTAATCATATATTAATTTTCAGGACAACAGACTGTATATATTAAAAAATAGAAGAATCGATTAATATATATAAATAAGAATGTTTTCGAAAGTCTCCAAATTTCGAAAAGCTTTGTAAAGCAACTATAATAACGATAAATAGTATAATGATAAATATAGGGTAAATTACAAATTGGAGAGTTAGATATATACAATTAATTATAAAAATATATTTTATAAGTATGTCGATTATGAGAAAAAAAAGCATCAGATCGTGAGATAAGTATGAGTGGAACTCGAGTTTTCAGGACGGCGCAACATATCGTCGCGATAACGTGTGCTCATATAATTAATTTCAATCCCATCGATACTAGTCCACACAACACTGCCACACACGTCCTCACCCACGTGCACATCGTAAAGACATTCATGTGCACCTTATATAAGCTACGCGACAGCTTGATCGGTTTGCATTGTTGTCGGAGCGAACTGCATCGTCTCGCGAGTGACTTGCGTGAATTATGGCACTGACAATGTCATCTCAGTTCGTAATATGGGGAATCGGATGCACTTTGACCATGCTGCTTGTGTTATCCGTGCAGGTGAGATAGGGATGTTTGACCTTATCAAAACGAGTGAAAAAATAAAGGGATAAAGAGAGATGAGAAAAAAGAGATAATGACTGGAGATAATAATAAGAGAAAGATTTGTAATATATTTAAGTTGCGTATTTTTATGAATGTAAAAAGAATTATAATTTTAAATCTTTTTATCAAAATTTTTTTATATTGGTTAGTTGGTTAACATAAAAGTTTTATAATTACAGTTTTTAATATATTAACATGTTGTATTATATATTTATATATAATGTTTTTAATTTTTAGAATGAATCATTGCAAGTATTATACAAACAATTGTAGTCCAATTGTAGTAAAATCATCTAGTTACAATACGTGACAAGAAAAAGCGAAGGATTACGTTGATCTATTTTTTAAGATTTATTGCGTTATTGTTTGTCAAATTAAACACATCAACTGTCAACGATATCAACCTCGAAATGAATAACAGTATTACTAATATCCGCGTCGTCGTCCCAATATTGCCGACGTGTTATCGAACGGGTTAACAACGAGAACGATGCCCGATATAGGTCATTAAATTTTTCGTGACTCTCGCAATAATAGACCGGAGAAAATAAAAGAAATCCACGGATAGCCATAGAATTTAGGAAATTAGTCGATAACATTATTAGCTGATCGCACTATCAGTTTTCGTATCAGTAGCGTCAAATTAATCACTGACCATGTTAACTTGATTTTTTTAAAGCGGATTCTTCATCCTATTAAATTTCTTTTTTGAAAAGTACCAACTTTTAAATTTTATTTTTTAATTTTTCTGCATATAATGTTTCCATACGCAATATAATTTATTACTACATGCAATAACGTAAAAAATGTGTGCATTCATATATAAGAATAAAAATGAAATAAAAGTAAGATACATATACATAATAAATTAAGAGAAAATAAATGTTATTAATGATTAATATAATTTTAATGTATTTAATTATGCTAATAAGTTAATTAAGTTTATTAAAATATGTTAAAACGTAAAAAAAGGGAGAGACTGCTTCGACAATCTCTCTTTGAGTGTTTTAGGATAGAAATTCATTTCTCAATTTCTCTAGGCGATCGACTATGAAGTTCATAGACACGATGTAACACCAACGAAATTGAACGGCAAGATAATCTTAACGAATCGTGATCTTCTCGAGCAATTAAATCTTGTCGCACCGAAAGAGAGTTACACATTGCAAGAGGGCACAGAGCGATTGCTGTATTTTGGTGCACTCCTGCGAACGCGACTCCTTGACACCTTCGGGAACCTCCTGTACATCTATTACGATGACTTCAGTATAGCGGAAGTGCAGGCGTTGCACAAGGTCTATCAAGAGATCTTCGGGCGACGATACGATATATTCAACCTGGTCCCCGCCATTCTGAGGAACCCGGATACAAGACCGTCAAAGATCTGCGCCGGAATTTACACCCATGCAGAGCCCTGCCTGAAGAGTAGCGCCAGCATATGTCGTAGGATCAGACCGCAGCACGATCTTCCGCATCCTGACGATCTCAGCACGCCCGCTTTGAACGTTACGTATTTAGCGTATCGTTTGTCTAAGATATCGAGGCAATACCTCGGAGGATTTTCCTTAGCGGCGTTATTAAAGCTCCTACAGCGAGAAGTGCTGACGATCACGCCCGATCTGTTATCCGGACTTCTTTACAACGCGAGATACGATCATTTCGATGATGACGTTCGTCTCGCCGAGCGAGAGCTCGTACAATCTCTTCGCAAGATCGCACATACTACTGAAATTTCGATACCATTGCCGACAGCAGAGTTAAAGAAATTTCGTACTGTGAATTCCTTCCTCAAGTATTATGTCAATATATACGCTGAAAAACTTTCGGACGATAATCTGAAGAGACACGCGTTCCTAATCGCGAAACGCATCGTCGACGACGTCGGTACGATCGATGAGAATATTTATTTACTTGGTAACGTCTACGAGAATAAAACGATTCACATCAAGTACCTCTTTGATCTTGTATTGCCCGATGACCTACTCGACAATGATGTCATCGAGGCTAAGAAATATTTGGTGAAGAAATTAAACGAATTCGACGTGGTGGAGAAATATCTCAAGGTACAAAAATATCAGCAGGCCACACCGGCTCAGTTGACGATGGAGATCACCGGACAGCTGAAGGATATCGATTTCGCCAAGAGTATTGCGATATCTCTGCGAATACACGCGAGATTTTGGCGCAGCAGTTATATGATCGAGAGTCTCGGTGAGCTGCTAGAGCTGTTCGACGCCTACGAAAATCTACGACAAGTGCCGCTCTACGACGACCTGATGGAGAAGATCGACAGAATCAAGGAAAATCTGAGGGATATGAAGGACATCCCCGTTGAGATTCTCTGCAACGCTCCACGAGTTTGTCTACAAATAGGTCTGCAATCGGTTTTATACTGCAAATATGTGAGTTTTGAAATTAAGGAGCTCATTAGGGATTTCTTTAAATTGAGCAATATGTGTGTGATTCCTGTGTACGTGACACAAGAATCGAGACGTACCGTGGATATTCCTTTCAAGATATCGAGAACGCGTTTTTCAAAAATTGCAAACATAGGCGCCATATGGAATACCGAGAGGAAAACAACGAAGATTAAACCGACGACAATCAGCGAAACTACGACTCAAGCTAGCATAATTGATGAAAGCTCTAGCGAGAGCGAAAGTTCAGAGAGTTCTGAATCTGAAGAAACTACGGAGTCGGTTGAAATATCTAACGAATCTACAGAATCTACCGAATCTATCGAAGTTTCAACAGAGTCCGAAACGGAAGAGAGTACGGAATTTACGACGACAACTACTGTGACAACTGAACATGTGGCGCCTATCTTGACAACGACGATAATAGATAAAACATCAACGATTCAAGAAGAGACAACCACGACCGCAACAAGTACAACAGCTGCGACGACTACAGTATCACCTACAACAACAACAACATTACCTACAACGATTACAACATCGCCTACAATAATTACAACGTTACCGAGCACAACAACATTGCCTACAACAACTACTACAACATCACCTACAACGACTACTACAACATCATCTACAACAACTACTGCAATATTACCTACTACAACATCGCCTACAACGACTACTACAACATCACCTACAACGACTACTACATCATCGCCTACAACGACTACTACATCATCGCCTACAACGACTACTACATCATCGCCTACAACGACTACTACATCATCGCCTACAACGACTACTACAATATTACCTACAACAACTACCACATTGCCAACGACGACGATCACAACATTGCCCACAACGATCACTACAATAGGGCCTACAACTACCACAACATTACCCACAACGACTATTACTTCTACATTATTTACAACGGATACTACGACAGCAAGAACAGTGGTACCAATCGACTTGAAATGGAAGATAAAGAAGAAGAATATATTTACGTTGGATATCCACAAGGAAACTACGCAGAGTTTAGAATCGCTTACTACAACTGCCTCGACGAAACCTTGCGCGTCTAATGAATGCTCCAGCGAGCAAAATTCGGAGGAAACTAGCGAGGAAACGACGACGACGGCTACGCAGGCTTCGACTCTCGAATCTACAACATCTCCTGAGTCAACGACTATTACCGAAACGACAGTGACGACGGAATCGAGTGAAATGCCAGTCACAAAAGGTAAATAAAATAGTGTTTTACGCAATAATAATGCGAGATAAAAATGTTCATCATATATATCATTACTGTAGAAGAAAAAAAATGCAATTTTCAAGTTTTTTATATTATTATTCCACATTTCGATTCAAAAATATTTTTTATTGCGTTATATATTTATTCACGTACACATACATACACTCACGCGCACATTAACATATTCTAAACATAGCTATATAAAAAAAATCTTAAGATTAATATTATGAAATGTAATGCAAACAATGTCGTCTTGTTTAGAAGCATGCATATCCAAGAGTGAAAGCATCGAGGTATCAGGAACATCCTGTGAAACAAGCTGCGACTCCGTGGTGGAGGACTGTGATAAAGACACCTCTGAAAAAGTAGAGAATCACACCGTCAAGTGTTCCAAAGTGCGCTGCAAGGAGAAGTCTCCAGAGATCTCTTCGGAATGCGAAACGGAGACCGACAAGAGTTGTGATTGCGTTTCCAAGGAAGAAAAAAGCGCAGAATGTATAACGTTGTGTTCCTCGGACTTGGAGAACAGTTCGTCGTGCGAGGAAAGGCAGACTGATTGCTCAAAGTCGAAAGTGCCGACGGTTAATCTGAAACTCGAGCGCACTCGAAAACGAGGCATATGCGAGATTCGGGATCCTCATCATCGGCGCCAGATGAAACGGCTGGCAAAGATGCGGGCGATCAGTGCCGCTGTCGCGACGTCGCACGCCGATATTCTCGGGTCAAAAACACCGCGGCATCGAAATCGAATCGCGAGCAAGAAGCTATACAATCTATTAGTCGCCAAGCTCTCTGATGCCAAGGATGCAAGATCCAGCAGGATAGCAGAATACTTGCTGAAGAGACCTTTCAGCAGGCTGAGCAGAAATAAAGGTGCAAGTCGGAAACATCGCAAGCAACAGGAAAAAATTTACAGATTAAGGAGGCTGGCTAGAAAACTCAGCAGAAAATTGACCGGAAGGACGTCGATGCATCGATCGAAAAGTACAAAGCTTCATCAGGGTCGAGAGATCGAGAGGATATCCGGAAACGCGAAATCGATCAACGCGGCAACGCATAAAAATATGGTACAAGATTGGAATTTGTCGATTTAAAATTACGCGTCACTTTTGTTAATAATATTATAGCATTATGTTATTATATAAACGATCGGTATCGAGTGTATATTATTACTATTCGCCATGCTGCGTTTATCTCGAATATTCCGTCCTATTTATCCGATACGAAAAATATTGAGAGGAACGTAACGAAATTCATTCTCTTCATTTCGAAGGAAGTAATTATGTTCGAGACAAGAGCGTTTGTCGAAGTCGATTGTTTGATCTGAATATTTTAATACTCTATATTTAAAATTCGAAGACTATCGCGATATCTTTTTTCGTATGCTTTATAAAATTATTTTTTCCACTCTTATTAAAAGCTATTTTTCGACGAGGAACTAATCGATTAATCTTATGTTAATGAGGTTTTTATCAGTGATTCAGGC
This sequence comes from Prenolepis imparis, assembly GCF_030444845.1. Lineage (NCBI taxonomy): Eukaryota > Metazoa > Arthropoda > Insecta > Hymenoptera > Formicidae > Prenolepis > Prenolepis imparis. The sequence goes on along the minus strand of NW_028141171.1, from coordinate 7,750,521 downwards.
AACGATCTCTGATATTACGGTAGAAGCATTTCTAAACATCTTAAATCAATCTTAAAAATTTCGACGAGTTTCGTAAATATGGTGCTTGATAAAGACATATCCAGTCATTAAAAATAATAACTTTGTAATTGAATGTTATATTGAAGATATACAAGTGCAATAATTTTCTTCGCATATTAAATATCTATTTGTTAGACAGATGAAAAGTTAACAAAAAAATTTATAAAAATTGCACAAATTATTGAGAGAGAGGAAGAGTAGAGAACTTAATAGAAGATGCGATTATTTGGATATATTTATATGGAATCTGTATTTGTTTCTCTTAGATTTAGGCCCTTTTTTTTAGCACAAGCATCAAATAAATACTCGTTAAATATATTTTCGCTTCGTACCGAGGCAACAACGAGGTCCGGCATGAGTGTCGTAAACGGATAAGCGGGGCGAACGATAGAACACAATGAGAAGTAAATTTGACATGGCCAGTGCGCGGCGCGTAATCTGTCTTATTAAACGATCCCGCTCTCGCACGGTGAGCGATTACATTTGAATTTAGTTTACGCTCGAAATAAGCGCCGTGTCGCGCTATCGGCCAATTAATTCTCCATCCCCAGGAGACCTTTACGACCACGGCGAATCCGCTTGATTTTATCGAACGTTATTTTGCAACGACGCACAAAAGTAATATATTTTCCTCGCAATCGAGATCGCGTGTTTCTCCTCTCAATCTTCGCGATCTCGGAATCGCCGGACACGCGACTCTAGAGTTATACTGCGAAAGAAACTCGGACACTTTCACCTGTCTTACAGCGAGGCGAACACGCGCTTGCATTTTCCAGCAAACGTAAATATTTCACCCACGCGGCTCGCATTCGCGAATAGAATAGAACGCATCAATATTCGTGGAGGCAAATTGAGAGAGCCGTCTGTGTAATTTTTCTAAAGAACGGGAGATGTAAACGTTTCGCAAAAAAAAAAAAAAAAAAGAGAGAAGATAAATTGCCGAATGGTGAATAATTACTAACGATATGTTATTCTTAGAGGCGAAATAAAGCTACCACCGCGAATTCGAACGAGACTTTGCGCGAGTTTACTTTTTGTATAACATATAACACTTCAAAGAAGTTACTTTTTAATGAACAAATTAGGGATCTTTCTTTTTTGTCAGAAATTATTATCAGAGAGCCTTTATTTTTTTATATAAAATATTTCACCGCTTTTTCTTGAGAGAGCTTATCGCCTCAATGCGACATTTATCCTTCGTCGGCCTTGTGGCTGCGAGAGAGTATGCGAATGCAAGTATCGATCCGTGATTATGTAGCGCTTGAAATTCTAAGGACCTTGCCTTGGAAAACGCGACACGTGCGCGAAAGGAGAAATCGAGACAAATTGTCGGTATAATCTCAGTACACGCGCCAGACTGATATTTGAAATATCGTTCACATTGCGTAGACAATGCGTCCGATGAAGCGTATTCACACAGCGTACAAATGCATCCACACACAAATATACACACAAACAAATACACATGCGTTGACCTGCCACGAGCTAAATAGAATCAAATGGAAAGGAAATCTTAAGGGAATATATGAAGGAAGAGCTTTATATTATCGAGAATCGCTTTGTAAAATGTAAATTACTTTGCGCAAGTATTAATCTACACTATATCATAATATTCCTAAGTGTCAGCCATCATTCATATATGTAAGTCCATTGAATAAGCGATCGCGTTTTAGATGCGATAGAAATTTTCCGCTAAAGGATTTTATAATTTATGCGAAAGTTTACGACGCGTCATGGCGGATAGATTGACATTTGCGGTCGCTTGGTGGTCACAAATATCTTTAAATAGCTATAACCAGTTGAAACTGGTTGATTCCTAAAATACGTCGACTGTCCCGTGTTCGACAGAGCATGCAAGTTGTTTTTTTATGAATTCATTTGACATCACGTGCTCCTCCTATAAATCGCCTTTTGCATGCGCGCGAATTGATTACGCGCGACATATTTGCGGTGCTCATTAACTTCTGCGGCTAACTAACACACCGCGCTATACAGTCGGCTCATGTGACCGGCAATTTGTATATCGATGTGACAAATTGCGATTTGCACAGGCGGCAGGATACGTCATCGCGAAATTCCAGAAAGGTAGAACGGATATGTGATTATTGTACACGGTAAAGAGTAAATAAATCGCGATCACGCGCTGTTCTACGCAAAAAATAAAAGATCTTTCGCGCGCGTGCACGAGTAAATGCAATTAGAATATATAGAAATTAACGAAGTATCATTACATATATATACAATATATAAAAAAATGCGATTATCCCTTTTATTTCATTTGAGTAAAAAAATCACTTCATCCTCTGTGCGAGAATTTTGAGATATATACGCGCGTTGCCTCTTGTCTATCTAAATATCTATCTGCCTACACGCGGTTCTTCCCGAATATAAAATTTTCGTCAAAGGGTAAAAGCCTGTTCTATCATCATTTAAAGATCGGGAGAGGATTCAGCCTGTCGGAGCAGCCCATCGAGACGCCGTTGCTAGGTAGCAGCTACAGACATCCCATACAGACACGCGGGGGAAATACGAAGAGAGAAGAGAGAGAGAGAAAGAGCGAGAAACTATCGTAACGGAGAAAGAAAAAGAAAGTTCATCTCCCGCGCGTTTCGCGCGCACACATTCACCGAGTCTCGGCTGCCGGTCGTGCGCGACGATCGGGCGTATTCGGGTCCGCGGCGGCTCGATTCGGCGGCTCGGCTCGGCGGTCGGTGGACGCCGCGCTCACTTCAGTTCATTACGGTGCGTCGCTTGATACGGACACGGGGGTTTATTTTTTGGGAAGGAGGACGCGCCGTTTTGTTGCAAACGTCACTACGGTAAAGAAGCACGCACGGACGGCGATACGTAAGCGCAATTTCGACTGGTTCTCGTAAACGTTCTTTCTCTCGCTCTCCCCCGAGAGAGAATATCATCCTGGACGCAAGCATCTCTGACATGCGGCCGACGATCACGGGCCATTGTTCGCGCCGTTTGACATTCGGGGCAACGGCCAGCCGCGACGACTCACCGCAACCGTACAGCCGTGTCGCGCGCGCGACTCCGGCTTGAATTTACCTGCGAATCGCCGAGAGGAGACGGAGGACGAAGCAAAGGAGGCTGCATCGAATCGGGGGATATTTTTACGGTGAGTGCTTTTATCGTATACCATATATATTGATGATCCGCTTTTAATCGTTTTGCATTCTCGGCGAAATATATGGCCTACCGGCTCTCCCTCTTTCAAAGTGGGATGTATCTTGTGTAAGTCAACTCTCGCTATTACACCGTTGTAAGGGGTTTTAGTCGAATCTTATATATACGTTTATATTTATCATTTAATTATTTTTTTAAATTTATTTAATGTCATTTACTTCATATTTTTTTTAATAGTAACAAAATTTATTATATGTATACATAAAAAATAGATATATGTGTCACAAATTTCGGAAATTATTTTAAAATCTGTGTATTTATGTATGCAAAGTTTATATAACTGTTTCAAAAAAGATTTCGAAACATAGTTCAATCTTACATATCACACCATTACCTTCTTACTATATCGAGATAATTATGGAGCTGTAAATTTCCTTGTCCAGCTATATGTAAATGCAAACCGCAATATCATTAGGTGCTACACCTTGTTGGTAGGACTTCCCAACGAGTAATATTCTCTTTCTCTCTCGCTCTGTCTTGTTCTCTATTTCTCTTTCTGTTTCTCTCTTTCTTCCACATTCCATCAAAACTATCGATAGGGAAAATCCCGTTATAATAAATATTAAGATTTTTAATAGAGAAACTTTTTTGGATATATTATGTCGGTCATTTTAAATGTTTTAAAATGCTATTTAAAAATAATAATTTTATTATAATACATTAAGATAAAATATATAGATAATTGTAATTTTCAATTTAATCTTACAAAACTTGTTATTAATTATTTGATATATGTGTAATAATTAAATTACACACGTACACATTAATAATTGGAAAAAATAGTGAGACAGATTTTCTGGATGCAAAAGAATTAAAATTTATATGTTTTTTTCTGTTATAATCGATTTTTTGCGCATTATTAATTTATGTCTTATATTAATGTCTGCAGCATTTTATTGTATATAATTTATTAAAAGTTAACATCTGAACAATCAACTTCCCATTGTAACGCGCTCCCATTGTAACATTCAACGGAACAATCGATCGAACATTTCTCCATAATCATTTCTTTTCTCGATGCGAAAATAAAAAGCGAAAGGTTCCGTTGGTTGAACCGGTACCGTTGCGTCTAACAATATCGCGTAACGTCATTATTTTCGACAATTTACATCAATCAAGTATATTTCCAAATAACATGATAGATACATGTATATATATGTACATTAAAAAATTAGATGTATCTAAATACACACAATCGTGATCAAAATCAGCGGAGAAGAAAAGAGCAAAAAATTGTTGTCAATTTCTCTTTTCATTACATACTGATGTAATATTCTAGATTTTATCGTCACTATATACGGTTGACAGATCGTTATGAATGGGATGAAGATCTCATTCTAGAGACGGTACAACATATCGCACGCGGCGTGCGTTTAGAAAGTTTGAATTTATGCTAACTTACGTAATATATTTCGTTCGAGATCGTAGCCGACCTTTGTCTCGCAATGGCCGCAGTAGCTGCTTTCGATATCTGGATCCTTATAGAATTTTTACGATTTATTTTGGAATATAACCGCAGAAATATCCGCACGATATTATAAGCATGTCGATGAAATAACCCGATTAAACAATTTTTTTAAAAATATTTTTATACGTACAACTTGTAATGGCAAATCTTAAAATCTATTTTCCCCAACTCGTGAAAAATATTTAAAATATTGGTTACAAAACTGTTAATTTTATTTAAAATTTATTATACATATATATATATATATATATATATATATAATATATTTTAATAATACATTATAATATTACGTTGTTGGCATCTTACATACAATATATATATATATATATATATATATATATATATATATAAAATTGTATATAAAAGATACCAACGACGTAATATAATATTTAGAGATTAATGCAATAATTGAATATTTTATTTCCTTCGCGCTATCATGATGAAGGAGAGAGTTTATATTAAAACTTTTTTAGTTATAGCATATTGATTGTTTTTAACAATATTATCACGACCAAATTTATGCACTTCTTCATCATGTTTATGATTTCTACTGAAAATGATTACTCTCAGATCCACTTGTGTATACAAAATGCATACAATTATCACCTTTTAGAAATCGATAACGTATAGATATGCGTAGTAGCACAGTACTTTCTACAAATCAAATGAGATCTCTGTAACACGTATGACGTTTGCACTTAAAGAAGGTGCATGATGATTCACACGGTACGTTACATGTTCGTTTATATCCTGACTGATGTCATCATCAACCATGTAACCTTTTCATGCATTTAATTAAGAGACACGTTTGTCTTGCTCCAAAATTATGCATTTATATATGCGAGTCGTCCAGTCGAATATTTTAAATTTTATCGAATCTGTTGAATCAAGTTCTTAATAAACTTAATCACTTAAATTATAGAATAAAATGAATACTGAAAAAGGTCTTTTTTGACGATATAAATTTGTTTGTTTTTACTTTTTTGAAAAAGGTTATTTTTTAACGAAGTCATCATTTTCGAATCATTGATTGACAGAACAACTCCTTTTTTATTGTCTTACATGCGAGACATATAAAATTATGTGAAAGCCAATAATTCATGTATCGACAACATTAAACAGAAATCGGATCGGTCACCGATAATAATCAGAGCCGTAAGAAAGCACAGGTCTCGTTCAGAATTTAATCTTCGCTAACCGACTGACGTCAGGAGTCCCTAAAAAATTTCCGATGTACCTAGCATGACCGAAAATGATTGACAGATATGTTGTTGAATAGCAAGCGAAATTAGACGGTCGCAAATCACGATGGAATAGTACCCGACTCTCTGTTATTTTTGTTACAGACAGAGACTCTTTTAATAGAACATATACCTCGATCTGCATACATGAAAATTGATTTCGCGATTTTGTTCCATTACATACATAATAACATAATAACATAATAATCATATAAAAATATATCTAACTTTCAGAATTAATAACTATTAGAATGATTATTCTGGTTCTGGAGAATTTAGGCCCTGCGCACAATAGGAAAAATATTAGGAATAAATATTAAATATTAGGAATAAGAATTATTTTAAAATAATAAAATCGGAAAAACTCTAATATAAAAATACAAATTCGGGTATAAAGGACTCTTTAGTAGTTTATTAGCTCTTACTAGTCCTTTATACTCGAATTTGTATTTTTATATCACAGTTTTTTCGATTTTATTATTTTAAAATAATTCTTATTCCTAATATTTAATATTTGTTCCTAATATTTTCTCTATTGTGCGCAGGGCCTTAGAATGTCAAAAATTTTAATAGAGAGCTAGCCAATCTGTGGAACGAAGAATCAAGGATTTCTATAGAGAATTTTTACAGACGCAGTTTTTTAGCTTAATGTAAAAAAAAAAAAGAAATCCGATAAATTTACTTACTTATATCGTATAATTATGGCTGATAGGTAAGAAAGTTGAGAGTAGTGAAAGTGACGTGCAATAAATTACTCTGTAATGTACTCCTTAATGTACACATAATATATACATGAGAGATTTGCTCTGGAGATCTGTACACGGGGATTACATTTTACTCTGTGTTCATTTTAATATCTCAATATCGCGTATCTGGTCGTATAGATAAGACTCGATATGGAATTTCTCCGCAATATTTTAATATGGTTGTAATCTAATTTCTTAGACTCGCGAGCTAATGATTCGTTAAGCGGAGCGAAATATGCAATTATCTTTTCGATGTTTGAAAAGCACTTGGGCAACGTTTCCTCCCCCGATTATGATTGATCTTTGATTGCATAAAATGACGGAAAGCAGCCTGGAAAAGTATACCGTTACGACATTTCTTCGCGCGATTATCTCGTAGAAAAGCTCGCGCGATTCCCCACTGTTCGGGTTCGATGCAGTTAGTGTTAATGTCTGATAAAAATCTGACCGGGTCAACAGTGATTCTCATTCGCCTTAACCCAGTTCGCACAGAGGCTTGATGGGTGCAGACCGATCTGTGCCATGATTACGGGCGCAAATCGTGTCGGTAACGATAACCGGCGCAATGCCAGTCCGTGTCATTGTTGTTGTAACATTGAATGGAATCGCGCGTATTTCGTATCGTCGTTCGGTGACAAAATCGCGAAAGTCGGATTCAACGATTTATAAGAATATACATTGACTCTTGATCGCAAGCCTGTTCGATCGCATCATTCATTTATTTCAAATATACATTGAGAGAATTTTCTCTTAGAATTTACCCTGAAAATCACGGTAATCGTGGGACAATATGGTACATATGGAAAGAATTTTATGAGAATTTCTCTGATTAATATTTATCACAATAAAAATATAATACTAATACTAAACTGCATAGTAAAATTAATCAAATATATTTTATATTTTATGGTAATATATTTATTATATTTTTATTGTGATAAATATTAATCAGAGAAATTCTCATAAAATTCTTTCCATACCATATTGTCCCACGATTATCATGATTTTCAGAGTAAATTCTAAGAGACAATTCTCTCACAATCAGTGTATATATATTACACACATACACATGCAAAAAGTTATTAACAAGTATTATATATATATATATATTCGCTCAATTATTATCTCTCGAAAAATATCGCGCGATATACTTTAGTATATTACGATTTATCAGAATTATTCTTATTTATTTATTTACTTTTTTTTTTACGTTTACTCCAAAGATAATGATATGATTGTTGATCCCGCGCGTTTTTCAGTCAAATAGTAAATATAATAACGTGGAAAGAATGCAGTTAGTAATACGAGATCGAAAGGCCGCGTTACTGGGAGGGTTGAAGTCTGAAAAATCTTCGAAGGAGCTGTATTGCAGCGCGATGCATCCAGCGTTGCTCGATACATGCCGATAAGCCGCATAATTTTTCCACGATGCCGCAATATAAACCGCGTTTATACGATTCGAGCTGAATTAAGGAACTTTCCTTTGGATGACACAAGAGGATCGCGCGAGGCACGATCCCGATAATGTAATCACCATCGAGAGAGGAGGTATGTGTAACCGACCGAATTGTTATACGTGATACGTAACAAAGTCCAAGAATAACGAATATACTATTGCTATTAAAGCTTTGTCTCGAACTAGGCTATTAGTACGAATTGCGTGAGGTGAAATAGAGAGAAAGAGGGATGGGGGAAAGACAGAGAAAGCTTCTTCTTCTTCTTCTTATCTACATGGCTGGTTAGGCTTCCTAGGGAATTTGCCCATACGCCAAGACAGAGAAAGCGATATTGGAACGTGGAGTGTAGAAATGTAAACAGTGACGCATATCTGTAAATTCAGCAATACCTAGGTATACTATCTATTAGAGAGATACGCTCTAAGATATATATATACATCTATATACATTTTTTTTCAACAATTCGCCAACTATTTGTTTTCTTACGTTGTATTTAACGATCGACGAATAGTAAGGCGAGATAAAAGATGGTGCAAGGCATTTGTATGTATATCGTTAATGTCATTAATACATCACATAATATTGCTGTGGTAACGAAAAAATATATAATTTAAACATGCATTGTCGGTATAATCATTTAGAGGAAAGATTTACAGGGAAAGTTTATTATATCAATCGATCGAGCGATGTTGACCCGCTTATTAAGTTTCGCTAGGCTAATTGTAGCCGGTGATTAATGAGACTCATCGTGTTGGCCGGTGCTAAATCACTCGAGACATCACGGCTGGGATGGGAATGTCACAAGCTAGAACATATTGTTGAAGCATACCACGGCAGATCGTTGGAATTAGCATTTGAATCCATTCTTTGTAACAGTCGGGCGTCAAAGTACATAACGCAATAAGTAATTGCCTATGCTCACGAGCATCGATATTCTACGAACAATTGTGACTAATCGTTCTAAGAGAGAGATTTATTTATAACAAGATTGTTATTCTTTTATATTAATTTAATATTCTCGTTTGAATTATTATTTCCAAGATTATCAGTGATATATTTTGAAGTATTTTCTCCGGAATTATCTTGATCGATAAAATATTCGAAAAGTAGATGAGAAGTCGAAGAGAGAGAGAGAGAGAGAGACAGAGGAAATCGTTATCGAAATTAATTCTACTTGAACAATTTTTCGATATAAGAATGCGATCTTGAGGCTCTTGAAGTAACTTGAGAGTTATTATTCACATGATTTTGCAAAATTATCAGCATTATTTTAAGATCGCCAAGTATTTTCATGTTGAAATTATCTTTACCTATATGAATATACAAAAATAAATGACAGATATCCCGGTTTCGTTATCAATACTGATCCACGACTTTTCGACGTGTATACGTTCAACCTTGACGTGTGTAGAATCTTTTCGCGCGATATAACACGATTTATATACGTGTCATATTACGATTTAACGGAAAAATTAGCGTGGAATGGTTTACAATCTCTCTCTTCCACTTAAGAAGTTAATGTACAGAGATAATGATCGTGCACGAAGCAATTATAATATATTATATGCGAGCTCTCTCTCTCTCTCTCTCTCTCTTGAGCTTGCGGAAATCGGATCGATTTCACACGCGTATCGTTACTTTTTTTTTCACATTCGAGAGAATAAATATCTTCTCGTTTGTCGTATTCAACTTCGGCGAAGCGAGTCGCGATGCCCTTCTTCGCGCAATCCGGAGCATAATTATTCGCGCTCACTCGACGCACTTTTTCCCCGAATCTCGCTTATTAATAATAGCCCGTGCATTTCGCCGCGATGAATTTTAGAAGCGTTAAATTGGACGTAGGCGGCTTGTCGAGACAATATTTCAAGATGAGCGATCCGTTGACGGACGCCACCGAAAAGTATCGGCCTTGGTGTCGCCATCGACGCAGCAAAAGCTGCGACAACGGATTATAAAAATAAAGAGAGTAAAGATAAAACACATACGAGAGAAACATTGAAAATTGTACAAGTAATGTACAAGAGATTTCTCAAGAATATATATATAATTCTGTCATATAGCAGGGATTAAGATCTCCGCTAGTATATAATACGTATAAAAATTGTAAGTAATTTTTTCCTTTGTTTCTAATTAATCTTGTCTTAAAATTGTATTTTATTCTCCTTCTCCGTCTCGATCTTTGATGTTGACCGACGACGTAAGTATTGAGTTGCAACACGCGCGAGTGGCCGCGAGCCAATGCTCAAGGTGCTAACAAGTCTATGAAATAGGCGCTCCCGTTCGCCGATATCCACCTTGTGGAATTTGCTAATTGAGAGGTTCGTGTAAGCTACAACGTGTTACGAAACGCGGAGCGCGTGCGTGTCGACGAAAGTTCGACAAAGGAAGAAGCTATTCGTGTAACGGGAAAATTTTATGTCGCGCGCAAGAGAAGAGATCACGCATATATGGGTTTCCGCCGTTTATAACAGTAGATGATTGCGTCGTGTGAGATTGGACATGGGAAAGCTTTTTCTTCCTCCGGGAAACGCGAGTCTTGTGAGAAAAAGCGCTTACGTTCGCTTTTCTCCTGCGCAGATATTAATTATTATTTCTCAGATCAATGATTTTTCGAATAGTTCAAAGTTTAGTCGAAACTTGCTCTACATTTGATATTTATAGAGCGCTACGTAATACTTGATGAATTTAAAAAAAAGTTGTCACGCGTCATGTATAATAATAATTATGTACGTTTAGCATAATGCGCTAATAAAAGCCGATTAAAATTTTTAATCCTGATATACCGGTACAAAGTTGAGAATATAGAAAAAGGAAACTATGAAATAAATAGGAAATTATATATATATATCGCAAAAGTCAACTTGTGAATTTTCCACGAAAGATACTTTGTCTCCGTTTAACGTGACGAAAATTTTGACTCGATGAAACAATCAGAAATGTATTCGGATATGTCGCGGGTTCTGCGTGCGTCGAAAGCACATCGGGCACGAGAAGTCTCACAAGTAACACTACTCAAGTGCCATTCGCCGATATTCTTGAAACTTTGCACACACGTAGTACATCGAAAAACATTAAACACGTGTTTTTTTATTTTGGCTAACAAGGCGTTTTAAGGTCGGGTATAGTACCACTATCTTGCCTTCACTGGTCGGGTATAGTACCACTATCTTGCCTTCACTGGCTGGGTAGACCTTCCCATTGCCTTCAGTTTCCGCCATTTGGATGCGTCATATTGAATTTTTCATCCGCCACCTCTAGATTGATATAACTGTTGCCAAAATCGTAATCATGTAGCTAATAAACTTCGCAAGTTAAATAAAGTTTTTGAATTTTCAAGAATATCGGCGAATGGCACTTGAGTAGTGTTACTTGTCAGTGATGTCACAAGTATACTCTCTCTGATGTCGGAAACCCGCATATAACCGCCTGTTGTGCTCGTTCTTAGTCCTCTTTGTTCGTTACTGTTGTATGGAGGAGTATTCGAGAACCAATAAGCGCTTTCTCTCAACACTATGACTAACTTGGAAAGAAAAGGCCTGAAATCCCAAATTTAACTGTTGAAAAATATTTTAAGTACTTATTAAAAAATAATATATATAAGCTTGGCGAAAATTTTTCTTGAAGTAGACATTTTCAGAAATTTTTTTCTACAAAAAGATCGACTTTAAAAATTTGTTGAAGATATAACAATTATCAGAAATTGTACGATAATTCTGAAGTATGCGATTCCGCGTGTATATTGAATAGATAAGTCGCTGTAAACACACTCGCGCAATTAGACTTTGTAAAGTGTATCGAATGATATATCACGATCTTATGCGAATCAGATATGGAAGCTTAATTCCTATTAGTCGCGTATAATTATCGTAATGGGATAATCGACGGGAGTAGCCTTGTAACAATATAGTTTTTGCTAGTTACTCGTAGCATTATTTATGCTTATGATTATCGCGTGGATATTCTACTTGTCAGCTTAAGAACAGCATGAGACCTGGAAGATAAAAATTAGCGCGAGTTAGAAGCGAGCAGTTATGTGTAAAAAAAAAAATATATTTTTTTTGCACATTAATAGCAGTAGTAGCAGCATTAGCTGCAGATATTTTGTTTGATAATGATTGAAAATTTTTATTAATAGCAACGATGATTCATGTTAAAATTATTTCTGTGCCTCGCCTAAAAGAAATTTCATTGACTTTTTCTATAATCATATTTTTGATTGAATATTTGAGATTGAGGATATATAAAAAGAAAACATATATGCATAACGGGAAAGAACGATAAACATTGAAGAAACGAAACATTTCGTATTCGTCCGAACGAGGAAATGAGATTGTATTCAACGCGCGTCGGCGACACTCCGGTTTCTCGCGAAATTTCGTAAATCTTCAACCGGTTTACGGGGGAGGACCGCCTATATTTGCATTCTCATATCCGTGATGAGAGAAACGACATTATTCTTTTTCTGTCACTGGTATAATATAATTTCGAAGATAGAGTAACGCGCGCCGCGTCGGGAAGATTTCGCGAGATTCGCGTCGTAAAACTTTTTTTTCTCCCCCAACGTAACACGTGGAAGCAGTAGGCGGTAATACGACGTAATAATAAATAAGGGATTCAGGGGAAAAAAAAAGAGACGATAGTTTCCACGACCGTAGGCGGTGAATTAATTAATTACGAGCGTCAGTCGCGTAATATCGTGATGAGAGAAACGGATGTATTAATTGTGCAAAAGGCGTACAGATATCGATTTCTTATGCGCAAAGGCAGATGTGTTTCGTTAATGGAATTGATGCTGACGGAAAAAAGGTATGCAATGCAATCTGCATCGTGATGAATATATACATATTCGATGATATTTTATGATCCTTGTCGCGCGCGTACCGTGGCAAGGATTAAGGACGCTGTTTTATGGTAAATCTTAATCAAGTCTGTTCTGTGTGCTGCTACAAAACGCGTACTTTCTACGTGTACGCTTCTCTATATTCCGTTTTGTTATTTTTCCCTCGCTAGTGTGTTTCTCAATCATGTATATATAATCATTATAATAGCAATAATCTCGTGTGACACTGCATTACTCGATATGTTATAAAAATTTGAAATCTATCTTTTATTTTTATTATTATTCTATTTATTATTACTCTAATTTCGTTCTACTTTATATGTGATCTTTTAATTCTTGAAATTTTTCCAATGCTACACGTGCACTGTTTTTTGCACTATTGCATTGCATTGCAATAAAACTAGCGATGTTTCATCCGTGTGGTCGATAAGATACAATATTGACTCGGAAATCACATGATACCGCGTGTACCAGCATTAGAGCTACATATATAGATATATCCCCCTCTATCGCACTCTTTTTCATAAAGTGATTTTAAATATTTCGTCAATGGCGGCATCTCTCAGTCACACGTTGTTTGTTCGCGATGCCCATTCGACTCTTGTGAAACGTTGGAAACACTTGCCAGTCTTTAACTGGCTTTGGCTGTCGCGTTTGTCACAAATTTTTCTTCGTGAATTAAATTAATTTCTCATTCGATCAAAGTGATATTCGCGTCCGTAAAAAACTTAACCGATGATCTTTATTCTTAAATTGATGCTGAAGATTTTAATACGATTACTAGCTTCTTAAAAATTTCGCGTAAAAGCAAACATTGCTTCATGTTATTTACAAATGAATTTTAATTTATGTGAGTAAAAAGTATCTGTTAAATCCGACAATTTTGTGGTGCCGAATTAGTGGGAGAGCCATTCGTTTTCGTGAAATCGTAATTCTTCTACGAGAAGTTTATTTTCTTAAGCAAATTGTATCTTGTAGAGTGAATTAATGCACATTATATCAATATATATATATAATATCGACAAGTTTTTTATTCTGAATATGCACTTTTTCAGCGTGTATAAAAATTTCGATACATAACCGAACGAGATTTTTTGCGAATAAAATTTTCACGACACTGCATTACTCGATATGTTATAAAAATTTTAAATCTATCTTTTATTTTTATTATTATTCTATTTATTATTACTCTAATTTCGTTCTACTTTATATGTGATCTTTTAATTCTTGAAATTTTTCCAATGCTATACATGCACTGTTTTTTGCACTATTAAATTGTCTGTTTGTGTGCAATTTTACCTTGATACGCGACAAAGAGTGCATAAATTGCGCTAATAGCCAAGAGTCAATTTGACAATAATAAGGTCTGAGAAATTAATCAATCCTTGCAAATCGATCGCGGCATCTAAAGAATTCCAGGAAGAGTACTGGACATGTCTCTCGATAAATGATATAACATATCGCTTATCACTGTGACTATGTCCGTTCGATTTGCACAGAGAGAGAGAGAGAGAGACAGAAAGAGAGTGAAAGAGTGAGAGAGAGAGAGAGAGATGTATCTGTAGATTTATCATCATTATAATTATCAAAGGCATTCGATAATTATTCTCAAATAGCACGTGTATATGCCATCGAGAATAATGGGTCTAATTGTAAGATAAATTTTAATTTTGTTTTAATTTTATTTCTAGCTTCAAATTTAGATTATTTTATGATTTTTTCCTGCTCGTTAATTTCTTTACTGCTCCTTTCTATCTCAAATTTTTTTTTCCGATAGTATAGTATTTCGATACATTTAAATCAAATTACTATCGCGAGAAAATGGCTCTTGTTGCATCTTATGTATATTTTTAAATTAATCACTTGTGTTTTGGTCACGATTAAAAAAGATTCTTGCGCAAAATTTATTTCAAGTTACATCTTGCTTGATCCCGGGTTGCGTGGTCACGATATATGATAAGAAATACTTGGGAAATACTGTTTATCAGGAAACAGAAAGAATAATGCTTCCCGTGTCTGTTTTATCTTCAAGGTTTTCGAGAATGAAACACGGAGAGCTGATGCGAAGGGATTAGGCCACAATCGGCACCATGTCACGCCCTTGTATCGTCGGCTGAATTTCACACATCTGTGGTGAGTTACTGTCTCCAATTCTTGTTAACCCAATTTCGAATAACCTTCCGGAGTATTAGAAATTTCCGAGATATTTTTCGCCGCGCCTGATAAATCGGGACCTCAGATTACAGCCGCGCATCTTTCCATCCGAGATCTCTAGGCGAATCATTTACGTAAAAATATACGAAACGCTTTCGTAACACGTTCGATATTTGTGTGTATCGCTATTATTATTTTTTCTATAAAAATAGCTCTTAAAAATTGATTTCCTGGTTAATGGGAAACGAATTAGAGAGAGGAACGATCAATCCTCTAATGCTCTGTCATTGCGATGATAGGATTCCTGACGCCGCGTCTGAAAATGCGGAATCGAATCTTATCGGAACTCGACAGAGGCGTATTCACTCCAACATCGCCGACTGTCACCAATTTCCTGATATATATATATATATATATATATATATATATACAATATATTTTATATGTATGTTTCCGCACACCCGCATCGTACGTGATGCCCGGTCGACGTATCGCGGATCACGTCGACTCAACTCACGTGAGTGATGAGACATGGCACGCGGAATGACAATGTGACATCTGCTTCGGATTTGCTGCCGGTGGGTTTTGTTATCGCGCGCGTATGTAATCAGGCGAATAAAATGAGCAACTTTGCGCTGTGTTTAGATTTTCACGCGCTATTCTTAGCTTAAGATAAATACAATAGTAGACATTGTCGCGGTCGTTCGCGTGGAAACGATTTCGTTGCTTTATCGAGTCATGCGCGCGAAAATAGCGCAGTTATAAGACGTTATAAGACGAATACATTACGCAGCGAATTCGCATAATCGGCACTCATGCCAGCCTTTTATAGCAACAGCTCCAGCTCTTGATGCTGAATCGGTCGCGACCTATCGTACATCGGCGACTGTCTTCCGATAGAACGCTATAAATTGAATATAAATGAATCAAAAATAAATTACGTGAGGTTTTCAAACAAATAAATTACGGCAATTAAAAGATTGAGGTGCATAATTTATATATGTGTAATTTAAATTTAAGAAAAGCAAATTTATTAGAAATTTTTTTTTATATTAAAGAGAAATACGGCGGATAATTTATATATAATATATAATATACTATTTAATAAATATATTATATTAAAAATATGAAGGAGAGTTAAAAATGTTTAGAAATAAAGAGACATTAATATTGCCCGTCACAATTATAATATTGTGTGTTCTATCAAGGGGGAAATATAGCGATGTAAAAGAGAAGAGAATGGTAGCTTTTATTTCCCAATTTTCTTGTAATATCTTACATTTACGAGACCTAAAATTTTTATTGCAAGATATATCGCGACGATTTCGCTCTTGATATTCGACACCGGTATAAAATAGATATAAAAAATACATTTGAGACAGAATCTCCTCCATATGTTGAGGAATTAAAAGGATATTGAGGAATAAAATCGTGTTAGGATCGGATTGCGCATTTATTGCGCAATGAGAAGGAACATATCATATATACGAAATGGTTTCTTCGACTCAACTTGTTGTTATCATTCTCTTCATAAAATTGCGGGGGGTCTCGTATTGACACGTTCGTGGTGTTGCAAGCGCGTGACGACACGCTCGTTACACGATAACAACAATTTCAGAACGAGCAGTCGATGATAATGATTCCCCGGCTGTTGGCTCGTTTTGCGTCTCACGTTCGCTTCTTCAAGCGACACTTCCCACCGAGAGAGTTTCGTTTAAACGGAAATAAACGACCATACGCACACGCGTGCAGATCGGGCAGATTGATGTCTCCGAGATGTTCTCTCTCACCATCCAAATCTTGAGTCGCTGCCAAATCTCCCGGCGATCGAGCGTAAGGTCGATCGCTGCACGCCGGGATGATGGACCGCCTCTGTCGGCTTTCCTCTTTCCGTTATCCATCGTCGTGAAAAATAACGAGAGGCGAAAGTCTTATATTTTACATCGGATATATAAAGAGAGAGACTGTGTCTACAGACTTTTTCTCTTTCCATCTTCCTTCATCGCAAAGGAAGAATAATAAATGTACTAAATTCAGATTTTACTGCTAGTTGAGTGTGAGAGACTGGTCTGGGTTCGTCTAAGCACCTCTCAATTGTAATTTTTAGATAGATTACCATAGAGTGATGTAATATAATTTATGGCCGGCTAATCGTCGACTATATTTTACGACGTTAAATATTGGCTGCCTTAAACAGGCGGCATATAAAATCTGTACAAGGAATTTTTCATTCATTTTAATCCTCTTTATGTATAGAGTTTCGCGCTCTAAGTACCAGGAAATTTAAACCTGAGATGTATGATATATTGAAAAGATATCTCGATAATATCGTATTAAAATTTGTCCAAATAGGCACTTTAAAAGCGAACACAAGCTCCGGATTGAGCGATAAGCGGGGGAGATGCGCGTGATAAAGATTATTGACTTAATCGCGGCAGATAATTGAAGAAAAGAACGGATTGCGATAATATCAATCGAAAAACATTAGTTGACGTCAATCGAAGGAGGTGGTGGGGAAGAAAGGCTTTATTTTCGCGCGAAACGCGTTACACATATCTTTACGCTTTCTGTTTGTGCATCCCGTGTGGCGAATAAGACCATGTTTCCGTCGCTGAAAGTTATATTCACGACTCACCGATTTTTCAAGCTAGCCCATTTTATTATCCGCAGGAAAGGCAACTTTATGCGCGAGAGAAAAAGAGAGATAAAATAACTAACAATAAGAGAAACGCTATATTTAGAGAACGCATTATATTAACCTCGGCCTCTGTTCGCGAATCGCATTTCTCCTTTATTATTTAAATTGAACATGAACATTTGTTCAGTCGAGTTAGTTGTATCCGAGTGACAATATACATATGTTTGCGGAGACGTAAAATACAAAAGACATTTTTTTTGTCGTGTGTGCGATTTGTGCCTGTCCCTCGCTCCTTTGAATTCGAGTCTCGGTTTGATCATACTTCGCGAATAAGCGCTCGCGCGCAAATAATTGGGCACGTAGTGTGCGTGTCTGTGCACCACATAGGTATTTTTACAGCACGTGCGCGTATAGGGAAATCCGTCTAAAAATATATGTCGATGGGAACTCCTTAGCTTCGTACATTGGGGTCGCGCCATTGCCTCGCAACCGTCTTACAAATTGACCCATTTCGTGAATGTAATTCTGCATACAATTCTCTAGCATCATCCAGGAAACAATCTGCGCCGTAATTGAGGAGTTTTCGGTACAACGATCTAACGATCTAATTTTCTTCAAACTTGAATAAAAATGTCGAGCGAATTGGTCTTCCACAAACTTAATTTTTCCAACACGCTATAAACTGTAAACTTTAATAAATTATTCTTTGAAATTAAAAAATATACAAATATTAATCTTAAGTCTGCCATTAAAACTAATTGATACGATTCTTTTTTAATTACGAGACAGACATTAATTATTGGAAAGTATTTGTTCCGACGAAGAACGTGTTGCTCTCTGTTGCAGAAGGTCTCGTGGTACATTTATTATTTATATGAATGGATGGAGCTGCGACGGGGATCGTTGAAGAAGGACCTGTTGTGGATCTGGGAGGTTTGGAAAGATGGTGGAACAACCCGGGGATCGCGGCCTGGAGCTTCGTGCTCTTCGGCTGCTTCCTCCTCAACGCGATTCTTCTGCTCGCCTTTCTCGTACGACCCGGACTACGCACCATTTCTAACAGGTCAGTGTACCGACCGTTTCGTGTCGAGTAGGGCGCCAAACTGAAAATAACTGAATCCTTTTTTTTTTTTTTTTTGTTTCAAAGAGAAATATCATCATCAGCTTTCATTGTTGCGCCACTAATCCCTTGAAAGTTTTGTCTAACATTTTGTCCCTTATATATTTGTTTCTCCTAAATATTCTCCTTTAAATATTTCTTCTTTATTTAATATCAGAGAAAAATGGGTGGTAATCACTCTGTGCAATACTGCTTATTTGTTCAGAAAATGGGATACGTTATTAGAGATATCACGTCATTGACGTACATGGTTGTAAAATTACCATCGCGTTATCATCGATAAGCGCGATGCTCTTGTCATTCATGCAAGCGACGTCAATCCTTGTACGCAGCGGTTTTTGAAATTCAATTAACGCGCGACTCATGTCGATTGACGTACGCCACGACGGAAATAATTCTTTTCGCCGACAGTAAAAGTCGCATAAATAAAATACAAGAGACATACGAGTCTCGTGACACTTTGCAGCGTCGCGCCAGAAACCCGGAAATAAAACACACGCGCGAGATGATTGGTGCAATAATATATTTAGCCGTCGTCAGATTCGCATAATATTCGCCACGACAATAAATAATGTGTCGTATTTATTTCACGTGTTGCGTTCATGCCAAGGTTAATAACCCCATGAACGCATTGATAATGACAGCGTTTGCATTTTTTTTCTGGAGTAGCAATAATCGACTTTAAGTCTTAAAATTTAGTCCGCTATAAATAAAATGAATGTCTGCTATAATGATAACGTAACGTTGCAATTACATTGCAAAAATAGATTTAAAATTTGTCACAAGAATGACATATCTATGACTCAATATACGCATGTAAAAAAGAATTATCGAATTTTTAATTAAACAAAAATTTTTTTTTGAATTATCAGTCATCAAATAAGAACTCAAAATTTATGGAAAATATCTTCAAGTTATTAGAATGTTGCAACGTATTGAAAAAAAAGTTGCTTAAAAACTATTAAAGTTCAATTCCTGTATGAGTTGTGGGAATATTATTTTTGTTCGCGCGTTCACGCGCCTTACGTGTGTATTCTTCTTCTGTGAAGTGTACAGTTGTATTTTACATCATGCTCGTAAATAAAATCGCGTTTTAAGTGTCGTTTCTATAGACTGTGCATCTCACATTTCTCGTGAGACACCGCCAGTCTAAATATTCCAGTTTACGATTTTGTCGTGTCGCAAAGGACGCACAATATAATGCGGAAAGAAGAGGTAGGTAGATACAACATTTCTTCGCGTAATTTTCATTGCAAATTTAACCGTCACGCTCAAATGATTCACAAAGCTTATTATGTTTGTGTACAATTGAAAAAAATAACCTCGTATAAAAATAGACGTAAAAAGATGAATGATGTATTTCGACTATTATATATACTTGCGATATAATATATACTTTTGTATGTATATGCATACGTGTGGTATGGCGTATTTATCGTATAAATATAACATAATTGCGTGTATAATTATAATTATAATTATACGTGTATAATTATAATTATATTAATACTTGTTGAATAATATTTGTTGAAATTTAATCGGACCGACTAACTTGGGCACCAAAATCCAAACACGTACTGCTCAAATTAGTAAGATGTATTAATAGAGTTCTGTACCACACGAGGATTGGATCTATCATTGTTATTACGTAGATTTCCACCTGCTGAGCCAGGATATCAATCATACGCACCTAATACCTACCAAATTTTGGCAACTACCGCAACGAATTTAATAATAAACCTTCGTATTGCTTCATTGCTATTAACAGTGTACTCTAAAATTAACAGTTTGTATTACCGTTTTGTTAAAAAGGAAATTTATTTATTTATTATATTATCGTACCGTATCCAGGTTTTTGCAAAATAACGCAAACAATATTTTGGAACTATAATTAGATCAAAGCGTAGTTTTTGTCATTCAGTCGGATGGTTGAACGAATCCGTCCGTCAATATGTTGACAGCACGAACAAGTGAAACGAAACACTATAGGTTCTTTAAATGCCACTGCTCTTAAAACTATAAATATATAAGTATTATTTTAAGTTTGCAGAAATCGCAAACATATAATTTGTCCGTGAAGAATAAAACGTTGGACAATTTAATAATTTATATACGCTTGTACATTTCTTATATATTAATGTGTAACGCGTTTAATAGCATGACAAAGAAATGCAATGATATGACGTGAATGTAAATTGCCTTTTTTTCTTTTAATTGTATCTCATAGCTTTATATCTTTTATCTCACACGTTGCTTTTTGTCAACGCGTATTTTTATATTAAATCATTGCTACGACGTATTAAATTGTACTGACTCAATATTGATACGTGTAAAATGAGATAAATATAACATTTCTCCCCTCCTTTTTATTTATCACATATTTTTCTGCTTTTCATTTCATGTTTTTTATGTAATTATATTTTAAGAAAAATGTTCTACGTATCCATATGATTGTACAACAAACTGTTATTATTTATTTAGTTTAATTTAAAGGACTTACATTCCTATTCATTCTAAGACAATTGCACAGGCATCGAACATTATTAATGTTTGATTGAAGGAAACGGCCTGCTTTGTCTCGATTCCAGATTCGTGATGAACCTAACCATCTCGAATTTGCTGACGTGCGCCATGCTGAACCCGCTGCTGATGATGGACGGGCCGGTAGCAGGTAGCACGTTGACCACGTCTACGTCGAGGCCGGACGACGGCAGGTCGCCGTTCGGCTCGACGTCAACGTCAACGCCGACGTCCACATCGGCCGCCAACAATATTTGCGCGATATCGGAAGGGGCGACCGCGCTCGTCACCACGTCATCGGTATTGTCGGTTCTACTGATCGCCGTTGATCAGTACTTTGCCGTGGTAGACCCGCTGCGTTATCGGGCTCGCGTCGACAAGCTCAAGTCGGCCGTGCTGATCGTCTCCGTCTGGCTGATCTCGGCGGGATTCGGCCTGGTTGCCGCTTTGAATCCGAGTCCGCGTAGCCTGTGGTTGTCCTGCACGACGACGACGTTGTTAGACAATTCGTCCTTCCGTGAACACATCGCGCTGAACATTTCCGCGGAGGCGCCGATCGATTCCGCGTTCGCGTTCTTCGGCAACGAGACGAGCGAGACGGAGATCGACGGCACGATGCCGACCCTGTTAAAGACGATCGAATCGATCAAGATCGACCGCAGCATCGGTCTTCTCGAGAACTCTACCGTGATCTTCCGTACCCTGACCAACGATTCCGTCACTTACGGGCTCATCTACGCGATCGTACACAGCGTGTTTGCGTATTTATTCCCGTTCGCCGGCGTCTGCTGGATCTACATCAGCATCTACTCGGCCGCGCATCGAAACTCCGAGAGAACTCGCCGGACCGGCTCGCGACCGATCCTGTCGTCGGCCAGCTTCTGCGAAGATACGTGTGCGAGACCGCAGCATCAATCCGCTGAAACGTTCCCGGAAGAATTCCGTAGAATACCCAAAATCTCGAGTCTCTCGTCCATCGACGAGACCAGCGAGACCGCGCACTCGGCGAATCAGACGTCGCGTCGAAGATCCTTCTCGTCGTCCTCGGACACTGCGCAACCGGGATCAAACGACGAGACGACGTCGTCGGGAGTCGTTTTCACGGTGGGTCTGCAACCAGTTGAAGTCTCGCCTGCGCGCGAACAAAATAACGATAATAACCTGACAGAGGCGACGGACCTGAAGACGGACTACCTCGAGGACGATCGCGGCGTTTCATCTTATGAGAACATCGTCAGAAACAAATTTGGTAATACGGAAGCGAATCGTAGGCGGAAATCGTCGCACGATCTAACAGACGAGGTCGGAGAATCGTCCGGATGGATTGCCGAAGACTCCAGCGGATCCGACTCCGAGGACGATCGTCGTTACGGTTACTTCGACTCCTTGGAAGTTCCTAGTACAACTCGCAAGATAGCGGACCAAAGACCTTCCGACTACCTCTTGTCATTCGCTAGATGCGAGGCGACGAAAGAATCGTGTGGAGAAGCTTCCAGACAGGACTCTCTCGAGAGGACGACTTGTCACGTTGACGAGGAAGAGATCTCTGTCACGGTCAAAAGCGCCGAATGGGAACAGATTCAAGGCGAGATCTCGAATTTCAATAGTAACAAGAGATCTAGACGACCCAGTCGCCGTTTATCGAAAGCTGGCATTTTGGAAGTCAACGGGGAATCGCACGCGATTGAACGTAGAAACGCGGACCAGAACAACCTGGAATCCTCGTCTTGTCTTCTTACGCCGATCGTGACAATCACGCCAGCGCCAGGTAAGCCGGGTACTCTGCATCGGGCGGCCAGTGTTCGCAGCACCAACAGCAGTTACATCAACTGTATCAAGCACAGGATCAGCAACGGCTCCTTATTCAAATATCGCGAGGAAACTCGGGCGGCCAGGATCAGCGCGCTGGTGATCGTCATGGGTCTCATCTGCTGGTCGCCGTACGTGCTACTAAGTGTCATGAAGAATCTACCGCAGTACTCGGACTACGAGGTCCCGCACGAATACGACGTGCTCGCTCTCAGCTTCCTGATTCTGGCCGCTTACGTGAGCCCGTTACTCTTCGGCTATCGGTCCAAACGGGTGAAGCGAGAGTTGCGCAAGTTCTTTTGCTTCCATCGCGAACTGTCGTACAAGAACAACCGCAGCCTGATGGCGAAGAAGGTGCTGAAACGCCGGCAAAGCAACACTTTAAGCCACCTGGAGATGGACCACCGGTACAACATCTTCAATTGCGTCTACGGTAAAAACAAGTGGCCGAAAGAGAAGGTGCAGTTTGTCCAGGTGCCGGACACCGCCCTCGCGGTCGAGACCTGCAGAAGTAGCTTCTCCAGCGGCGCCAGCACGCAGATCTCCAGCACGTCCACGGAGGAGTGTTGAATCGCGATGGACTTCGCGAAGCTCTGTCTCGAAATCGCGAGAGAATTAGTTCCTTCGAAGTTCACTACGATTATGTGTGAAAGGGAATATGAACGGTGTGAGAGGCAGCATAAATTATTCCTGCGTTTATGTATGTGGTACAAGTTTGTCGGTCGCCTCCGAGCGATTGAGACAATAACGAAATAAATGACGTGGCCGGATGAGAGTGCAGCTATGTGTATGTTTTGATATTCGTTTGTGTATGCGAATCGGCATACATACTTTGAGTTTACGAGTTCGTCATAGTTCTTAGGCGTCCCAGATCGCTCTTTATTTTCGAATATGTTAATAGAGCGTAAATGACGTTCGCGCATTTCGTTGCGTATATCTTTTTTCGTCCTAAATTCATGTAAATTGTAATTTTTTTTCCGACGACACGCTTTCTGGTTTATACATAACAAAATTCAATCTTGCAGAGTAAGAAATGCAATCGGTCGTCGTTGAAGCAGTTTGTTTTGAAAATCGACGTGAATTTGGAAACTCCTCATCGTAAAGTAACTAAATAATACGCATCGACATCGCCTTGCATCGCAATCAAAATAAACAGTCCGTCGCATTGTTTCGAGCTTTGGCGAACGGCGCGATGACTGTTCGACGAAGAGAGCATTCGTATTAGTATTAAGAGCATTATTGTCGTCGGGTATTAGCCAGCTCGAGAAGTATTAGAGTTCGCCGAACCCGAGAAGGAGGCTTTAGTCTTTATACGCTTATTCACGCACTGCATCCGCGTACTTCCTCCTCCTGCATTTGCAGGTAGATCAATTGATGCAGCAGCGTGCACTCTTGAGCGATTTTATTTATTCGTACGAATGCATCGTGCGACTCCATGTAGATATTGTACACAGCATTTCATGACAAAGTCCTCGTCGAGGCGTCTTCGTCGTGCCCCGTCGAAGATATCGCTCCTAATTATTATTTTTGTACATTATACATACGTATATATACTCATTTATATTTATATTAAATAATTTGTACATAGAGAGAAAAGGACGGCGAATCTCACTGCTAATTCGTATCCTGTATGTAGAATTATTCGTATCCTGTGTGTGTAGAACTTTATCAGTGTGTCCAAGTGGTCCGTATAGTAATGTATGATACATCATCATTGCCGTTTTGTATTATCCGTCATCGTGAACTCAATACAGGCTGTCTATAACATGTGATAACACCAAAACCAATCGCCACTTAATATTAATTAATTTATGTGACTTTCTAAATAAAATATATTTTTTGCGAGAGGCAATCGATGGCGAGTCTGCATGTATGTATGTATTTTGTGCGATACCTAGATCAATCCGTTTTCCTAATATATGCGTAAATTATGTTTTTTAAATGCGTATGTATATCGTAATTACTTTAATTCTCCTTACAGATTTTTTTCTTTTGTAAAAAAAGAAATTACAAATTCTTACACTTCTATTACAAATATTTACTTTAAGAGCACAAAACGCGCACCATGAAGATTATCCTCAAAGTTCACCAAGCTTTTTATAAAATTCTTTATCAAGAATCTTACGTAATAATTCGTCGTGTATACACGAGCGTTTTGCAACTCATTGCACTCAAACAAAGCGGAATTCTTAATTGTCGCAGCTGTTGCTTGGTGAAAAATTGCGCACAATTTCACAAGTCTCACAATCAGTTCGACGCGAGGAACTTTAACCCATCAACGATCGACGAAAGAAAACGTAAAAGAAATATCACACTTATGTTTGATATTCTTTTTATCGTAAATAAAAAGAAAAGCTATACATTTATCGATATTTCTCCTCGCGTTTTTCTTGAAATTGATTTCTGATTAGAGTTAATGGGTTATTGCCGTTGCTACCCTATTGTACTTAGCTTGTACACGATTCGAAGCATTATTTACAGCTACTCTTTAGAGCAACCGGCTCATAATCGAGAATGTTCGTAGAGCGGCGGTCGTGCCGGAAACCGTGGTAACTCTAATGTTGACAATTGGCCATCGTCGTTAGTGAATGTGCTATTGTCGTACGCCGGCGAAGCGTTCTTCTTCACTTCCCTGTCCACTTTGCTGTCCGCGGAACCATCCATTAGGAACATGGTGAGGAAGAACATAATGGAACCTACGAACAAAATAATGTGAGACTGTCGTTTGACCGCAAACGTATGCCTTCTTCCGTAACTAAAATGATTCACGAGAGAGAGGTTTCATTAATTCTTCTAATCATTTTTATTTAGATGTGTTAAAAATATACGATAATAATTATAATTACAATTGTATAAATATAATATGGCAATGATGATAATATATATATTGGCAACGGTTAATTTTATGAAAATCTCATTTATTTATGAAAATAAAGAGCTTAATGATATGAACGATCACGAAGAGGAACGATTATACGAAATAATGAGAATTAATTTTCCATTCTGTTACTTACTGATACCGTAGGCGCCAGCATAATAAATGTACAACGATTCTCGGAAACCAATGGCCATCCTGGTGGGTTCGACTAATATCGGTAAGTTTCCGCCGATGTTATTCATGACGAATAAAAAGACGCCGACGGTAGTCGATCGCAGATTTAGAGGAACGATCTCCACCACGACGGCGAACAGTATTCCAAACCACATTTCGGCTGCAAAACAAAATTGTTGAATTTCGAGATAATCTCACCATATATATATGATTTAATATAACGATTTAATATTAAATATTATATCACATTGAATTATAATTATTATTGAATTTTACATTATATAGATTTTTATTAGAATATATAGATTTATAGATATTAATTTTGTATAGAATATAGATATTTCTTTTTGGCGATTTTACAATTTTTAATTTTACATCTAACATCGCGTCTTACCGAAGAAATAAGAGATTCCCAGTGTAATCATAGCCCAAAGAGGATTAAAGTACACTGAACCGAATGCAAACGGCGTCGCAATTATCTGACTAATTGCCAAACAAGCTACGCGCGACCGAATTCCCATTTTCGCCACAAACTTGTCGCTAATTCTCCCGCCAACCACGACACCGATGCTGCCGATGACGATCGTGACGGCGAAAAGCCACCAACCGAGATCGTAATCCGGGAAATAATCCCTGTAGTATAGGTCACAATTGTAAGCGAAGCACAAGCCACCTAAAAAAGAGTCGCCTGATTTAATTAAATTTGTAAAGGGATACGTGTCATTGAAAAAAAGATTGTGATGTAGATAGCAAATGTGAATCACTCAACTGAAGAGGGAAACAAGTTTGCTAAATTAAATGTCTGACAGGATAGAAATTGCTTCCCTCTTTGTTTTTTTATTTTCATTTTAATTGAAAATAATTTATTTTGAAATCTAAAAATAGAATTTATAATTTTTTAAAATCAATTATAATTCTAATTTAATTTAAAATTTTTCTCAAAAAGATTTCATTATTTAGCTATTGTCTCACAACGACTCGTTCCCTTGTTTGAATCAGTGAAATGCTCGAATGTAGATTTTAATTATCGGAAAAAGATAGTTAACTAGTTATTTAGTGCAAACTCGTAGACGCTAATGTACCCTCGATATGTATCTCAATCCTTTTGCGTAAAGGTATTGCCCTTTACCGCAATGTCTGATGCTGGCTGCGAGGCATAAGAGAATAATTCGCGGTTGCAGTAGCGCTTTCCAAATCGATACTTGCTTCCCGTCGTTGGCTTCCTCGCCGATCGTCTTTCTCTCCGGCTCGGTGAGTGTCAGACCGGTGAGGACGGCGATGATTAAGCCGATCACACCGGCACCGTAATAACAGGCTCGCCATCCCTGCCGATTAACCATTTTTGTTCCGATTACGTTAATTCTTAATTATATACGTCTCGCAATCAGTTAAAGCAGTATTTAATTGATAGCGTTATTAACGTAATTGTTAACTACGTCCTCGTATTCTGTCGCGTCGTCGGTATTTAATCCTAAATTATAGTTCATTTTTTACGTATCATACAATTATTGTGTCAGAAATATATATATATTTTCCATCGGAATCATTATTATAAAGCAACTCCATACAGTTTTTAATTCACCGTGTCCTTCATTCACACACGCTTTCCTTCCGCGCGGAAATGATTTCGAAATGTGTATCGAGCAATTACCTAACGGAACGCACGCCGACTTTGGGAATCGCACAACGCGAACAAAAAGGGAAAAAATGATACAAAGGAGACAATTGGAATTGACTCACCAGATCCCAGACGTTTAGATCGGGCACGTAGCGACCGACCGGAAAGGCGATGCCGTAACCACCGTAAATGCCCCAATTAAAAATGGACATGACGAGGCCACGTTGATCTTCCTCGAACCAGTCGGACAGAAGACCAGTCGCCATCGGATTGCATCCTGCCTCCCTGCAATATTCGTTCGGACTTTATTATAATAATAATCGGCGATCCTGTATCATCATTCGCGAACGAACGCAACAACCGGAAGCGGAAGCGCCGTTATTACTAGGACTTACCCCGCCGCCAGGAGCATTCGTAGAATAAGAAGGTGCCAGTATTCCTTCACCGCTCCGCTCAGGAAGATCGCGACGCTGAAGACCAGAGTGCAAACCGCCAGCAGCCTCACTCTGGAAATTCGGTATATAGATGTAATATTCATTAGATATATATGTAAATTAGTTGATTTTGTTAATTACCTGTTATATCTGTCGGCCGCAATGCCCAGGATAATACCGACGATCGTGTAGATCGCGATGAAGCTAGGTCCCGCTAGGATTTGATAGTCCAGGCCGAGGCCATTGTAATTCCATTCGCAGTAATGAGACCCGTTCAATTTCAGGGACTCGCAGCTACAAGAACAAAGAATCGCGTTATGCGAGGACCGAGCGAAAGTGCAACGTGATGACGAACGAGATAAATTGCTGCGCGCGTACTACGGGAAGCTTTCGATTCGCCTTGATTGATTGATGCCCGCAGAATTACCGTATAAATGGAAGTTAGAGACGGAGAGGAGAGAGATGGGAGATTTTTTTCTTCTACACCGTGTGAATCTCTCTCGCGAAATTATTCGTGACATTTAACGTAGCGTTTCCGGCATGTTGACGATGAGTCAATTGGCTTGATGCAAAGTCCCGTATGTCCCCTCGCGACGTTTATCTCGCTTCATTATCGACGCGTGACTTGACGGTATATATCAAGCCGGTGAATCAATCACAATTATTCACAAGGAAGTCGATTTGTCAGAGG
This sequence comes from Prenolepis imparis, assembly GCF_030444845.1. Classification (NCBI taxonomy): domain Eukaryota; kingdom Metazoa; phylum Arthropoda; class Insecta; order Hymenoptera; family Formicidae; genus Prenolepis; species Prenolepis imparis. Next base: position 7,721,478 of record NW_028141171.1, on the reverse strand, counting down.
AGGAAATACTGACCGCTAATTACGCTTACAGTTACGTGCGATTCTCGCGGCGCGATTTTCGTTCTCTCAGATGAGATTTCTAGAGCACACAGGTGATATTAACTGAACTTACTAGGTAGAATTCTTCGCAGTTTCGCATTGCACCGGAAGGTCGACCACCCACAGCGTCGTTGAATTAAATTGGCAGGAAATATCGCCGTAATGCAGGTCCTCGGCGATATCTTTGCTCGTTACACCTTCCCGAAAGGATTAGGCATTTTACACCGTTAGTAAAATTAGAGATGCATTGTGAACCGCAAAATATAACGGACGGAAAAATAAAAAAAATATTCTAATAAAAAATAAAACATGATTGTGAAATCGACTAATGATTAAGATAAATTAAATAATTAAGATGTTTGAAGAATGAAGAGTATCACGTATCACACATACAATAGAGAACTTACCTATTATAAAATGACCTAATTCTGCCAGCACATAGCCGATCGACAATACAGCCAACGCATAAGGCTTGTAAAGAAAGGCCAATGTTTGCATTATTGAACGAAACATTCTTGCTTGATCTGAAAAACGTATAACTTGAAACAGGATCTATTCTTGCTTGCGTAGCAAGAGGATTATATAATTAGCATGTGATGGGAATTATAGTTGTCGCATTTGTTGGCGGATATATCAACCATCGCGCAGCTTAACTGCGAACCTTGTATTATTGTATTCGGCTGCGGATAATGCGCACGCAATAAATTGCGATGAATTTAATTACGAGATACATCTGACGATGAGTAGCGTTATTTATTTTTAATATGTATGTAAAAATTCTTGTGATTTTTCTTATAAATTAATTTGATTAAGTTAATGACTTTTAAAATAATTTTCTTAGAATGTCAGTTTCAATTTAATTGTTAAAAAAAAAAGATAGACATATGACTAATATAGATTTCCGCGGATACATATTTATCGTTCAGCGGAGGCTCGTTTCATGAATATGAAAAATAACTGTGTTGTGTTTATCACCCGAAATGAGATGCAGAGATCGCGAATCGTGATCGGAAATTGCGGCAGAAAAATTTATTGTTACGAAACTGCTTTTATTATTTATGATTGATCGATAATAATATTTTAATTTCAATATTTTAGCTAGCGGCTAAGCCGATCGGTATGATATCAATAATTGCTCAAGGTAATTTTTATCTAATGCCATTGTGAAAATAGTTGCGTTGCATCGAGCCTAAAAGCATACGAGTGACATGAGTGCATTCTAAAATCTACGTTTATTTTAGCACGAGACAAATTGAAAGACAATGGAAAACAGTCTAATTATAATTACGAACGTTGTGTAAACACTCTGTATAGAAATTTGTCTGTTTTAAAAAAATCTGTCAGTATAAAATTTATTACAAACATATAAATGCAAGAAATAAGGGATATATATATATATTATAAATTTTTTCCTCTGCGCAGATATCGCGTGCAGTTTTATCGTCACAGATTTGTTTTTACATTATCGTGTTAAAAACGGGAAAGGTTACTAGGTTTAGGTTAAAGAATCGATACGACTAGAAAGATAAATGATAACAAAGTTGGGAAATAATACATTATTTGTGTGTGTAACCCCGTTACCATTATTGTTACTATTTTTTTTTTTTTTTTTGTAAAAAACGACTACAAATTTTGTCTGTTCCGGAAAGGATACATTTTTCTTCGATACATTTCTTAATAACGAGTAAAAAGAATGAAACAATTACTTTTATCGTTCCTTTTTGAACATACGCAGCTTGATTTTTGCAAAGAAACACACACATAGAGAATATTAAATACTTTAAAAAAATTAATAAATAATTTTGACACGCAAAATATAATGGCGTTTATTTAAAATTTTATATAATTTTTTCAGCTTGATTCTTTGCAATATCATTGAAAACAATAACGGGAAATGACTCGTTATTATATATATTCAAGTAATAACGGTAACAAATTACTTTTTAAACATTACGAGTGACAGTAACGAGTTATTTTTAAAATTAACTAGTGACGGTAACAAGTTATTTTTCAGCAAAAAGAATAAGGTAATGGTAATGAGTTACTAAAGTATATAATTTTCCCAACTTTGATATTTTCTTGCATATTTTTTTGCACGTGCCGCGACTGACACATGATAATTCGCGCAACAGAATGCAAAATTGTGCGCTCGTTTTCGTCATGATTTTATGCGATATCACGTTTCATTGCATGCATGAGTATCATCTTCGGATGAAAGGGAAGGAGGACACGTGATTATGATTATGATAACGAACGGATAGGAAAGCTCGTGTTCTTGTACACGCGCGAGAAGTTTAAGTTAAAAGACGCGAGTCTTACTATATATATATACATATATGCCGGATTACCTTGAACCAAAATCATTGAGATGGAACGAAAATTGTCATTTGAATCGTTAGTCATTTGAATCATTCAGTTTGTAGGAATTCGCCACTTTAATTCGCGAACAAAAAAAGTATCCCCTTAGAGGACTAGGATCAATCATCAATCATATTTCAGGACCAATCACATATCTGTTAATTTAAATCTTATATAGTGTATAATTTTGTAATTTTAGTGTATTATATTTATAATTCTAATTTTATAATTTTATTTCATATGTACCTATATTAATTTAATTAATTGGATTTATAAAAAAATATGCAATGTGCGTAAAAATATAAGATGAAGCTGACGGAGCTAAACGTTATAGAGAATCAATCTGTGAAGGCCGTCACGCTTTATTTGACAAAGCGGCGAATGTAAAAAGAAGATAATGATATTTTTGAAGAAATAATTATGAGATCGATGAAGAAATCGGGAATCTGTTCGCGAATTTGTACAAAACATTTCAATATCGACAAGAAATGAGCGATTGAGCAAATATGCAGTGGAGAGAAATTTCTCCACTGTAATTTTTCATAGTTAATGATAATTCAAATAATTAGCGAATATCGAGATATAAACTTGACAGTGAGATATAAAGCTGTAATAGATAAGATATTTATTCATGGCAGTAAATTTTCGTTTTCACAAAGAGCATTCTATCAACGTCGATGAAGTGCAGCCGATGCATGGAAGCGATGCAAATCTGTAATTCAATCCGCTGTAATTACACGCGCGAATGGTGCACTGATACAATAAGAGATATGCACGCGAAGCATAGTTATTTGCTATAGTTAACAGTCGATGCCAGGATAAGTATGTGCATCTGCCGACTTATACTTATAATCGACTTGTTCGATTATTGTGCGATTGAAGAGAGTGTAAGATTCGTGTACAAGTCTGTCATTTTATATGTATAGGATATAGGCAACAGGGTACCCTGGGCGAGAAATTCTCAGGCGGAGCACAGGATTATGTGATTTATGTATAATGTAAAAATCCTTGGTCGCGGTCGCGCACAATAGATGGATAAACGCATAAATAAGATTACAACAAGTGGGTGTGTTAACGCAAAATTATACGCTGTATCTTTTCGCGGCATCTTCGCCGCATTCGATTTGCAGAATATGAATAAAGCTGACGGTATAATATAAAAATATCGTCGTAAGCGAGGATTCTGCATCGTATGCGGCAATGATATTTTGTCGGATAAGAGCAAAAGAATCACCGTCTCAATTGTATTTTGCTACATATTTACTTGGAAAGAATAACTCCGGGAAATTGATGATAACTCTATACCACTTTGTATAAAGTAGCATACGTTATAGATCGGAAATTTTTCTAAACGTCACTTATGATTCACGCGGATATTGGTTTTACATATAATTGTTTATTTTCGTTCCTTTTAATTATAACTCGCGTTTGTATAATTTGTTCAATGTTCTTGGCATAGCAACTGTTGTAAGGGACAGGTAACTCGTGTGTAACAGGTTTCTCCAACACTCGCGAAATTTTCGCTAATAATTCCAACGATAATAATTGCGTCAAGTGCAGAATATATTTTTCTTGGAAACTTTGATTATATATTTTTGTAATTAAGAATTCTTCGAGGTCTTTGAGTGAATCAGAATTGTCACACATCTATAGCATGGATTTTTGAAGTATTCTCCACTCGTAATTTGCAAAGAATCTCATTAATTGTATTTCTTATGCAAATTATAAAATAATAAAAGTAATATGAAAGCATATGAAAATATATAAAAGTTTAAGCAATCGAAACTTAGCATCTGCTAATTTATGATTTTGATTAGGAGCTTAACTATTTTCGATGTTTATTATTACGAAGTAATAACTTGAACGATCGAAATAGAGGCATCGAAAAATGCATATTTAAGACAAACTTCAATTACGTTTCTTTAACTTTAGAAATTATACAGTAAAATTGCGAAGCGGAAAAAAACGAAGATATATGTTGTTGCAACGTCAAAGCTGTAATTTACGGGATAAAATATAGCTCCCATTTACATCTTGCGCAAAAGTGTCATTCATGTTACATCAACATCGATTAAAAGGGAATTAATAAATAATGATTGGAAAAATCGCAATGTCAACGTAATGACGAACGGAACGAACGGACGCATCGAAAAACTGTCTATTTTGAATAAGCGATTGCATGAATGCACATACTTAGAAATGTGAAGATTATAGATAGAATCTAACAATTAGTGATCCAGCAATTCTGTTTTACATTTATAAGTGAACACAATTTTTTTCGAGAAATGCTACAAGATAGCAATTTCTATATATAATTTGACCTCGTACTGCTTGAGAAAATTTACAATTAAAAATTCGTTCATATAATGATCTATTCATATAGATTCATATTTCCAGGTATTATATACTCTGTGCGTTCACGCATCACCAATGATTAGCATAAGAACAAAAAAGAAGGAATATATCAAGAAGAAACAGTGCATGCATCCTGATATCGAATAAAAGGCAAAAATAAAAACGTGCAAAAATACGAACGATAAATATGTGTAGCGAATTGCACGGGATAATTAGAATACGAGTACGTATTTATTACGTATTTATATACATATTCGTAGAATATGGCGATTAGAATATAAATACGTATTCGTACACATACATACTCGTATTCAAATTAGATATCTGTGAGGATATCTTAATTGTCTCCGTTTACTGACAATCGACAAACTAATGTTATATCGTTTACATCGAGGTACGTAATCAGTTTGCGAATCTTAAAGCTCTTATACAACAATTTTTCGTGAGTATATATTTTTACAGTAACACGGCTTAGTCTTGGCTCTCCCTTTCGATACATTATTTATACATCGCCCAGAAAGCGCCCCCCGTCCCCCTTTCTGCCCCCCCTCTTGATCGATCGATTAAAAGCCATCTGCCGTCTCGCTTTTCCCGAGGGGAGCTTTCCGTATTTTCCAGCCGATTGGATTTAATGATTTTTTCCATCGTTCTAGAGAGATTCCGCAGGGCGACGAACACCATTGTGCTTATACAGGGTGTTCCACGAAGCGTGCATCATTACGGGAACGCTCTTATAAGCGTTAGAGCCTGACCTTTCTTCGGTGAAAGTTTGATCGAGTAATGAAAAATATATATTTGCTATTACAGCGATGTGAAAGTTTTATATACAATACATTTAAACGATGTTTCTCTCCCTCATATCATATTCAAATTTTTGCCCTCTTTAAATATATAGGACAAATTTAATTGCGCAAAATAAATGTATCGTTTTTTTTATCCATCCATTATTAAAAAGGAGATGTAAAGTCGATACTTATGCATACATCGAAGATCGTGTCACCGCTTTTCCGCGATGTTAATTGGTTGTCCCGATGTCGAATAATCGCGCGAGGAAACCTCTTGACACTAACTTTTATTATTTCCGAATTATTCCGCGTTATAAAAAACGGAGCTGTCTCAAACACGACCGCACTGTTTGACAGCTGTCACAAATCTAACAATAAGATGTCCGCCATATATTGTATACAGAATGTCCAATTTTCATCTATCACCCCTCGTAACTTTGCAGGGAGCGGTTATAGAGAAAAATGTTTCATACAAAAGTTTTTTTGAGGGGGACATAAGATGGTGACATCGGTTTGACGTTGGATAGTCGTTTGAAGGTAGCATATGTCACCTTCAACCTTTTAAATGGAACCTATTATTTCTAATTGCATATTCTTGTACGATGAGCATATGCTTATCTTGTAGATAATTGTTTAAAAAATTTTCTGTGTGTATTATTATTTTATAATTTAATTAGCAAATTAACGTTTTATTAATATTTTTTGACAGAAATCAGTTGATTAAAACGTTAATTCTTAATTAAGTTTTGAAATAATGTGTTATAAAAATTAAAATAATATATTTTAAATAATATGTATGTTATAATACTTTAAACTCGGTTAATTTTTTTGACAACTGATTTCTATCAACAAACTTTATATTATTTTTTTGAAAATATTATTCTTTTGAATATAAAATCGCTTGTTTTGTTCTAGTAACTAGTATATATATAAATAGAAGATGGTACAAATCATACTGTCAACATACAGTGACCGCAATGGATGGCCGCAATAGATGCGATAATAGAACTGCTAATGAAAGTAAACAGATGACATAGTTATGTTATATGTTCGAGATGAATATCAACTAATAGGCTATTTCTAGCGTATCCGATCATCACGCGCCTAATAAGCATATATTACGTAAATCCATTAAGTTATCCGTGAGTAACTCCACGAATTTACTCCGCATATTAGTTAATTCATAATTGCACAGTTAATTAAGTATCATAAGTGCAAGCGAATGAATACACGTGTCATGGATATACGATACTGTGAATGGATGCGAATTTACGTAATGTATACGTACACTTATTAGCCGTGTAATTATTCGATCAATTGCGAATAATTTATTTAATTGTTAGCGTTCGCCAACAATTTATCGCATCTCGCAAATAGAATATTTTCTGTCTAGTTGGAGCGTGCATTTATCGCGTACGCAATCGGAGATCTCGCACTGTGTTCGCTTAATTGCAAAATTGCGAAATCGAAGTTAGGACAGTATAGGAATACGGCTACGAAAGGGATTATTAAAACAATCGCTAATGATTTCGCGTGAAATGAGAGAGGTCGCGTCACGATTTACCGCGACGTCAACTTCGCGTCATCGTCGATCGAAGCGGATATGCGTGAGATTTTAATTAGAGCTTTGTGCGCTAACAACAAGTTGAAGGCTGAACGAACATTATGGGCGTAGATCGTGCGTCGGCATCCCGGATTGGATGCGGATCTAACGAGCCTCTATCGCGAGTTACGAGCCCCGTAAATAGCGCGGAACAGCGCGATGCAATAATATTAATCGCGGGCGCGCATTAATTAATTAATCGACGGGACTGCGCGATCGAGGGCGTCGAAGAACAAAGAATCCATTGTGATTCGTGTCGATTGAAAAAAAAGTACACATTTAAATTCATCGAATTTATAATTAAACTGTCAATTAGGGTACTCCTCGTGTTTGTCTCGAATTCCTCCCGTGTTTACGCGCGTTTTCTATTTATCATTGAATTTCATTATTATTTGCATGCGTATGCGGATTTAGATTTATATAATTAAACTGTCAATTAGGGTACTCCTCGTGTTTGTCTCGAATTCCTCCCGTGTTTACGCGCGTGTTCTATTTATCATTGAATTTCATTATTATTTGCATGCGTATGCGGATTTAGATTTTTGCACGTGTCGACTCTTTTACTAAAGTCGAGTTTTATAAATAGCGCGGAACATCGAGACAGCAAACACGATTCTTAACACGGGGCGTATTGTGTTGTGTATTGCATACCGTTGTATTACGTATGCCTGGAATTTTCTGCGTATTGTCTTTCCTTTGCACGTTCATTCGATACTTTCACTACGTGCCCTTTTTTCGCATTCAGTCTCGCATTTGCGCAAAATCCTCGTCTCGCCGACGTGCGGAATCACGCTTTAATTAGTCTTTCCTCCAGTTAATTCAGAGCTTTTCTTTTTAGTGTAAAAGTACATAAAATTATATATAAAAAGTTTTAATATTTTATATTCCGATAGAGCAAGTTTTGATAAGTTGGAGCAGAACTAATTAAAGAATATAAAGCAGGGAAAAAAGGGACAATAGGAAAGGGTGCATCCTATATATCATGCAACAAATACGTCATAATGCTGTACAAGATAGAATGATTGACACAGATCTCAGGATAAATAGAACAGAATAAAAAGGTAACATCTTTTTTCGCAATAAATTTTCTACTCGTCTCTTTCAACAAACGATAACGCGAAAAGCTTAGCGAACGAATTTGTCCTTTTTAGGCTTCGTGTAAAAATCTCATCGAAGAACTCAACAAAGAACTGCGAAAGGGTACTCACATATCCTTCGACAAAGGTCCGCGATCGAGATCCTCAAATTCCAGAATGGAACCTGGAAGAATCCGCGCTCTCGAGAGTACTGGACCGGCCGGGCAAGAATCCGACGATAAAAGGGAACTGGAGAAGGAAATATTGAGAAAGCACGAGAAAAAGAGAACGTGTTCTCGCGGATCGATCCCTCCGCGTACGGAGGGTGGAGCGTCAAATGAGGCGCGAGTCGGTAACCAGGCTTCATTTATAAGAAAGTGTCCAAGGATCTTCCTTCTGCCAGAGCCGGCGACTGAGGCGAGGAAGGGATACGAGACAGGAATACGGACTTTGCGATGGTGTGCAGGTAAAAAACTGTATGTATTTCTCTACTATAGTGGGAGATATCATCCGCTACCGATGATCATGATTAATACTCGCGAACTTCGATTTTCAAGGTCGCGTCGCGACTTGACCGCTTACACCTCGTTCATTATATCATCGCGTTTAAAACGTCGGAGGAACAGAGAGAGAAAGGAGACGCTTACGGCACTTTACACCACGTGAAACGTAACAAAGAAGTCCTTCGAAACGCCGGCTGCGAAATCACGGATTGCTGATCCAGCGGAAGACGCGAGATATCACGGGCTTTAACTCGAATAATTACCATATAGCCGTATTTAGAGACATTTGCGAGAATAAATGGACACATTACAGCCGAAAGGTAATTATTAATACCTTACGTAGAATCTCGGCAACATTTAAACGTATTGATCCTTTTCTCTCGCTGTTGTAATTTAGCATGAAACGTGTGAAAAAGTGTTTAAATAGTATACCTGGCTAATTGTTTCCTCGGAAGTACTAATCACTCTGTCAAATGGTGGAGCACAATGAGTAACCTAGAGGTGATCAACCTCGTAGCTCGAAGAGCAACTCACACCTACGTACATGCAGAGATGACACGTGTGATTGTATATAACATTGACATACTTCTCTGTGCCTCTTCGTGTGTGTTATGGTTCTCAAGTGCGTGGCTCAAACAATAATAAAGTTCGATGTCTCTCCTTGAGAGGTACAGGAGCAGGACTTATATTATACTATTGTATCGCGATCGCTAATCGGAGAACGTCATCTTCGGGGGAGGATAAATGGACAACTAATCGCATACCATGATTATTCAATCGTGCCGCTCCTTCGAGACGCGTCTTAACAAATGCGCGAGATATAGAATCTTGTTTTTGTAAAAGATAAATTACATTTATCACTAGTATATTTTAAATATTTTTTTTATGATTTTAAAAGTTAAAATCCTGATTATCGATGTCTTAAAACTACTGTGCGCTTTTTGTGCCTGTCTCGTACATGTTCTTATTTTTTATCATAGCTTTAAAAAATAGTGTGTTTTCTCCTGTCCCTCTCTCTCTCTCTCTCTCTCTCTCTCTTCTTCACTGATTGAATTAACTTTACACCCTGCCGATATTGCATTTAAACGCTTCGATTCTCCTTCACTATCGAGCGTGTCAGCCACACATGACAAGTGCAACAATCGACGTTACTGTTAACGACAGATCTCGACATAATTGAAAGATGCGTGCTCGCAATGCATGTGTATTAATGGAAGGCCATTTGATTCGCGAGCAAAACCTTCGTTCCCGCAAAAGTGCGGGTCATTAGTGGCTCGGAGATACTGATTATGGATCTAATATCGTTCGCAAGCGACCTCGACCTAATTTTTAACAGGAGATACCGAAAATTTCGATGCCAATTAATTCGAGCTCGCTTTGTTTTACAAATGGAACGCGCGAATTATTATCGTTTAATTTATTATCATAACACGAATGTTTTTTCTTTTTAATTTTAATAAGCTTATTTTTATCTCTCTTTGCATCTTTTACAATTTGCAGACGTGATCATAAATGTAATCGACGGATATATTCTTTAAGAAAAAGCGTATGTGGGACATGGCAAAGAAGTGATATAATATAGGCCAATAGATGATGATGTTGAAAAATCGACTCGGCAAATCTCTCGACTGATCTCGTAATACGATGATCGAATAATACGATATATCGAGCTCGATAATTGACCGATAATTAAGATTCGCACGCGACAAGATTTTTTGCGTGCCAGCAAGTGAGATCCGAAGGAAACTCGCACTCAGGGAGAGAGATTCGCGAGGGAATTAAAGGAGCGCGCCTTCAGTACGCACTCTCGTTGTTATCGACCATCAGGAGAAGAGGCCGAGCCGAGCTGGCTCGAGCAGAACCGAGCGACACCGAATTGCGGATGCAGAGTTGAACCGCTCCGTGAGTCGTCCCTTCGTCGGCCCAGGACCTAGATCCCGTCCTGCGAAACGCGCGGACCCGGATTTCGGACGGATCTAATTCGTCGCGATCGCGATCTCGAGTGAGCGCGAGCGATCGCGAGATCATCTCGCGTTTACGTTTCCGCTCGCGTATTTAAAAGACGGACAGACGCGCGAAAAGCTCGGGCGAAAGTATCCAAATTACTACGAACTAGGACTGTGTTTACATTTTTCGAAGGGGAATGTCAGGATCTCCCGAAGTTGATGGAGAAATAGAGGAAGCTTAATTAGATCCGCTGTGTGAAACGCGAATCTCGCTCGACGATCGATCGTATGTCAGTGCCCTATTCTTCTTCGTATTTCGTGACTCGATCGTGCCCTTTATATATATATATTTTTTTTTTGCGACTCATCGTGTCAATGTTCCGCGCGTAATAATGGCCCCCAGAGTGCTATCCACGGATCCGCGCGTTGATTCATGGCGATCAGCTCGAGAGACGCGTTAATTCTCATCTCGACTTCGTCTCTTTCAATAATCTCGCGGATGAATTAGAGATCCGTCGTCGACGATCTTAATTCGATTTTAATCTCAGGTGCAGTGACGACCCGTGATTTTTATACCAAGCGCGATCGTTGATGTCTCTCGCGCTCTTAACTTTATTAAATATTAATTAAATCCAAAGTGTGACGAACTTTTACGCGGGATGCGAGTATTCGTGACGACGACTCCCTCGAGTCGCTGCTAGGACTTTGTCGCGGGTGCAAATTTAATGTCGCGTGTCGTCAACTCCTCGTACTTGATTTAAGCCTCCAAGAGACGATGTGTGAAATTCATGTCGCGAATGTCGACGGTGACAAAAAGTTCATCGTTCATCGTTGATATGAAAGCGACGATCGATTACTCGAGTCTTCGACGATCATGCATGACGATCAACTGCGCAACTGGCTAACAAGTTTTGGCAGCTCTTCGTCAGCAGGAACCATGGCAAATGTTGGTCGGCCGCACAGCAGCGTGAACGCGAAAACGTAAGTTCCGCTCTTCTCTTTACGATTTTTCTTTTTTCTTTGCTACCAACCCGTCACAGTTCTTTCGGTTCGCAAGACTTGAAATCGCCTTTCTGACGTCCTCCGTCTAAATATACGATGCGGGCATACGTACAATAAACTGCTTCATCATTCCGTTGTCTTCGGGGTTCACTCTCTCGCGTTATATTACTGTCGTGTATAAAACGTCAGCGTGAAAAAATAAATCTTGCTTCGTGCGCACGCGGTTCTATTCTCTTCGATCAGGTAGTTCGAGTATCGAAATAATCGTATCCCGATCGAACGTCAATAGAAATAAAATTAATTTTTCGATAGAATACTATTAAGATATAAGGATTTTTTAATTTTAAAAATTATCTTCGGGTTCAATGTTAAACTTTTTTTGATTATATCTCTCAGAATGAAATCAATTAAAAAATTGATTACCAATTAATTTGAAAGAAAAGTTTCGTCATATAACTTTTTTTTATTGACTCTAGCGAGTCTTCAACGGGGCTTTGACGGAGAAGGAGAAAGATTAGGGATTTGCAACATTTTTTTTCATTCCCAATCATTGTACCTTGTTACTCGAGTCCGGCGGCGCAAACCTACGTAATTATCGGCAGCTTTAACGTTACGTGGGCCGACGCGAGAATAATAGTCAAGGTCAGGAGCGCGGACAGTGCTGAAAAACGAAATATCGATTGCGCACCGTGTCGCATCGGCCGCATTTTCCCCTGTGACGCACGTCGTCGCAACGTCGCGAGATGCATCCAGCATCCACGCACACGGAATGCAACTGTAGCGCTCTAGTCTTTGGATCTTCAGAAACATAGAACGTAGAACCAGACAATGTGTGAACCAGAGAGAGAGAGAGAGAGAGAGAGGGGGAGAGAAAGCTATGATGAATAATTAATAAAACCCTTTTCGCCCCATAGAGATTCAAACTGGACTCTTCATCCTTTATCCAACGTCGAGTTTATTTTTTCACCTTTCCGACCTGGAACATTAATGTAATCATTTTCAGATTGTTTTCTCATTAGATCTTATTAGTTTTATTACCTATACTGATATGTAATAAGTAGATCTGCTCGTTGATTTTATCTTTATACCTTCCTTCTTTTCAATCGCTCGGGGGATCTCCCCGGAGATTTTCCGAGATCATTAGCTAGATATATGCTAAATGTAGTTTAACACGTGGAACCTAGTTCACCTTCAATTGACTGGCTACACCTATGTTCCAACTTTTTCGATAAATCTCCACACATCAATTTTCCATCATCAAATCGCACGCGACGTTACGAAAGATTGAAAAAGAGATTATGCATGATCGAGAGATGCAAAAAGTTAACCGTGAATCGCTTGAATCGTTGAGCCAATATGCCGCCTTTCAGCCTGAAAACACGCTCTATGAAAATTCTTTTCGCTAATCGAACTACTCGATATCGGTTTCCAATGAATGCTCGCTCGAATGTTTTGTTCTTTAAAGAGACATTTTTTTACAAGTACTCTGTTCTCGCCTCATAGTTCTTCTGGCTCTTTGTCGCGGAGTATCACAAGCCGAAAAATTTTAATAAATTCGAAAATTATGACTTTTTAATGCAGAGATTTTTAATGAACGAGAAATACAACAAGTATAACAATTATATTATGTCTTTAAACATTTTAATTCGTAATTAAAAAATTCGTTATCTTACGAATAATAAATAAAAGACCTGACTTGTGATTTCATTTGACATGAAAAAAAATGGTTTGCCAATTATTAATTCCAACGTAAAACTAGTTTAGAAATGTAATGCTGCAAATTAGAATATAAATGTGATTTTCGATCAGATCATCAGATAATCAGGATTGCGCATGTTCTCTATAGAAGTGTGCACTGCGAAGCAGGTGTTTGTTGAATTACAATCTTGGATTACATAAGTAGATAATAATCATCGTATTCTCGGTGAACATATCGCCATTAATTTCCTGTGTATCTTTTTTTTCTCTCTCTCTCGATCTAATTAGAATCGCGAATTGCGCAATCAGCCGACCCGTTTTACGCCCCGTGAATTTGCATTTGTTTGCATTTCCGGTTTCAACCTCCGATTGCCGATCACCGCCAATTGGACGAAACCGTTCGACGTAGTGACACCCAAGGCCTTACATCCGTGTGCTTATATTTATTTATAGTTATACTAACGGCTCGCTCAGCAAGTTCTCGTTCAAGGCTGCGCGGGTGACTGCTGGGATTTTTTTATCGCCCGTTTTTTTTCCCTGCGTCTCGTAATTGGCCCGACAATCGTCAATTCACAATTATGCAAGACGTGCGGTGATCTCGAAAAGATTCTCACTTAACAGTGCACGTCCCGATCCTTCGAGTGCGCTTGTCAAAATGTATTGAAAATTTCTCATACGTACTATTTTTTTTTCCTTTTCAAAGTTCCAGAATAAAATGTTACAAAAGACAAAATATATATTTAAAACTTATCAAACTTACAAATATTTTAATCACGAAATTTTCAAGTGCGTATATAATTTGACATAATTCACCTGATAGATATGAGATTTCAGTAAAATTAAATTTATATATAAAAAAAAATCACGCTTTGTACAAGGTTCGTTCCTTTTCGTTTAGGTGACCGATTCGCGGATAAGAAGACGGATCATGACGGCGATTAGTCGATCGTAACGAGATCGAGCGGCCTGATCGCGCGTGAGGAGGCGGTACCACACGAATAATCGCGAAGCGGCGAACGGCGGGGTGGACACGATGGGATCCTTGCCGAATCTTCATGAATTGTCCAAGGAAAAGCTAGAGAGCCCGGTGTACAAGCCGGTGCCGATCGGCGGTCTTGGTCCAGTGCGATTGCCGGCGCAGCCTCCGCCGTTGGCGCACACGCATAAGCGCGCGAGAAGCAGCGGACATCATCATTCTACCCTATGCGACAACGATGCTATGCTGGAGGTACCCGCATCCATCGGCAAATTCGATTTCAATTTAATCGAGAGATTAGATATGTATCCCCCTATACATCGAAAAGATTCAATTAAACATCTGAACGTGACCGCTTAAATCTAGATCTGTATCTAGATCCAGATCAAGAATAAACGTGCGATTTTGCACATAATGATTATTAAATGAATGAAATTAATTATTAAATTGCTACTGTATCGCATGTTTTTACGGAGTCATATTCCCAGGAGATGACCTCTAATCGGCTCGTCGTCTGTCCCATTATTGCAGCACATGACGGCATACTCGCCGATCTCCTGCCGGTCCACACGCACATCAGCATTGTCGTGGCGACGTCGCGATTCCATGAACTCGTCGGCGGGTGCATCGTCGGTGCGCCGGCTGATCGCGGCGGTCCGGGCGGCCCCGGCCGGGCCCCGGCCACCACGTAAGGCCGTGTTACGACACATCGTGGCTCTACTGCTTGGCCACGCGAGTTGCTCGGCCGCCACGCTGCCCATCTTCCCGTTGCAGGCGGGTTTAGGCGCGTTCGAGCCGCATCTGGGTCCGGTGCTCCTGGCGCAGCTCTACATGATGGCAGCCGCCACCAGCTGTTTCGCACCCATCGTCGTGCAGCGGCTCGGCACGAATCTCGCCATCACCGCGAGCCACGTGGTCACCGCGATCTTCGTCGGCGTGCACTTGTATCCCAAATGGTATCCACAATGGTCCCTTATTAAATTATCCCTGTTGCAACTGCGGATATTCTATTTAATTAATTTTCTTCAAATAATTTCATTTCGTTCAATTGTAATCGCGAACTTATTTATTTGGATGTTGATCCTGTAATTCGATAAGAGATAAAACAAATTAAAATAAATTAATGACACAAATTATTAATATATTTATATTTATATATATGCATGCACGTTCTCTTCCGCATTTTAGGTACATACTCGCACCCAGCTACGCGATGCTAGGATGCTGCGCCAGCTCGAGCTTTTTAGCGAGGACGTCGCACGTCAACGTATCCGCGACCAGCCTGGCGATGGTCTGCGTCGATCCTGAAGATCCAGATGAGACGCGGCGCGAATGTCTGCTGAGAAGGCTGAACCGGGGAATCAAACTGGCCGAAGACATTGGTCTTGCAATCGGTATTTTTAATATTTCTTTCAATCTCATTATCAACTTCCCCACCCTCTTTCAAGAAACATGCATATGATATTAGCAAACATTTTAAAATTAATTCAGAAAATATATAACAGATACTTTATTTAATTATTTAATTAATTTTGTCAAAATAATTTATTGAATTTTATTTATGCATTCATTATTAGTTTCTGTTTTTGTTTTCTGTAGCATCTAATATCGTCGCTCTATAATTCTATTACTCTCTTCATGATTCCAGGTTGCCTCATCGCCGCGATCCTCGTCAGGCTAACGGATCTGATGCCGTCTAGCGTAATAAACAGCGACATAGGGGATGTCTGCGGGGCCGAGTACTGTTCGGAGGAGATGTACTTTTACAACGAAACGTTCTACGAGCCGACAATCGCGCCGGGAACGTCGAGGGTGCTCGTCAGTATCTGGCTCGGTCTGGCAGTGCTCGGTCTAGGCATATCCTGCGCGTTTCTAGACTCCAGGATGCAGGAGCCTAAGGCGAACCAGGATCGCACCAGCGTCAAGGATATTCTCAAGTCCGTAAAATGCGCCTTTCAGGACCCGAAGCTTCAGCTCGCGGCGCCGCTCACGCTCTTCATCGGACTGGAACAAGGTTTCATCTACGCCGATTTTATGGAGGTAAACGAAGCGATTCGTTTCGACTCGATTAAAAATTTCACATTTGCTTCATTTAATATTAATTGTAATATTAAATATCACAATTAATTACTTTTAAATTTAATTTAATATAACGTGGAATGAATAATCGAAAGTAAAGAAAATGTCAATCTATTTATAATGTTCTATATTATTTTTGGAGTTCTACTTTATTTAGATATTTAAAAAAAAATCTCTTTTCCTTCTTTTCAATTAATTCCACAAATTTGTCTTTCTTATTTCGTGACTTAACACTTGAAGAAATATTTTGCGAACGCAAATGTACGACACGAGTGCGACTTTGTAAATTTTCTTAATATCTGATGACTATAAAAAGCATTGTCTTTTGCATAGGCGTATGTGGTGTGCACCTCAGGTGATGCCGGCACAATCACCTTAAATTTTCTGAGCTTGGCTCTGCTGCAAGCTCTCGCCGCCGTGACACTTTCGATGCTGTTGAGACAGATTAAAAGGTACTATGTTGTGGGTAAGTAATTTCTCTAATGCATTACATTCAATAACAAGCGCAGAGTCGGATTGAAATAAATATTTAATAACATATAATAACATATAAAAACACAAAATGAATGGACGACACGATGACTAGAATGTAGGACTGAAGACAAAAATTAATATGTAAGAAATATTAAAGTAATTCATAATTAGACGTAAAAAAAAATATATATAGAAAGATAATTTTTTTGATCCGACCCGGTTAATTTAAATCTGTCAATCGCGGATTAGAGACAGGGGAGACCTTGTGATTTCAGTCGTGGGTTTCGCCTTCCACGCTTGTCTCCTGCTGGTCCTGGTCACTTGGAGACCGACAGGAGACGACCCGGCTCTCTTCCATGTCATATCAGCTGCCTGGGGAGTTTGTAATTCCATTTGGGAGACTTTGATATACAGTAAGTATCTTGAATTTTGATCTTCATCGTACAAACGTCAAACTGTTTTGTGTGATGTCCACAAGTTGGATCGATGGCTCTTAGAAACTTCGGACCCAAGTTCCCATTAAGCCGGATCAAAGTTTCGGAAGTGATTTCCAAGCTCCGTTTCTGTCAGTCGCGGCTGTATCTTGTCAAGACGCGGCGCCGTTCGCCAGTTGTGCATACATAACGAATTGTGCGTGCGTATTCGAGCAGTATTAAGCAAGCAAACGGAATATAAAAGAAAACGGATTCGTTTTTGTATACGCGAGAAGCTGGAAAAGCGCGGAGGGAGAGAGAGAGAGAGAGAGTATCAAAAATAACCGAGTTTAATTTAAAACACTCTCTCGGTGTTAAAACATAATAGATTAAATATTTGGCCATGCAAGATATCGGTAACCCGAAAGAATAAACACGCAAAAACACTTGTCATGCGAGAACGAGAACATTCTCAAGACGCGGGTTGCGAAAAGACAGAAAGAAACTCTGAAATCTTTGACATTTCAGCGCTGGTGATGGGCCTCTACCCGAACGCGTGGCAAGGACCGCTGTCGACGTCGCTCTTCTGGCGTTGGCTCGGGCTGACCCTCGCGCTCAGCCTCCACGGAGCGGTGTGCACCCGTTATCGCGTGCTGGGCCTCGCCGCGACCCTGGTCCTGGCGGTGGTGCCGTACCTCTGGCTGGAGGGCCGTCTAGCCCGGCGGGGTAAAACGCTGGCACCCTTATGACCAGGCGACTCGACGGCGAGCGAGCGCGGGTCCACCAGCGTCGAGACGGCGACGGCGACCGACGTCAGACACCGGGGGGACTGAGAGCGAGCCGTTCCGTCCGGCCGCGCGGCGAGATCGTGGACGGGGATCGTGACAGGTAGACGCGGTAGCCACAGGAGCAGTAGCCTGATGACGCAGTTGCAGGAGCAGCAGGGTCGGGACGGTGCGTCGAGCAAGGTCAAGACGCGACGCAGGGCGAACAGCGTCGCGTTCGCCTGCCGCACCGATTACGGCCTGCCGGACGACGACGATAGTCCGCCGAAGAATCCGTTGTTCCTCGTCGCACCGGAAGCGGAACAGAAGCGTCGCAGAAGCGCTACCGACGGTGCCGAGGGAGCGAAGGAGCGCGCCAAGGTCTTCACGCTCTCGTGAGGAAGGCGTCTTCTGCCTGCGACGGTGCCGGAGACTTTGCTTCCGAAGAAGCGTCGTCGGTCCATGTAATAGCCGTACTCTAAGCGTACGATGTTCTAACGCGATGCGCTGGATAACGTGTCGAGAGAGGTCTTTCCGAGAGCTTTCGGACCTTCCGACCGTATATAATCGTCCTTCGATCTCAAAAGATTCTCAAAGAAGACGAGAGATTTCTCTCCGTGATACGAGAGAAATTTCTCCCAACTTGTGTGTTTACGGTCGAAGAGATGAGATTAATCGTGAAAACACGTAATTTACACATACATACACGATCGATACACTGATATCCAGCGCATCTCGTGTGAGCACAGAGTATTGTAGCTATTGCAGTGCCCTATTTAATACTCGATTCGGAAGAGAGGGAGAGAGAGAGAGGTAATTCTCTCTCTTTCTCTTTCCCTCGCGAATTTGGAGCGAGGACGGCGACGATCGATAGGCGCTTTAAAGCTCTCTCCGGACGCGTTTAAGCCGCGATTAATGAGGATAACTCTTCCAAAGCTGGATGGAACGGCTGTGTATACGGACACTATATACATACACGTGTGTGTGTGTGTATATACACACACACATACATACATACATACACGCTTTTTTCCCGCTACGGTGCGATCGATGCACACGACTGAATAGCGGAAAAACGACATGCATACATACATATACGTATGTACATAAATCTACATATATCGTATTCTAATATCGAGCGTACCGTTTTGTATCACTCGAACGAATCGCCGTTTGACGTAACGAAACGTCGAGATGTACCTGATGTCTTTCAAGCCAAGCTACATAAAGTATAAACGGAATCGCTTCGCGCGAGACACCCGATATATATATATATATATATATATATATATATATATATACATATACCTCTCTATTTATCGTAGATGCTCGTATACAAGCCTTACGGGCGTATCGATTTTTTTGAGCGAACGACTCTTGTCATTTTATATACCGATCATACTCGAAATAATGGGTAAAATGACACAGCTGACTCGCGATCGGCAACAAAGTCGAATGCGAATCGACGTCTACAGTGAATCCAAGCGCTGTTAAGGATTTAAATATATCACGACAATTCAGATAAGATTTTTTATGATAATAATTCGTCGACGAAAGAGTTGCGTAAGAGGGAGAATTTTCCTTCCTCGAAGAAATATAGCGAGGGAGCGACCTCCGATATACATAATTCTTCGCAGATGAGAAAAGCGATGGGGTGTGCATCGTGTAATTTTCGCGAAAAACAATCGCTATGTTTGAAATCCGTTTAGGAATTTTCCCCCGATTATGCGTAGTGATGATGATGACGGGGTCGTCTCCCGGTTGCGGACGTTTGTTTTGTTACACGGATCTTAGGCTAAGCAAGCGAAACTGTAATCGCATAAAGTTTAAGGAAGATTAATAAGTGTTATCTCGTTTAATGTTACACGTGTAGGCGGATCGAGCGATAAATTAGGACGAGATTGAGGCAACATATCAGCATCGACGTACAGCATCGTCTAACGGAAACGGAGCCTGGTTTCCATCTGCCTACTCTCAACAGGGATATGCATATATTGTTTGTACAAGCCGTACCGTAGAGCGCGCGATGAAAACGCGTTGACAGGGATAACTTTTTGCACGTCACCGTAAAAAAAAATTAGAGCCTCTTGGTATCAAAATATTTAATTAATTTCTTATCATTTATCATTTTTATCATTTAATGTATGCAAACAATAATTGTGTTGAGAGAGAGCCGAGGATGCCATATTATTTAATTTATATATATAATTGAATCGATTGTAAAATATTATTTAATTTTACGAAACTACTTCCGGAACCAAAGTTGCTTCCGCCGGTGTCTTATGTCTTATTATCCCATTTAACGGTACAGTTTGTTATGCGCCTCATACGTGTTTTCCAATGTTCGAATTAATTACGCTTGATCGAGAATACGGAATCGCAGGACGATGAGATAAAAAAAAGTGTGTATCGCGAAAAAGGAAGGAAAATCTGCTAGGACACAAAAACGCTCGCAGGATCTGTACTCACTCAGCAATAAACTTGCTCACACAACTTCCGGTTCGAGGCTCGCGGCCGATCGTCCGCGGAGCAAAAAGAAAAACAAAAAAGAATGCGAAAAACGTTCAATGTCCTAGTGAAAGCGCGGAATGAGGAATATATATCGTCAGTGGCAAGTTGGGGAAAGGCATATATTATCTGTATATTTCATGAAATAATAAATATTATCTTATTTTATATATCTCTCGACCGACGCTTTAATTCACTTTCATGTGCAATGCGCAAAATTGCCATTTCTCGAAAAAAAGGAACGACTCTTGCCTATCTATAAACATTTCCGAAGGGAAAGACAAACATTCTTGACTGTTTCTTCTACAAAATTGTAGAGAGAAGGGACACGCACTCTTTTTTCTTATTTCCTTTTTTTTTTTTATATTTAGTACTTGGAATTACTTTCATCGTAGAGATCGTTGATACTCATTCGTTTTTGTACTTCATAAAATAATAATACTAAGAGCTAGTTGCGTGAATCTCGAGACTTGTGGCAGATTTTTCCGATCTTCCTTAAACGCTCGTTAACGAAGATTAATAACTTATAACGACATATGAATTTGCGAGGATTCGTTGAAACTAGAAAGCAACTAATAATCGTCGCTAATGAGCGTCTATTAAATATAAAGAGAGAATTGCACGTAAAATGGTTGTCAAGGAATGAAAGGAAGAAAGATAAGATCGGTGAAATCGGCTACACGCACGCAATTCTTAGCGTTAAAACTACTTCAAAAATTCGAAAAATTAGACTGAAAAGGATAATGAAGAATTGCACCGCCACTTTAACGCTTTGGCAGTAAAGTGAGAGCATAAGTCTCGCGACAATTCTTCGCCATTTCTGATAAATGCATTCATCATCATTATCACCAGCATCGCGCTTTACTCTGCTTCGAACTTTTACTAAGTGACATAAATGCAAGTAACAGGACTCACATATTTTATACATCTATACATATATACATACATACATACATATATATATATATATGTGTATATACATGTGTGTTTATGTATGTATATATGTATATATATATATGTATACACACATACACACACGTCAACATTGTCTATCTAAATTATTGTCAATATCTTATGTCTTACATCGCGATCACACGTAGAAGTTCGCGTTTGCGAGAGCACGATAGGGTACGAGTTAGCCAGCCCTAAAGAAGGTCTTTTAGAGCTCAACGGATTTCATCAAGATATATCATCTAAAACTACACACGCACGCACGCATACACGCACACACACATCTATGCACGCACGCATATCCAATACACCACATAGACACATGGAGACACTTAGCTATTAGCCCGTGTGTAACTTGTAACAATGCCCCTTTATTTATCTTTTTTCATCAATCTTGTTTCTCTTTCTTTTTTTCTAATATTCGCATGTAACACATGATTTGCAGAAAGAATTTCTTTATACTCGCTTCGTAACTCTTCCTTTTGCTCTTCTTCTTTCTCTCGTAATCAACATATACGCAGTACGTCTCTGCGAAATATCTTACGCAACATACTTCGTTTGAATTACTATATAATTATGTATGTACTATAATCAAATGTAGGCTACATATACAACACTCTGAACGTAAACGCTTTCACTTCTAACATAGATAGCAAAAAGAACAAAATGAGAGATCACAAGTTCATATTCGTGTACATACAGATCGCTCGACAAACAAAATAATGCGTATTGAGTATCAAGACAATCCACGTGAGTGCGATAATTAAGAACAAAAAATAATAATAATAAAATAGTACTCATCAACTTCGAATCATCTATCGCGAGCATCGAAATACTGTCCTAAGAATATCAGAATGCGCTATGCAATCTTCTTGGAAACGTTTGTACAATCTTACAGGCTAAAGTATCGTAACTGTTGTTGATATTACGTCCTTTCCGGAGTCGCGAGTTACAGCCTTGTATGAATCGAAGAGTAATACTAAATTTTTAAATATCGGATTTCACAATTTTTCTTTCCATTGCCTAATCTCACAATAATTTTTCTTTTAGAATCTAAATTCCCTTGTAACGGATAAAAAGAATTAGTTAATACTTAAAATTTTTATTCAAATCACGGCATAAATTTATTTCTAAATTTATAAATCAATCTTCCTTTATCTTTTTCCTTAAAAAAAAATGAGGATGGCAAAGTGGGGTCATACATATTTTATCGATATTACTGCGATTACTTGCAATGTTCTTCAACAGCGCCGTATGCTTTTTTTTTACGGATTATCTAGTAACGCGAGAAGCAATTTTAGGCTGAAGCGAAATGGGACTAACATTTTGTGTACGTATGTGTGTGACTTATCTACAGTTATTAACGTATCACAAAAGAAATACCGCATTGCTCACAGATCTCCCTGGCTTTCGCTATCGCCATATCAGCCCAAGATTACTTTCGTAACTCGACACGCATGTACTAAACGTGCGTGCAAAAAAACGATTCTCTCTCTCTCTTTCTCTCTCTTCTGCTTCGTATTACCAAAAGCATTTGAAAATTCGCATGTCTCTCGCTAAGATACCCCTAAATCTCATTAAATTTTCACCCTGTTATTTTGTCGCATTTCTAAGAACCATCTTTTCGTAATACGTATATTATACTTTTCCCAATCGGTCCTCCAACGTTCCGAGTACACCGAGTACTAAAAGACTCGCCGGTGACGTTACATCTTAATGGATGTGCGATGCAGCCACTATCCGTTCCTTCCTGGTAACTATACGCACCGCAATTGTTCTAAATAATCATCAAGATGGTAATAAATCGCGGGTGTTGCCATTCGGATACGTGAGCGGTATTTTTTCTTTCCTTCTTTCTTTTTTTTCATTATTTTTTACTCTGTTAGACAGATACTATGGACGATAAGACAATGTTACGTGAACACAATCATAAATAATTGATGCGCGCGTGTATTATTTACATATGAAAAATATTCGACGAGATTCTCAAAAAAATTATAAAACTTGAAAAGAACGTGCTAAAAAATCAGAGCCTATTATCTCCCGACTGTCGGCGTTTCATATCAAACAAGCTACCGATCGATTCTTTAATACCGCACAGAAAAAAATATCACGAACTATGAGTTAAAGAAACGATCATTAATTTCAAGTACTTGAAGCGTGGAAAGAGCCAATCAGTATTGACTCTCTTTGCCGAATCTTCGTGAAAACGCTTTCTCTGACGAGTGAAATTGTAATTGTAACACAATCACTAGTATTTTTTGACCATAACGGATGAAACGAACAAATATGAATACTATAGTTCTATTAGCAGCTTTGAGCATCGATGCATTCGAAAATATAACATCAAGGCGATTTTTACGTAATGAATAACACTGCGCGTATAGCTTTACATTTTCACGCGCTCGCAGCTCTTTCTTTAGAGTACCACAGCAACAGTCCGTCAAGTTACTTTAATGACTTACTTCAATTCGAAGTGCCCACATCTTTCGGGAGAGTTCTCAATAATTTACCATCACTACTTAAATTTGATACTTAAAATCCTGTCTCTGTGCAACTAAACGGATCGACTGTTCAAACTGGAGTATAATTGCCCTTGGGTTTGTAAAAGATCTTGCCGCGCACTATACGTCTCATGATTTCATTTAATAACAAGCGCTTCTCTTTCTTGATCTTCGTCAGTATACCCCGGTTCTCTTGCGCGCGCCGCGACAAATACGGCAACACTTCCTTAACCGGTCCATACGGGATGTACTTGTACGCAGAGTAACCAGATTGACCTGGAGATGTTAATCGAATCATGCATATCGTTTTGTATTTTATATTTTATCTTTTATCGTTAATGCTTGAAAAAGACTTAAGCTTCAAATATCTCTATTTACCTAATGGAAATGTTATGTAGTCGCACATTCCTAATAATTGACCGAAACATATAACCTTATCCTCCGGTGAAATTCCAATTTCCTTCATTCTAAAACCATAAAAAGATTATTTCATTTATGTACACGTCTGTTCGTAGCAAAAGCAAGGAGCAAAGTTGAGGCGGCACTCACTTCTCGATCGCGAAACGCACAGTATCCTCGTTGTGCGAGGCAACCATAATTCCTATTTTCTTGGGATCCTGTCCCTTATCCTTATACTGTTTCATCCGCCTCAAGCACTCCATGAGCGTTCTGTGATAGGACTCGGTCGTCGCCTCGTACGTGGGATTCGTAGGATCTGGATAACCCATAGCTGCCGCTCTCGCTCTTTCCTAAATAAGAACTCTTTGATACTTCGCCTTTAATAAACTTTATTAAATAAATACGAGAATTGTCTGCCAACCTGTTCAATATACGCGCCGCGAACAAGTTTAGCACCGAAATAAAAGTTTTGACGTTCCGCCTGTTCGAGGTCCGTTTTCACCTCGTTATACGCTTCTTGCAGATACGTCTGGTAAGTGTTGAATACCACAGCCTGAGAAGTAGACCGATATTTGGCAGTGAGAATATGATTCACTGAAAAGTAGCTAAGTGATAACGTCGCGATCTCCTGAAAACATTAAAAGAATACCTTTTTCGTATTGTACTTGCGCATCATCTCCAGCGTCAGGCGAGAAATGGCCGGTTGAAAGTACGTCTGTTCCGCATCTATCATAATACGAACGTCTAGATTATCAGCCACCTGAAAAAGTAATTATTTATTTAGTTTATAAAACTCTTATCAACAAGAGAAGGAGGATAAAAATTATTATGCATACCGTGACAATACTATTTAAACGTCTGATCATATTCCTAAACATTTCCTCCTCTTTAGACGTAAGCTGCGACATTAATCTGACCATTTTGCCCGTCTTAATATCAGGTACTTGGAAAGTTTCGCTCAGTTCATAATTTTCGTCTAAAATACCGCTCCACGGGAAGAGATGAATCACACTGCGTGGACAAAAATATCCGTTACTTGCGATACTAATACATTCGTACAAATGCTAAAACGTCTCACTCCATCAATTTTTTATTTTGATTTGACGCATACCCTTCTTTATCCGATTGAATTTTTTGAAGGAACTTTTGCACCGATTCCTCGTCTTTGATGTGTGCCTCTTCGAATTTTTTTCTAAAATCATCTGTTTTCACATGCTGAGCCAGAATGGCTCCCTCGCCGCCAATAACGTCCGACATGTACTGCCGTGCGCGCATAATTACCTCTGACAATTGAAGCTGAAATATAATTTGTCTATCAGTCATGGGTTTTACAGTTAAGTGCAATTCCTAATAAAAATAAAATTACCAACCAGAAGCTGCGGTCGGCCAAGCGCGGTTAATTTGACAGCTGTGATGCCCATACCCATCGAAGCACCTGCAAAGAATATAGATATTATAAGAGATACATTTATAAATATATATAAGATATATTTTGTGTTACACATCGTGTTATCTTATAATATTAAACTAGATCATTTTTTTTTCTATAAAAAAAGAACGCGCGCAAGAAGACACTTGTGGATCTGGATAATTAAGGATAATATAAAGTGGAAAAAAAATTATTTCAAGGAAAAAGAAGGGAAGGTGTATCTTCTTACCAGGACGGGGATCGGCTTGGTCATGAGTGGTAATATTCTGAGAAGGATATTTCAGCTGTAGAGTCTTTACTTCATCCTCTGTACAAAAATGTATACAGCTCTTTATCGGCTTGCGTCTAATAGTATATTGATTTCTTTATTTTTTAATCCATTTGTGGCAGCTTTTTATTATTAGCATTAGATTAAATATTTTCGTTACACGTTATGTCATA
Source organism: Prenolepis imparis (assembly GCF_030444845.1). Lineage (NCBI taxonomy): Eukaryota > Metazoa > Arthropoda > Insecta > Hymenoptera > Formicidae > Prenolepis > Prenolepis imparis. The sequence continues at coordinate 7,695,175 of NW_028141171.1, read as the reverse complement.
TAATTTGGCTGGAAAGCGTGAGCGATAATTCTACACGCCTACCGATATTTATAGACTACAAGAGAGCTATATGTCTCTCGTGGAATTTCGAAAGATCCATCGTCGTCGAGACGTCATTGGTCGCCACAAGGACGTGTGACGTTTTTGTTGACGACAAAATGTAATACTATCGTCAAAAAAAGAATATGTATCTCGCATGAACGAGAAAGAAAAATTCTCTAAAAACGGAGATTGATTTTGTACATAATATTAGCTATCGCATTTTCGCATAATTAATCTTCCCAGAAGTAATTTTATCATATCAAACTTTATTAACAAATAAATATAAGAGGTTCTCTTATTTAAAATACACAAATATAAAAAAAAACAGTTGAAGATATTTATTGGATTATTAAAAAATCTTTTGAAGACAATTATTTCTGCATCTTGTTTTCCGCTTTTACGAATGCTCGTTTTTTATATTTATAAATTTTTAAAATTTTTTATTAATTTCTTGTTAACTTTATATATTGTTATCATAATTACATTTTAATTTAATTAAATATAATGTATTTCATTTAATTGAACTCATTTAATTTACTCTAATTTTATTTAAATTTTAACTATTTATTTAGATATAAGCAATGTTTGAAAAACGATGAATTTCATATGTTAATTCCTGACGTGTATAATCCTGAACGCTCGTGAAATAATAACGTAAAAATCAAATTCTACGATAATATTATAGTAATACGGCAATCTTGTTGGATTATAAAGTACCGACTTCTGTAGATAGCGACGATGTGCATTCAACTGCATTATTCGAATATCCCGAAAGAGGTGAAAAAGCATATTTTATAAGCCGATATTATGGCATTTCGTGTGAATTTAATATTCGACTGTGCTTTATTTGCGAAATAGATTGAAGTAGAAAGGAGAAAATTTATAAATTATTTAACTTTAATTTGAAAAATTATATACTTGTAATTTTAAAATATTAAGAAAGCTACATTTATTAAATTGAAAAGTTCAGAAAAGTATTAAATTACAAGCGTTCAAGTAAAAAATCAGCTATATAAGCTGCTTTTTTAAAGGATACTCTATATGATTCATGTCAAAGCCAAAAGCAAAGGATGGAATGTCAGGGATTAAAAAGAATTTAAATGTTTGAGAGGTCTAAAAATAAAATTGATGACTCACTCGCCACTGCCTCCAGACATCTGATAAATATATCCATGTTTCGCTCACAGGACGCTTCGTTCAGGTAGAAATACGTCCTAGCCGATGACACCTTGTATCGTCGATCAGCGAACGACTTCTCCACGTGGTACTTTTTCAGCGGACCTTCCCTCTTCTCGTCACCCGCTTCTGATACCGAGGCTCTGAAATGAAAGAATATATCAAATATTCAGCGTTTATTTGAATTATTATCGCTGCACACCTCATTTGCATCTTTATTGAGCTTTTTTTTTTTTTATTTGCTCGAATTCTTTGCATTGAATTATTTCTTCAGATTACGATTATTTTCGATCGCGTATGCTGATAAAAATTGAAGCAAGATTTCTTCTTTACGTACAGAAAAAAAAAGATAAGCGAACGTAAATAGAGAACTGTGTCTGATATTAGCATTATACATCCGTTGAAAGGTGCTGTAAAGCGATACGTTGGATTAAATTTCATACTTGACGAAGGGATTCGAGAGAATAGGCGCGCTACTTTCGCAAGGACATTGTATAAAAAATCAAAAGATCAACGTTCGATCAAGTTATCATATGACAATGGTATGCAATTATTAAAATATGACGAGATAAATACTTACTTAACCTCGCGCCGCTCGGCCTCCTCCTGCGAGATATCTTCTTCGACGGAGTAATCAAGAATCGGTTTTACGCCAAATTGTCGTAACCTGTCCAAAACTGGTGTGATCTGTACCTCATCCTCTCCGGCAACGAAGTGACCGTAAAACGTTGCCTTCATAAGCTTTGTGAACAGCTTTTCGCCCAACATCATTTTCGTCAGTTTCATGAACTGTTCGTATTTAAATTTCAAATGATTAGATGTATACAGTAGTGTGCTCTGTCGAATCAATAATATATGCATCGAACATTATAAATCTTTGCAATTAAAGTAAGTTTTTTAAAGTAAATTTAAAAAAAACTGCGAATAACAGAGTAAATTTTTATTAAAAAGTTGAGTGCAAATTTTTATAGAAAATTTAATTTAATCATGAGAGAGACAAGTATAACAATATATATTTGAATCAGGGTTGGCATGTTTTAAACAATTTGTTTAAAACTGTTTGATTAAAACATGTTTAAAACAGTGGACACTGTTTTTTTTGCTTGTTTAAAACATGTTTTTTTTGTTTAAAACATGTTTTTTTCTTACTTTACTTAAAAACACGTATAAAATAAAAAAAACATGTTTTAAACAAAAAAATCAATGTTTTTTGTTTAAAATGAAAAAAACAAGTTTTTTGCCAACCCTGATTTGAATACATGTAAAAGCTTTATGCGGTAAATTTATCTTGAAAATCAAACCAAGGCAAAATAAATCACAATGACAACAGTCAAGAACAATTACATTGTTAATTCTTTTCTTCCTGTATGGTCTCACAGTACATGTGTGTGATTTATGTATTCCATTCAAATATATATACTACTTAAAAGAGACCGCAATCGCGAGACGCAAGCGTAACATAATGCGAAGAAAAATGGAAGAATTGCTGCTAATTTTTCGCTCGTGGAATTCAACTCGGAGCCAACGTTACGTAATCGCTCGGAGAGACGAAAACGTTGTCTTATATAAGTATAATACGCCCTCGCAATAAAAATGTGGGTTACATCGCGGCTAACGATCACGTGGATAGTTGCCGAATATCGATTTCTTGATGAGAAAACGCTTATTCTCGGTATGCGAATATCGATCTCTTAAGAAGACGTATGTGTGTTCTCAGTATATGCGCCATTATAATCCCGCCCGATATTAAATGCCACAGCCAAGAAATTTCAGAAAAGCATGAAATGTGTAAGAAGCATAATATAGGGGATTGCTTCAATTGTTAATGTTGCAAGCAATTTAAAAATATAAAATTTTCGTAATTGAAAATTCTATTGCTCTCTTATAATATAAAGATACGCGATATATGCAGAAACGAATATAAACATGTCATACTCGAATATATATTCACGAGGGTTGAAACTCGACGTTAATTGCTCGTTAAAACCGATGTCTGATATACTAACAATGATATATCATGATTTACACTTTGTGATTCGTATTGCGATTTTGCAGCCATCGTAAAAAGGCACGTCAATCAAATACATTTGATTGAAATATAGTAAATGTGGAATTCAAAGCAAGCGTTCAAAGCAAGTTTTATTGAGATATCGAATTTCTATTCAATGTCCTATAAAGACAATGCTGTTTATTATTGTAGAGAATGAGTATGTTATTTTACACATACACATACAGTTATACAGGGTGTCCCATGACTGAAGGTCCATACTTTAAGGGCGTATTGCTGATGCCATTTAGAGTAAAAAAAAGTCTAATAAACATGTGTCCGCAAATGCTTCCTAACAGAAATACAAGCATTGAAAGTTGATATGAATATGTGAAACATTTTCTATTAGTCTGTTATTATTTACATTTTTATCAGCCTGGTATTGTTTACATTTTCTGTCGGTCTGTATAATAATTCGTATCATGACCGTTGGATCGGAAGAGGTGGTCCAGTTTCTTGGCCTCCCAGATCACCAGACCTAACACCCCTGGACTACTTTCTTTGGGGGCATATGAAGTCGATGGTTTATGCGAAACAATCTCACAATGGGGATGAACTTATTAACAGAATTATGGATGCGGCAACACAAATCAGAAATTCTCCTGGAATGATGGAGCAAGCTGTTAGATCACTTTTACGCAGGGCAAGACTTTGTATTCAATCTGCAGGATGTAATTTTGAACAGAATTTGTAAATGAACAAATTAAATTAAATGTCTTTCTTTTCTTTTCTAAATGGCTTTCTTTTTTTGAATATTCAACTTTCAATACTTGTATTTCTGTTAGGAAGCATTTGCGGACATATGTTTATTAGACTTTTTTTTCTCTAAATGGCATCAGCAACACGCCCTTAAAGTATGGACCTTCAGTCATGGGACACCCTGTATATGCCACCTATTTTATTTTTTATATAAAAATAGCCAAGAGATATACAACTGATTGCTTCTGAAAACTGATGACAACTTGTGAGAAAGGATCTGTTGTTTTAAAGCAGGAAGCAATTAAATCGAATAAGAGATTTTTGGATATAAGAAGAATGGAATTTACGATATAAATCGAGAGTCGAGACTAATGATTCACCGAATCTGATGACAGATAAGCAGCAGATATTAATAGAACACATAGTAGAATACCGATTGCAAACCTGCATAGAATTGTACTAAAAAAATAATGATATCAAACTATTGTATCAAGAGAAAGTAGAAACTTGTATACAGATTAAAAATTAAAGATAATACAAAACACACAAAAAAAGCAAAATTAAAAATTAATAGAAATATTTAAAATTAAAAATGTTTTATACAAAAATTAAAAATGTTTTAAAAAATGCGATATAAAACGTATTAAGTAAAAATTAATACGCGCATGCTTATTAACGAAATTTATTAAGAATATAGGAATATGTTTAAATTTTTAAGTACTAGATCTATTTTTGTTGTACAACAAATTTGATAGATATATTAATTGTGTGCCTGTAGGTTAAAAAATCTCTCAAGTTCCGGAATACAAACTTACTGGCTGATGACTGCTTATTAAAGCAATTACATTACACCAGACATCAGGTACTAAATATAATTTCAAATATTATAATTTTAAGATGTATCTAGCCATATTTCTTCTGAAAGCAATTTTAAATCACATTTATAATTACGCTTTAATTAAAAAACTCGGACGAAGTTTATCTCGAGATATAATATTAGTTGTGCTTATCTCAATTATATAATATTATATAATATTATATAATTATATAATTTAAATAGAAATGCATTTAAATTGTAATTTTATACAAAAATATTAATAAGAAAATATAATAATAAAAAATAATATAACAATAATAATAATATAATTATTACTATTAAAAATAGAGTAATATAATAATATTATATATTGTATTATTGTATTATTGTAATAATATAATAATAAACAATATAATAAAATATGTTTAAAATGAGTAAAAATGAGTTTTACAAGATATTCATACTTTTTCTTAAAATGTTTTAGAATAAAGTATAAAATATCTCACTCTTGTAAACCATTCAATTTTTAGTTTCTACTTTAATAATTGTTTACACCTTGGCGCGAAACACTATCCTGATAGAAACAATCTGCTTGCAATAAGACACGGGAAGGTTGTTAATTGCAATTGCTTCCCTTATCGATTTCGTCAGATGAAATCGTAGAAATAAAATTGGGATGCGGCCAAGAGACAGAAAAAACATTTTACAAACGAAGGAGCATGCGTGGAAGTTGATTTTAATTTTATCGTCATTCATAAGATTTCACTATCGTCCCGGGGAATTTTTCCGATATATACAATTAAAAGACATTTTATTGTATGTAATAGCGCGATGTAACACACATTATAGAATCTATATTTTCATTCCATGCATTCTTCATAATAATTTGTACTAATCAGCTATTAAAAATTTAGTCACTTATTAGATATGATGCAAAATACTGTATAATCCTGATTGTGCATATAATGATAGTAATTAATAGAGTATATGATAGTGTTTGTATGAAACAATAATACAAAGCAAATTTGAAATACGAATTCTTACGAGTGTTAAGCAAACAGATAGATAAGTTGATTTGTATTATATAGATGGTCGACAGAGGAGAGTATATACTTAACCACGTCACTTAAGTCATTGTTATGTGTATCAAACTCGAGAGGCTGCCGGAGCTTACCAAAGTTTGCCAACGTTATATATACCTATTGATAAGCCTATGAGCAGTGCGTACAAATCGCTCGATAATCTCTCTCTTCAATATCTGCCGTACAATGAATTTTTTTACTGGCGAGATTATAATGTGATATGAAAATAAATATAACATTAAATGTGAAAAATTCAATTAAAAAAATATTACGCTCATGTTCCAAGTACTTAAGAACAAATGTGTGCAAGTGTATTACGATTCATCAGCCTTTCATAAATTTAAAGGAATCTACAAATAATGTTGACTTTGACACCAACGTCGTGTTTATGCAGTCGCTCGAAATTGATCGAAATCATGGAGCTCAGCATAAATATATGCATAGTTTGGTGTTATTAACTACGTGCGTCATTCAAGAAAGGAGTGTCTATTAGATAATTGAAATAAAATTAATCTCTGACATCCTGTGTAAATCAAACCACTACCTTCTATTTTTTATGTGTTTCATTGCAAATAATATATACATATTTTACTGAAGTTTGACAGTGAGAGATGCATTTCTTGGCAGTCGTACGAGTCGTTGAACTGCATTGTCTATGTCTTGTTTAATAAGTCTCAGATCGATGATAGTAACTGGAGAAATGCGATAATATGCTATGCACGATGCTATGCGATTCGAGCTGACGATTGGATCTACACAGTTGAAAAATTTGTGTTAAATTTAACAAATATCACCTGTCCCAAATGGTCCACAGAAATTTTTGTGTTAATTTAACATAATACGGATATGTTAAATGGTGACACGAATATTGTGTTAATATTTTAACATAAAATAAATGCAAACTTCAAATAAAATTAAAATAAATTTTGTGTAAAATTGACATAGTTTTAATGTAAAAATTAACTAAAAAAATTGTTAATTTTACATTTTATCACCCCCACTTATATTATAAAGTAAAATTAACATTTTTTTTCTGTAAATTTTAACAGATAAATCTTGTCACTAACAATACAGAACATATTTATTGTGTAAAATTAAAAATAGATATACATTGTGTTATTTTTACACTTTTTTTTTAGTTGTTTTAATAATTTAACATTTGAGTCCAATTAACATAACAGCAATATGTTAAATTAACACATAAATGTGTTAAATATTTAACACAAAAATTTTAACAGGGACCGTTTTTAACAAGAAAACACAAATTTTCCAACTGTGTAGAAAAATTCCCGCCCTCGGAAATACACATATGCATCTCTCCATTCGATATTTTTAATAACATTCTCTTATCATCGCGGTCGTAAATAATTGCGGATTTATTCTGAGATATCGAGCATCGATTTAGGGTAAGAACTCAGATTCCACACTTGAAATTTGTCGAGTCATTTGACATTGACAGTGAGATCGGTATTATGAGCCATTCTGTATCATGCAATACACGTGCACATTGTTGTGTACGCCTGTAAATGAACATAGGGAAAACCTGCGGCGGATAAGAAACGGTGTGAAACACTTGAGATATCATGACACCGATAATGACGGCTTGATTCAGAGGAATCAAGTCGTTATTGACGCGACGCGTCTATTTTTAAATCCTCGCTAAACATTTTAATTTAAGCAATTATTCCGTCGATCGACTAAATCAAATGTCTCCTTAACATGCACTCTCTTTAATTAATTATCAATACAATTAGAAAATCATTAATCGTGGAATACCCAGCACCCATATACACACAAATACATCATTAATTCCAATTTAAATCAAATTTTATTAAATTTTATCAATTTCATTAAATTTATTCGAATCAATTTTAATTTAATTCAGTTGATCTTTGTTTTAAATAAAAATACTCGGACTATTTTTCTTTTCGCGAGATTCTTTTCACAAGAATCGGATAGATGCATTCTGAAAACAGTATCGTCATCAGAGATGATTCTTTGCTATTGCATAATATAAAAGAATACGGAATTAATATATAAACATAACAATAAAAATTAGTGTAATCTATTAAGTAATGACTTAAAAATGTTCCAAGCTTTATATTAATTACTATAATAATGGTACTTTATGTATTATATATATTTACAAGTAATTTAAAAAGAAATAGATAAAGGACATTACAATAGATTCAAGAGAGAGGATCAGACACTTGTTTAACCGATCGATTCGATATAATAATATTGAACCGGCGATCCGTCAAAGACTATCCTCTCGTTTGTCCCTGGCAGAGGTCATATACGAGGAGGCGCCAGACAAACTGGATAGCCTTGGAACTACTCATCGCCATTAACCGATCGCCGGATTAATCTCTCGTATGTGCATGTAGGGCACCCCTCATAATTGACACATAGCTACTAATCACAAAGCATGCTACGTCACACCAGGAAGACTCGCATGTGCGCACCAGGACTGATCGAAATCCTGAATGTGTCAAGAGCGGAAAATTTCTAGAACCATTGAAAGAGGAGGTCAAAGGAAGAAATGTTTGCCCAACTGCCTCGGCGAGACAGCTGAGTTAAGACATAATGCGAAAGTGTGATGCAACGTCAACCTTGAAAAAAATCTGGCAGAATAATGTTTCGTAAATGGATTCGCGTGAAATATAACGCCTCGTATAACATTGAAGAAAATTTGTTTATTTCAAGATAATAATGCTTGAGAGAGTTGGAGTTTCGCTCGATTTTATGACAGATGATTCGTAGGAACTAGGACAAATGATACGATGCGCTCGGTGGAGATTTAATATTGTTGAATAATGACTACAAGCTAAACGTCAAAAAGCCGGCCAAAGGGAGAAGACGGAGAGTATTTTGTAACCATAGTATGCTGAAAGAATGACTCTTGATGACGGGAAGACTAATCAACGCACGAGTCTCGCGAGCAGCAGACGCGGCGACGCCTGGTTGCATAACGAGATCAGCACGAATGCAATAATAATTCGCGGAAGATGCACAAGTCACGCGCAACAATCCGATTTATTCGCATAGCGATGTACGAAGATTCGATATCAAGCTCGATCTTACACGTGCGTCCTACGCAGGGTTGGCCGGAAAAGTCCAGTGAGTGGAAAAAATCATGGTAAATTCCGGTTTTTTACCGTCTCGGACTTTTTTATCCAATGGAATAAACTGGCAAAAACTATAAAAATGATTACATTAAAATATATTTATATAATTTTATGAAAAAATATGCGTTTGCTTTAATTAATAAATCATATTAATCACTATGATTAAAAAAATAAGAGAAATATAGAATCTTCTTTAATTCAAATTAATATATGAGAGATACATTTTTTTAAACTTTAAAGATATAAAAAAATTTTTTATTTATTTTATTGTTTTTATTAGAAAGTACCAGTTTTTGCCGGTTTTTTCCGGAAAATACCGGTTTTTACCACTGGCACGGACTTTATCCAGAAAATGTGGAATTTTGCCAACCCTGGTCCTACGAATCTTTCTGTTATAAAATACAGATACACGTGCACGAAAGGATAATCAAATAATTACAGGGAGGAAAGAAAAATACGGAAATAATTCTCGATCGCAACTAATGCAATAACAGCGTAAAGTTCCAAACTTCAATATTTATTCAATGAAACCTCAATCGTCATAAATCAAATGTTTCATTAAATTATGGCTAAATTTGGCTTCTTAATTAACATGTTAAAAATCGCGTATCTGCGCAAGCCTTTTAGAGATTTATTTTTTCAAAATCTATTTTTATGCTATTCCAGCCAACATTGTAATTCGAAGGTGTGTATATGCTATTTTTAGAAGTGCATAGAGATGTAGCGTATACAAGAGTGCCTAGTCTGGCACATTGTTTGAACAAAAGTCTGGCACGAAAGAAAGCGAGGGAGCCAATATCCCTCGGGGTCAGATCAGATTCTTAGGATCGCATCGATAAGCGATGCATATAGGGCCTATGCCGTTTGTTTGTTCTTTATTCTGTAGTTTTCGCTCGCTGATTGTTCACGGTCGGCATGTGAATTATTCTTCAACGTTTTTCATACGGCTTCGGAATTAATAAAATGCCCTCCACCCCGAAAAACGCGCCCTTTTTCCAAGAATCACTCGGACTCTCCCCGATCTAGAGGAGTTATAAAGTCGAAAAGTTTTCCTTTAAAAATTCGATGTTGTTAACAAATAATTAATGGTTTGAGAGAAAAACTTGTATTCTTATTTTATCATAGATATATAATGGCGTTAAAAGACTATCGCGATAAAATTTGCATAATGCAGTCGTACTAATTGTTTCGCGAAATCGGATCATTTTTTCGGTTTTGTCATTTTTATTTCGTTGTATTTGCGGCTTTCTCGTCCATCAGAAATACGCTCGGTTCGGTCTCTAAAACCTCGATCTAATATATCGTTCGTCTGCAATGAGAATTATTACGTCTCGCGATGACGAAGAACCAACATTGAACGGATACGATCGATACGGAAATGTACGAGAGACGAAGAAAGTAGTTCGTTCGTTATGTCGAATCGTGGTTTCCGGAAAAGAGAGAGAGAGAGAGAGAGAGAGAGAGAGAAAAATATTTCCCGTCCAATGTTAAACCCTGCGCACAATAGAGAAAATATTAGGAACAAATATTAAATATTAGGAATAAGAATTATTTTAAAATAATAAAATCGAAAAAACTCTGATATAAAAATACAAATTCGAGTATAAAGGACTATAGTATAAGGGCTAATAAACTACTAAAGAGTCTTTTATACCCGAATTTGTATTTTTATTATTAGAGTTTTTCTCCGATTTTATTATTTTAAAATAATTCTTATTCTTAATATTTAATATTTATTCCTAATATTTTTCCTATTGTGCGCAGGGCCTTAGGCTCTGCGCACAATAGAGAAAATATTAGGAATAGGAATAAATATTAAGCATTAAGCTTACTGCACAATATAAAAGTACAAGCGATAGGAACAAAAAATAGAAAATATTCATCAATAAAAGCAAAGAATATCCATTGTTATCCCCTAATATCTATCTGCTTTTGTTGATGTACGCATTTTTATTCTCTGTTCTTAGGTCCTGCGCACAATAGCAAAAATATTACGAATAGGAATAAATATTAAGCATTAAGCTTCCTGCACAATACAAAAGTACAAGCAATAGGAACAGAAAATAGAAAATATTCATCAATAGAAGCAAAGAATATTCATTGTTATCCCCTAATATCTATCTGCTTTTGTTGATGCACGGATATTTTTATTCTCTGTTCTTATTGCCTATATTTTTATATTGTGCAATAGGCCTAATGTTTAATATTTATTCCTATTCCTAATATTTTTTCTATTGTGCGCAGGGCCTTATTGTCTATATTTTTGTATTGTGCAGTAGGCCTAATGTTTAATATTTATTCCTATTCCTAATATTTTTTCTATTGTGCGCAGGGCCTTATTGTCTATACTTTTGTATTGTGCAGTAGGCCTAATGTTTAATATTTATTCCTATTCCTAATATTTGTTCTATTGTGCGCGGGGCCTTACCGTAAACGTTTTGTGTCCTGCCGTGAATTATGTCTCGTCAAACGACCGAAACATTAATCAAATGCAACATTTACATCCGGGCGGGATGATTTATCGAATGATTGTATATGTGCATGAGTTTACAATGAGTAATGCGGTTGATGGTATGTGCACGTAATTTTACGTTACGTAAAGTTCGGCAAGATAGATAGGTATATAGCGATTTTGTTGCATACAATGGTAAGATGCATCTTGCAACAACGTCTGCATCGTCTATCCTCTAAGAATCGAATAATGTTCGAGAAGCGCGGAAAATATGTATAATAATGTAAAGTAAATGTAAGGAAAACTTTATCTCTTTGCGACGATTTAGGAGAAAAACATGATCGCATTACATTTATCGTTAAATCTCCTTATATAACCGTTTATTTTTTAACATATTATATATTTTAAATTGAAGAAACAAGTATACAAAATTCTCTCTAATTTTCTTGTTAGAATTTACCCTGAAAATCATGTAATCGTGAGACAATATGGTATGGAAAGAATTTTAAAAATATTTGATTAATTTTACCATACTTTTAATAAATTTTACTATACCTACTTTTAGTAAAATTAATCAAACATATTTTATATTTTATTGTGATAGATATTATTATTTTTTATTGCGATAAATATTAATCAGAGAAATTCTCATAACATTTTTTTCATATCACGAGTATCATGATTTTCAGGGTAAATTCTAAGAGAAAATTCTCTCCGTGTACACAAAAAAAGACAAGTGATTTATACATGATCGATTATCTTCTTGCAATTGCACATACATATAATTATTTAATTATGTGTTGAGTCTAAAGGTAAATGCTCGAATGGCTCGAATTTACCAATTGCAAAACTTTTACAAAGACAGATTTGCATATGTGCATTTAAAATTAAAATTACTTTTTTAAAATTCTTTATGTCAGACTTTACATCAAAATTGGTTGGTAAACTTTTCAACAAATTCTTTTCTACAATGTATCATTTACAAACTTATTAGTTAAAGTCAAGGATACTTATTATCTGCAAACTTGCGAAGCATTTATGAATTGAAAATTAGAAACGTTTACTTAAAACGTGTCGTATTTTTATCTCACACAATTTTTTAAGATAAACGTACAATGTGAAAAAAAGAAATGCATTTCAGTCGCAATATAAATATTTTGTTTTTCTTTCAGTTAAATTCTGCAGGAAATTGATTCGCGTTTTTTAGTAGTAAATAAATAAATAAAAAAAAAAGAATCCACATTTCTATCTAGATCAATTGAATCAATGATAATTTAAAGTCACGCAAAATGATTGGAAATATGTAACGCAATATATAATAGAAACTATAGTTATTAATATTTCATATAACCAGGAATAGAAATTCCTGGAAAAAACAGGATCGGCAATTTCCTTAATGATCGATTAAGGCTCCTGATGGGTGCTCACCGCGGCCATATTGGATTGTGACGTCAGAGGCGAGAAAGCACACGCTGAAAATTCTTAGATGCCATTTTTTAATGAAAAGATATTTCGATTAAACAGCACTTCAGATGGTTTTAGCACACTCTTAAAAACCCCCGAAAACTATCCTTTTCCCTTTATAATCAATCAACATCTGTAAAATGATCGAGATATCAGACTTTGACATGCGGAACGACTGCGCATGTGCAAAGACCAGACGGACTGGGCTTCATAATATTACATTTTACAGCTGTTGATTGATTATAAAGGAGAAAGGATAGTTTTCGGGATTTTTTAAGAGTGTGCTAAAGCCATCTGAAGTGCTGTTTCATCGAAAAATTTTTTTATTTCGAAATGGCATCTAAGAAATTTTAGCGTGTGTTTTCTCGCCTCTGACGTCACGATTTCGACATGGTCGGAAAGGAGCCAGGAGCCTTAAGGAGACACAATTGAATTTCGCAGAGCGTTACTACACGTTTATCCTTAAACGTGAGGGAGTTATGTAATTGGTCGGCGATGGTTTGCGGCAAAATTCCTATGTCGATATCGGCAATAGTGGAATCAATAACGTTCGTCGTCTGAGCCACCTTAATGCAAATCGCGCGTAAAACGTAAATTCCAAAACGATGAAACATTATGAATGACGAATTAAAATGTCCGTCGGTCTTTCCTAAATTTTTTTTTTTAAGGGGCTCCCCACGGCGTTATCGATCCAAACTCACGATTGCATCGGCTGATCGTGATAAATCATGAATGATGGATGATTTATATTTTATATCGATAGCAGCGGAATTACACATATTTAACAAGCGCGATAAGATTTTAATAGATGCGTAAGCGCCTTCTTCAAAGAGATAGTTTTCCTTACATTTAGCTAATCGACTCCTATAAAACATGAAACATCATCTAAGATCCGTCCGTATATGACATGGTCGACAATTCTTATGAAACTTGCATGGAAGATTCGTTTCAGAATCGGAATTGAATTTCTGATTCTCTTTCTTAGATTATACATGACGTAATTTCTTTTTGGATAAATGATGTATAAATAATGAATAAGGCAGCAAAAGAAAATCACGTTATCCTGGATTCATACGTTGCGAATATACAGCTCATAGGTAATAAAAATAATCATTTTGATATCATTTTGATTTGATATTTTGAAGGATATGAATCTACGTCAAATATTATACACGTACAAATCTCTAAAAGGAAATGTTACTGTCAATTATCGAGATAATTATATCACATTTGCATTATATTTCTATCACACGAATATTCACAAATAAAACATCTCGCTTATTACATTTCGATCGATGGCGAAAAATATTTCTACTACACAATATAAATTATTATTTATTATCCGCTTATCAGTCCATGAAGAATCACTTTAAATTGGATGCAATCAATTTTAAATGAATAGAAAAACGAGCTTCGCATAATCATATAAGTTTGCACATTTAATATATGTATTAATGATGGAAAAAAAAATTCATATTTTAAAAAGAGAAAGGAAAGTATAATTTATTATTAGAAGAAAAATGATTCAGGCCTGAATCAGAAATATGTTACTTCTCTTTCTAAATTAAAAAGAGATCTATGCTATCTACAGCAATATACGAATAAAGACAGAATTTTGTATTATGTAATAAAAATTACAATCTTAATTAAAATTCGTAAAAAATAGAGATTTAAATTTACTGAAAAATGGTCGATCGACTTGGAAAGCGTGAGTTAATCAGCGTATAGAAAATGTACATACATGTGGAAACTCACCTTCATGTTGTGCTCCACGATGTATTCGATGGAGCACATCTGATAGACGATATAGGCGCGCATCAGCTCCTTGGTGGTCTTGCTCTTGAAGGAGGCGACCGGGTCGTTAAACTTCAAATCGAGTGGGTCGACCTGGCGAGGCGCCGCCGGCTGCTGCTTCTTGACGTCAGCGGTGGCGTCGGCGGCGGAGGTCGCGTAGCCGCGCACCTGTACCCTCGTCGTCACGTTCTCCAGGAGGCCGATCACGGGCAACGGCGACACGCCGCACTTGGCCAGCTTCTTGCTGGCGCAACATCGCCGAGGCACGCTCCTCAGAAACGCCATCGTTTAGGCGAGAGAGGTTGAAAGGGAGTATAGGAGGAGAGAGGAAGAGAGCAGACGAGGAAGGAAAGGGAGGAGAGCGAATTAGCGAACGAGAGAGGCGACCGTCGACGACGCGATGTCGCGTTTGCGACTGTCTTCTCACCGAGGCTGCTCCGGCTCTCCTTCAGAATGACGGACGGAACCGGATGGGACGTGAATAACGAGACGAGCACTTAGGAAGAGAGAGAGTAGGAGAGAGAGAGAGTAGGAGGGAGAGAGAGAGAGAGAGAGAGAGAGAGAAAGAGAGAGAGAGAGAGAATAATCGGCTCACCGACGACGGGATAAATCGAATCTATCGAATCCGGAAGGCGGACGCGATTCTTCTGCGGTGTCTCCTTGTGACTGCACAATGTGTCCAATCGAGATTCACATACACGAGTCGCGGCGACGCGGCACGACTGACCGATGATGATGACGGGACGGCAGCGGTCGCGCGTCGTCGTCCTCGTCCTCGTCGTCGTCGTCGTCGTCGTGACGCCGGAACGTAGGAGGCTCGACGTCAGAGCGAGCGAGAGAGAGACGCGATCGCGCGACTATAATAGTATACGGAATACAATGGCGACCGTTCGCCGTGTGTGCTCTCTCCTCCTCGCGACGCGACGGAAATATTGATTTTCGTTCGCCGGGGACGAGTCCGACAACGTACCGTTGGCACCGGGTCCGCGGACGGCTTAAATATAACGCGCCGCGTCTCGATCAGAGTTCGCCTACGCGCCTCGTTTCCCCGATTAGCGCGCCCGCCCCCGCCTCTGACGCCGCCGCGCTTCCGCTGCGCTGATTGGCCCGTCGACGGAGGTGGCGCGATTCCTATTGGCTGGCGCGACCGATTGTTTCCGAAGAACGCCGACAGGTGCGCGCGACGCGCTCGCTCCGCGTTATCTGTCAAAATTGACATTTCGCGAATGAAATATAATTGATAGTATTAGGACCGGTTTCACCATCTCCGATTAACTCAATCGACCGATTGAAGGTGAAACCGGCCCTTATTAATTTGCGATATTTGTGAATCCTCTTCCTCTCCCTGCAAAAAATAGAAAATAATTATATAATTATTGAAAACAATTAATTCCACAATATTCGGCATTGACAGTCTGTAGCAGAAGATGAGGTACTACCTGTCAAACTGAAAAGACCTAACTTAGAGATTCCAGAGTATAGATGGCGCTTCGTACGCGGGATAATTATTAATCATGAAAGCCGATCTGTCTATTCTTATTTCTATGGTTTAACAGCTTGATCATCTGCGCCAATCTGCGGTGATCTGCCAAGTTCATTTGAAGACGTTGCAATATATTTAGTGTTGGCATTTAAAAGTAGTATTCGACATTTAATAGCAGATGACAGAAATTTGCTGTGTTAAGAGAAATCGTTCCTGAGTATGTCATATAGCGAGGAACATATTAAAAACAAAGTGACAGATGAATTGAAAGCTTCACACGTGGTACGTAACCAATGATATTTTCTTATCACTTTTCTTCCCCTTTTCCCCCTTCTTTCCACATTGTGCCACACACATGATGACGTGTCGTTTCGCCAGGAATCGTTCTCGAAATTCTTGCCGATTAGTTTTGCGATAAACTTACTTCGGGGGCTTCGCATAACGGAGAATGCAGGGAAAACTGCAACTCGCCTCGATCTCCTGTTTTGCCATTCTCTTGAGATGCTGCATCACTCATCATTCGCACAGCGGAGAGGGCAAGCCTCCTATGTACGGAGATTATGAAGCACAGCGACACTGGCAAGAAATCACGTTGAATCTACCTCTTGATAAGTGGTACATCAATACCACGGATAATGATCTGCAATACTGGGGCCTAGATTATCCACCTTTAACGGCATATCACAGCCTCTTGTTAGGTCACATTGCAAATAGGATAGATCCCTCCTTTGTAAAGCTGCAGGAATCCAGAGGACTTGAGACTGCGGAGCATAAGCATTTCATGAGACTGACGGTTCTAATTGCAGACATTTTAATTTATATACCGGCAATTATATATTTTGTAATCAATTTGCGTTTGTCAGACAATTGTCAATTCTACGAGTCCAATATATTCAAGTTTAAGAAAAGAGATGTTGTCCTCCTGACAGCACTGATTTATCCAGGATTAATATTAATAGATCACGGACATTTTCAATACAATTGCGTGTCGCTGGGTTTCTTCATCGCCGCTGCAGCTGCTATGATGCAGGATTCAGTCATCCTTAGTTCAGTTCTATTTGTTTTAGCGCTGAACTATAAACAGATGGAGTTGTATCACGCTTTACCATTTTTCTTTTACATACTTGGCTATTATATATCCAATAAGACAAAATCTTGGTTTTCTCGTATTCGCATGTTGACATGCGTTTCTTTTGTGGTACTATTAACATTTTATATTATTTGGATGCCATTTTTCAAGAATAGAGATTTACTTTTCAGTACGGTGCTCAGATTATTCCCGTTTGCCAGGGGTGTATTCGAAGATAAAGTTGCCAACATTTGGTGCGCAATCAATGTTTTTTGTAAATTACGACAGATTTTTACTAACGCGCAGTTAGCTAAGATTTGTTTAACGATAACAACATGCGCGATTCTACCGAGTTGCATCAATTTATATTTGTTACCTACGAAAAATACATTTATACTTTCTCTAATAAATTCCGCTTTAGCGTTCTTCCTTTTCTCATTTCAAGTTCACGAAAAGTCCATTCTTTTAATTGCCATACCGGTTTTATTGCATTTTCATAACGATCCTCTATCTTGTTTTTGGTTCTTGATCATTTCACATTTTAGTATGCTACCGTTATTTATAAAAGATGATCTATACCTTGCTTATCTTAGCACATTAGTTTTTTATTTCTGTTGTGTTTCTTGGATGTGGTCTGACGTATTTTACAATGACAAAACAAAGAGTTCGTTAAATAAGAATGTATCAAAGTCAAAGTATATGGTACAAAAATGTAGGAAAAATAAATTTTTCTCAAATTTGCAAAATTACAATAAAAAATTATATCTCTTCAATGCGTTCTATGGATCCATTTTAGGTGTGTTACTTCTCTCTATCGTTAGCAAATTTATAAAACCCCCAGAAAAATATCCTGATTTATTTTCTCTTTTAATATCAATATATTCATGTGGACATTTTCTAGGCTTTTTTGTATATTTCAATTATATCCAACTATTTGTACTAAGAAAAGAGATTCTGGCAAGAAAAGTTAAGTCATATTGAATGAAGTTATTGAAAACAAAAAAATGTGTAAATTGTTATAAATAATAAATAAATATATACTCTTATAGAGAGTCGAATCAAATTTCTTTTTGGTCCTTTTTCTGCGACGTTCATTCTCTAGCTGTGCTTGTTTTATATATCGTGAAAATCAATTGTGTGAATAATTTTATTCATCAAGGACAAATTTAATATTGACAATACAATATACATCAGACTATTTATTTTTTTTCTTAACGAATTATTTCATTATTGTGCATTCTTCTGTCTAGAATAATTTGAATCAAATCTTAATCTTTTTATGAGACTATGAGAGTAATAATCAAATATATGAATACTCAAATTAAGAACTTTAATTATATTTTAATTTATAACTTCCATAGTTTATGCATAGTAGCTATGCATAAAAAATAAAATTAGTTATGCGATAAAAATGCATATCAACTGAATTATGAATTAAAGGAATGTGATTGTCATACATACATATATACGAATAATTACTGTTTTAAGCACTCTTTATGATGTTCTCTATTTTGTTAATGTTCAATTTGGATCACTAAATCTGAAAATATTATAATTCTAGATTTTAATTAAAACTTATAAAAATGCAATTAAAATAACTGCGCTTAATATATTAAATAGCAATATAACCGAATACACATTATAACATTTTCTCTTGTTAATATAATATTATGAAAAAATAGAAATTTTTCATGTTATAAGTACTGTCTATGAAAACTTATAGAAAAATGTCTATTATAAATTTTGCACTACTAAATGGAAATTTTTTAATCGGATTAAAAATATATAAAATATAATATATTCGCGTAATATTAATAATAACATTTTTTTAAATATTAAATAATCTATACACAAACTGTAATAAATGAAACACACGTTGTAATTTAAATATATATACATTATTTTAGTAAATATAAAATAATAAGTTATTGATTATTGATATATATTTTTTTAAATAATTATATCATTGATAATATTATATTTTATCATTATATTGCCATCGTGTTATATTGCCAGAAACATTTTTTTAGTTCGCTACACTATTGCTATATATTGAAATATTCCAAATAAGATTAGATAAGATATGTCTTTCGAACCTTGCTCTAAACTCTCTTTTTTAAATTTGCATTTAAAATCAGTACGATATTTCTACAGTAAGTCTCAGTCATACAAAAGAACTGCTTTAGATTAGTTGTCTTGAAGTCTTTATAAAATAAATATATAAAATATTTTTCTTTTATTTTATCAATTTTATTCAATCATTATCTGTAGAGACTTAAATCGAACTTTATATATCGTGATATAAAAAGGTTTGTAATTGCGTTTAAGTGTTCTGCCTATATGTGAATTTTAATGTCTTTACAAGGATATATTACCTACAGAGTATATTGTATGTTACAGGAGGTGATAGATCAATCTGATGGTTGTGGTGCCAAATTCTCAGTAGTCGTTGTCTCTGATCTATTCCAAGGAAAGCCCACCCTGCAACGTCACAGGTAATATATCATTTCATTACAGATAATTAAAATATTTTCATAAACTTTGACAAGGTTTCAATAAGGTTTCAATAATGGAACATAATTCCTACACACACAGGCTTGTGCATGGAGTCTTGGAAGAAGAATTGAAGACAATTCATGCTATTTCAATAACAACATTAACACCAGAGCAATGGGGAAAAACCAAAAGTTGAAACTTGTTAAATTTCTTTCATATTGATAGAAATTTGATAACAGTTACTTTTGTCACAGCCGTTTTGTGTAATTTCTAATAATTTATATAAATGAAGAAGCGATGCGAATATTATCCAAGTGATTTTTTTCTACGTTAGACAAGTGCATTCCTTGTAGTTCTGATATCTCTATGTGTGCGAGCTGTAGCACAAATTTCTAACTTTCTTCTATTCAATATTACATCAATTTTTTTATTCGTAAATAATGATTCAGTTCGAAATATCCGCACCGAGCAAGGTGATTTTACATGGAGAACACGCGGTGGTATACGGAAAAACTGCTGTTGCGGCTAGCTTAAATTTACGTACTAAACTCCAATTCTCGGAATTAGATTCTAACGTTATCAAGATAGACTTCGATAGCGTCTTTATAGATTTAAAGATATCTTTAGATGAATTTCTAGAATACTTTCAGCCTTCTTATCCGTTTAATGAGAATACTGATCGATTACTTGAGCAAGTTGAACAATTTGTCGCTTTACAAAAATGTACCGGCATGTACAGTGGTAAAGAGTCACAGAAGTTGAGCTTACAAGCGTTATTTTATTTGCTCGTTTATATCGCCTACGAGGAACAGATCCAAATTAAATCTTTCTCCATAAAGTGTTTAAATACGGAATTATCGATCGGCTCGGGTCTGGGTAGTTCGGCATCGTTCGCAGTCTGTCTCGCAGGATGCTTTCTCCACTGGGCACGTCTACTGAAGGGCGATGTTCATGATACATTCGAGAAAGATGATCTTGAAAAGATCTCGAAATACGCTCTGAGCTGCGAGCGAATTATGCACGGCTCCCCATCTGGGATCGACAACAGCGTGTGCACATACGGCGGGATAATAGAATTCCGACGTGGAGAACCGATAAATGTGTTATCCAATATGCCAAACCTGAAGATCCTGCTGGTCGACACACATGTCCCTCGGAATACGAAAGATCTGGTGGAGCGAGTGGTGAAGCTGAGACAAACATGTCCCGCAGTCATCGATTCCATCTTCGACACCATTGACACTGTATCAAAAACGGCTCTTCAAGTCCTCGGTGAAATATACGATGCTCAGACAACTGACGATGAGGCTCTCCTAGATTCAGGATATAAAAAATTATTTGTAAGTCTTACATACGAACTTCAATATTAATTTAAATATATTTTGTTATATATTTCAACGTAATTGTGTGCGTTTTTCTTGTACAGAAGATTCATGTAGATAATTATTCACTGAAAGTTATATGTATAATCATTCTGTTTAATATATATTCATACGTTTTGCAGTCTCTCATCCATATAAACCAAGGAGTACTTAGTACGTTAAATGTATCACATTCGAAACTGGATTTAATTTGCTCACTTGCACAGAGTTATTCATTCGCGGGAAAACTCACAGGCGCTGGTGGAGGTGGACACGCATATATCTTGCTACCGCCGAATACTGAAAGCGAAGGCATTACGGATCTCTGTGACCTATTAAGAATAGAGGGATTCTCTGTCATAACAACTAGTTTGGGTTGCCACGGAGTGACGATTGAACGTAAAATACAGGATTAGTATTAGAATCAATGGTATTACGTTTATGTTAATTATAGTTATAAATGGAAGGAAAAAAGAATAGAGAATTTTATATATTAAATAAATAATTCTATATTAAATATTCTATATTAAATAATTCTATATATTAAATAATGAAGCACGTATCTATTAAATAAATATACAAATTATTACATCATAGATAGGATAGCTATGAAATATTCTTTCGCGCTAGTATAATGTATAACAATATCAGATGTCTGCATATATAACTTGTAAATTACCGTCATTGATTTGCACGATACACAAGAACCGGATCGAGAGGAAAAAAAGATTCCCTTCATTTCGTTTATATTTTGATTTTTAGAGAAGTAGAAATTTCGTCCAAATTCATAAAAAAAATAAAATAATAAATAGAAACATAAATATATCATCCTGCTTCGGATCCAGCTCAAGCCAACTCTAATAATATATAATTTTTAATTGAATTAAAATTGTAATAATTAACAGTGCGAATAAAATTTTTATAAAAAACAAAAATAACATTACTTATCTTCTGCGTTATAATGACTTTGATCTAATGTGCGAGTATTACGTTTTACGATGTATCTTAAATATATAATAATCGGAGTATCAAAGTATATTTATATGTCTCTACTTCGCAAATTATTATACATTCGTTTTGTGAAACTATGTGTCGACACAAAGTTGAGGCGCATCATAATGATTGTTTGTTAAGTAGAACAAAATTATAATGTTCACGACTAGTTTGCATTATCAAAATTATATATAAAAAGTTATATTCATTTAAATAAAAAAACTTGATGATAATTAATCTATTAGAATCAATTAGAATTCTATTAATAGTTAAGAAAAGATTTTTGATCCGGATGCATAATACATTATCTTTTCCTATTGTCAAAAAAACATTTGCGTTAATGTTAAGTTATTGTTCAAGTGAGTTATTTTATATAGTAAATGTACTTATACTAATGTAAGCAAAAATCATAAATTAATTTTAAGAATATGATCTATAAGTCACGTTGCTACCTTTACCTTTACTGGATAAATGTACTATTGTTCTATTGACGGCATAAATTGCCATTCATTACAAGATGATCTATATCGGATGTGCTATCACCACTTGGATCCTCTGTATTATGCGCTACATTAGGTATCAGTTGCTTCTCTTCCGACTTCACTTCGGCTATCCACTCGTTTATCTCATGAGTATACATCTTTCTCTGTAGAACTTCTCGCGTGCGCGGTCGCGATCCGACGAACAGAGTGCTTCCTCCAACGACCAAGGAGTTACGCAGATTTTCCAAAGTTTGAAAATCTTCAATTATGCATTGCAATTCGTTCCACTTCAATTCTATTTCTTCGTGAAGCATTTTTTCTTCTAAAAAATAAAATATACAAGAATACATATTATATAAGTTATAAAATTGTTACGAGAAAGAAAGGGAGAAAACCCTTTATATTGCTCAAATATTTACCGTCGTGTTTTGAAGTCGATTTTTTATACTGTATCCTAAATCGAAAAGCTTCCAAGAAACTGGATACTACGATAGTCAATACGATCATTGTCACCAGATAAAATATCATAAAGTATATCCTTGTATACATGCCCGCGGTAAATGCATATGCAATCATTTGTATGAACCAATTATTAACAACTGTCAATTCGAAGAGTGTCATGCCGCTTGCTAAGAGATTATCAAAAGTATTAAGATAGTAGTATCCCAGCGCTGAGCTACCATTGACAGAGTACTCGTAGAAATCTTCGACGGTTGTATTCCTATCGAGAATAGTTGTAAAAAAATCAGTAAAAATTAAAAAAAAAAAAAGAATCGAAGGAAAAAGACATAGTGCTCAATTTTTTAATTATTATAATTAATTTGGTACTAACTTGCAGCAATTCCGCATATCATATCCGGCGAACAGTTCCATCCCGATAATCGCGAAAAAGTAGTACAGAACCAACATAACGATAGCCGTCGAACACATCTGGGGAGACAGAATCACGAGGGTGCCGAAAACGTCTCGGTAGCGTTTCTTTATCTTGAACAATCTCAACGTTCTGAGTGGCCGGAACATAACCAGGAATGTGACGGAGGGAAATAAAATGAGACCGCATGCGGCGACGAGAGTCATTATCGATGTTCCCAGGTCAAAGAGATTCCATCCTGAGCTCAGGTAACATCTAATACCGAGAGCTAATACTTTCGCCAGTGCTTCGGCCACAAAAACTGTAAATTAATATATTGTCTGCACAAATTCCTTTTCTCTTATACATTTATTTTTATAATTTTAACAGGGTTTTTTTTCACTTACGTCCCCCAAACAATAGAGTATCCCAACACGCAGCGAATCCATGTGCAGATTCCTCAAGACTGCTACTCGGTTCCAAGATTCTTATTATCATGGCGATACAATTGCCGGTAATAATAACACCTGGAAAATTATATATTATAAACAATGAGAAAGAAAATGTTCTCGTGAGTATCAATTATTTGCACAAATGTCGTTTACTTACACACCAACGTTTCGAAGTATGGCCATTTGATAACGGTATGGGCGCCTGTGCACAGCATCTGCAGGGGCCACCACGTCGTGGTTCGGTACCACGGTATATTAGAGTATTGCAAATCCCACTGAAGTGTCGTGGCGTCGTAAATCGACAGGAATTCCTCGCAATTTAAGGCGCCGCTACCCGATGCATTCATATAGCAAAACATTAAAACAATGTCTCGCATGGCTGTAAAATGTGTATAAGATTATATAGATATCTATAATATTATAATATATAGATATTAATATAGATATTAATTATAGATATTAATGTAGATATTATATAAATATTAATATAGATATTAATTATATAGATATAAGATTATTACTTAATTAAATACAATTATATATAATATCGTCATGCAACGTAGATCTGCTTTCGCTTTCCAAATATTTATTACATGATGCAATTTAAGTTGCGTGTTGAGAAAATAATAATAATCTCGAATACGTACATTTATTCGGAACGTAATATCGCATTAAACCTTCGAACTGACGGAATCGCATTTTGTCGGGGTCCTGTTTGGAAACCAAGAGCTTAAATGCGTGTTGACATGCTCTTCTCTTGTGCAGGAACAGCTTCTTAAACTTGTCGCGTTCGCGAGACGTGAACGTTTCATTTACCACCGCCAACATTAGATTCATCATTACGTACAGCATAGTACATAAGTAAGATACAAAGTATATCGCGTACCACTTATTTTGCGAATACGACGGCATCATTACATCCGGAAAGCTGTAATTGCATTAATAGTAAATTATATTGTGTTTTTAAAATTAATTACATCGAATATTATATATCGTCTACTTACTTAGCAGTGGTAAGAAGGACAAATAGACTGACGAAACTATCTTGCAACGTGGAAAAATTCCTGTTCATTTCACTGAACATGTAATAGCCTAATATAGTATATGCAATAATCAAGAAAAAAAGAAGACCCAACATATCTAAGATAGGCGGTAGGGTGAGAAGTATCTGCCTTATAAATCTCCTTACACCTCCGCAATATTTCGTGTCTATTAGAAAGATAGGTCTTAGGGCGCGAGTTACGCGGAAATGCGAGGATTGCCGTACCAGAATTGCCATAGCTTCGAGAAACATGATAATTAACGTGATACACTGAAATAGAAATCAATATGAGACATTAGCAGAAAGTCAATAACCTGGTTTAATGATTAACAGTGTTTGTTTCTTTGTAAAAGAAATCGTGCGTCATCTCCTTTCATTTGAATTTCATGAAGAATATTGCAACGTGTCTGACATTGTACTTTTAACTCAATAACTCATTATGTAAGTAAATTAAAGTCATTATATTCGTTGTAGTTCTTATTACTCATCTGCGCGACGCGGCTGTTGATCGTTAATGAATGCATGACTCTACTGTCTGTGACTCTTATATCATCGCATATTAATTCACAAGTGTAAGAACGGGTAACTATTTAGATGATCTGATTATGTAAATATTCTGTTTCTTCATCGCGTTTTTTTTGTAAACATGTTAAACTATTGCCGTATCCTCGCAAGTGCAAATAGATCTTAAGTAATGTGTTTCTTACTTTCAGCATTGTGCGTTTATGTCTTAACATGGGACCCCAACCAGTCCATCTCAGCTTTAAGGCTAATTCCACACCAATAGTAATTAAGGCAAGTAATTCTACTGAACCATGTACCCATACTGGTACCTGAAATAAAGCATATAAATGAGAAATAATGATAAAAAAGAATTACATTTCGTCATTTATTTGTCTGTGACGTACTTTGAATAGCGGGAGGGCAGGTTCTTCTACAAATGCAAGAGATAACAGGATTAATGAAGTCAATAAATCCAATCCATTGTAGCAACTGTTATGGACTAAGAGATATGCTGGCAAATCTTCAGGATGTCTCGGATGAGAATCAAATTTCTCATTATTTCTACCTTCCTAAAAAAGTATTTATACATTGTTGATAATGATCAGATATCTCAATTTTTTTTAACATAATTTAAGCTCTCTTACACACAGATGTATGCAATATTAAGAACAAAATATACTATATATTTTTGTATTATATAACATACATTATGTATTATATATAGTTCTATGCATATTACAGAATACAATAGATATCCTTGAAAAAAATAATTGATCACTCAATTATCTGCTCATATATATACAAGCATGTTACTCATACATATTATGTTATTAACAACTGCTATTGAAATATAGATATATAATCAATACACAGTTACCTCTAAAAATATCGCAGCTTCATGATAATTCATTTCCCAATGCATGTCCACATCGAGAGTTGCATCGTGCGCAGTAAATACTATATTATCAGTCATACTTCCGGTCCCTATTTCACCCGCTTCGTATTTACAATCCAGCTGATTAGCAGTATTAGCATTGTCAAATGATGACCTTACATGACTTTCCGAAGAAGGCGACGACAGCATAGAGCCGTATTCTGTAAGACATAAAATTTTGTAGATCATCTCAATACAAGCATGCCTTTATAAAGGAATTAATAAAATTTTGAAATATTTATTGAAGAAATAATTTCTAAGATTATACTCATTATGAGTGAAGAGCTGTAAATTCCGACAACTAGCAGAATTACAATTGTCAACAAGACAACTTGCTCTTCAAGAAGAGAATGTCACTCATAGAGTAAATATCTTCCCTGTCAAGTGTACAATCGTGCAACGTTGCAGCCATTCGTAATGACATTATCAGTGATGGAGTGACATTATCTAAATTGATTTAGGATAGTGAAGCTCTGACTCACGTTGATTATTCGAGCTGTTGGAGATCTCTTGGTCGAGCGGCAGACCCGTCTCATTGTTGAATCGCTGATAATCGGCAGAGTGATGTTCACCAGGCCGCGACGAAGACATTGGAGTCCACCAAGTCGCGTCGTACAGCTGTACACTTCCTGTCAACGAGTCACGCTTGACAGATCCTGCTCCGACTTTCAGCCTTCAGCTGATTCAGCGAACCGGCAAGACGTCTCCGCTGCGGGACGCATTCAGGCTCCGACTGAATGACGCGATGCGCGCGGAGATGTATATAGGCGTATGTGCGAATATAAGATATACATATTTCACGCTAGTACTGGAGCGCATCGATGTCGACGATCCTGACATTATGTATGAACGTGTAACCGCGCTCTCTCGCTCTTACATACATCATTTAAACGACATTTAAACGAGACAGATACGTACAGGATTGAATGGCGAGAGAGAAAGGAACAAAGCATGGAATGTAGGCGCATGCGTGAATTCCACTGCTGACTTTCACTACATATATTTATATAGGTGTTCGCAATTAACATTTAAAAAAAAATTAAAAGCCACGAGCAGGGCTCTTCTAAGACTAAAGAATATTTTCATTTTATGAATGATCGCACCGTGAAAGATCGCGTAAAATCTCACAGAATCAATTGTACACGCGGTAACAGAGTTCAGTGTTTCTCGCGCCATGCAATGAGAAATACAAGTTTCTATCTTCGATGAACGAACATTGCTGCATTCCTCGCGGCACTTATATAAGATTACGTATAATCTGCGCTCACTCAGCTGACTGTATATGCAATCGTACAAACTCGACTGATTTTTATCAGCCAGTGCTAAGTGTAAGCATCTTAAACAAAGACGATAAAAATTATAATTATATCACAAAAAATAATTACTATTACTTATTGAACTCAATTAAATAAAATTACTCGAGCACGCAAATTATAAATAGGGATAATTCTATAAATAATAATTGATACATTAATTGCCCCGGAAATTTTGATTTTACAGTTGTAAAAATTTAATAAGTTATTGTACTATATCACCATGATATATAAAATAATGAATCTCTTTTTCTACAAATACATTCATTATTTCTTTCTTGATTTCTTTCTTATCTCTTTAAGTATCATGCGTGTAAATTATATTTTATACAGATTTGAATGCAAGACAAGTCGTCGCCACGACATTGTTGAAAACTTTTAAGTTCCAAAAATTAATAAAATTGATTTTAAATAGCATAAAAATTTCTATCAAAATTTCGGGGATTGCATTTCTCATATATCGACAAACTAAAAGTATTATAAAGATTCATATTTTTGTCACGTGCACAAAGTTTTATCAATATAGCACTCTGAGCGATACGATTGAATTATTCTTCTTATCAGTTAATAAGTTTCGCTTTTTTTTGCCGCGCACAATCTAGTCGAATATTTCTCGCTTATGACGACGTCGTTTGCGTCTTCGGTCTGTCTGCTCAAGATGACATGCACGAGGTGATGAATTAACTCGCTTCCTACGAATTCGCATTGCTTTGTTACTTTTATTTAATTGACATTAAAGTGTCCCGTCGTTAATCGGTTAAAAAAAATACTGGCCGATTACATAACATCTCTTTGAGACGAGAGTTTGTCTCTGAGAAGTTAATGTCAGTAAAAAAAAATATCTACTATTATATGCTCGTATTTTTTTTCCGTAAAAGAAAAGTTTGTAAGTGATATAAAAAAACATTATAACGCAATTGTGATATTCGTAGTTGCGCAAAATGTGTTCGAACCGAGACGATCCAGCTTGATCTGCGGAGTTTGAATATTCAGGGCGACGTCCATCGTGTAGATTGTATCGATGGCGATCACTTTGTTGATGTAATGTTAAATGACGAGATAATCGACGTCAATAATATCTATAGCGATCGACTCGTAGATGAATGGCGGCAGGTCCAGACGGATCGCGATAAGGTACTCTTCTACATATTGAGTCAGATTGTTTACCCAAACTTGGACGCGCCGCGAGCAGAGAAGTTTGAATCGTTGTACGCTCCGGTGGATGAACATGACATCGTATCACTGAGATGGCAAAAGGGAAAAGCGGTTGGGTTTTATACCGTTAAACCTACAGGTGATTATGTGTGACATTAGAAGACATTAGAAGACATTAGAAGACATAGAGAAAAGTCTACTAGGGTATATTCAGAGATAATAAACGCGTAAAGTGTTTTCAATAATTTACCTAGGTACGGAAATATTCTCGACGAAGGAGAGATATGTGATGCCTATAGTGGACACGGCATACATTCGTTCAGAATATAGAAATCAGGGTTTTGGTACGGAGATCTTATCCGACGTGATCGCGCGCTTCCCGAATGAAGACATCGGCTTTTCCAAGCCGATCTCAAACGGCATGTTGAGAAGTAAGTATTCAACTCGAGTATCGTATCAGATTTATAATAATACACGTATCTTTTGTATATGAAGTCCTGAAAACATTTCTGATGAGTCACAAAGAATATCGATTGCGTTTTTGGGAAATTGCTGACTGCGATATCGGCGTGTCTCAGCAACTGATATGGTGTCGTTTGAAAAAAATGGTAACGAGTAACGACATAATTTCTATGACAAAAAATGATTAGAATTTATTATAAAAACCATCGCAATGACGTAACAAGATAAATATATATATTTTTAATTGTATTTATATGCATACGTACATATATATTTATTCATATATATATGTATATGTATATATACATATCAAATTACATTTGTAGAAATATTAAGCAGAATATATGTATATATTTGAGAATTTATCTTCGCATAATAAAGGAATATTCAAATCTTTTTATCTCAAAGTGTATGAAATGCATCTGTATATATCACTAATTCTGCAAATAAAGTGTACATACCTATTTTATTTCAAATTACTTTTAAATTCGTTCAATAAGATCGATCCTATAACCATTTTTTCACAGTTTACGCAAACTTCTAATTGCTCAGCATCAATGAATTTTACCGTCACCAATACTAGCGATTTGGACGCTAAAGTATGAGCTGCAAATCTGTATATATTTATTATATTTAGTTCTCTCGTTAAACTTAATCATTCAGATAAAAAATACATTAAAAACACATATTATTAACTATATGATAAATGTGTATGCTTACCGCATGACTTCATCCTCGTCAGGTATTCTTGCGACGTTTACTGTCTCGAAGATTTTTTGAGGAAGAGCATTTTTGTTTCCAGAATAAGGTATCTTCGCAATATGCTCATTCATACCTTTCAATTTAGCTTTCTCCGCATTAAACATGCTTTCGGGCAAGGTCACAGATCTTATTATCTCTCCAATTGGTGGTTTGATACTGACCAGACACGAGTGTTTCTCGTCATTAATCGCAAAATCAATGTTGAAATTTGCCGGTTGAGTAGAATCATTGAAATTAACACCTAACGTAGAAGATAATGTGCTATTTGCATCAAGAATTGGTACTTGTGTAAAATCGTGAATAAACATTCCCTTTTGCAAATTCTGAAAATAATATACAAAATGTTATTTTATTATAATAATGATATTGTATGTTAAATAATATTTAGAGAATTGCTTACCTTATTTCCTATTTCAATCTCTTTAATAACATTATTGCTTTCGTTAGAAAATGTTAATTCGATATTAACCAAACTCGAACTAACTAAATGTTGCGATCTCGTAAATCTATATTCAATTTTTAAACCATGTCCTATGATATTATTTAACAAAGTAGTCTTTTTCAACGGAACGTATGATGTTGACACTTCTTGAATATTTTCCGTAATGATTGAATTGATCGGAGTAAGAAACCCACCCAAACTAGGCGTCATTACAGGAGTCATTGGAACAACTGCAGAAGATAGAATAAATATATTAAAAATTCTTTAAAGTTTTTATCTCTTGTCAAAAATCTCGTTAAACTCACCATCATCCAGATCTAATAATAGATCAAAATTGCTTTTTGGTTTCTCTTTCGTTTCTTGTTTGACAACTTTTGGTTTCTCCTCTTCGCTCTCTTGAGTCTCGCTTTCTTCTTCTTCTTCAGAATCCGAATCTTCACCGCTCGATGATTCACTCTCGGAATCGTCGGATTTTGTTTCATTTTTCTTTTCAGTGCCTACCTCAGATTTATCTGATTCACTCGTATATTCTGAAGAATCGCTATCTTCGTCTGAAGATTCGCTGGATGAAGAATCGAACGATTGATTATCCGATTCTGAAATCGAAAGAATAAAATTAAAGTACATGATATACATATGTTAATTCAAACAGTACTCTTACCTTCAGCGGCAGTGCTTTCCTCGTCGCTGTAGAAGGGTTTATCCTTATCCTTGCTCTTCTTCTTCTCCTTTTCTTTTCTACCGTGTCGTTCTTCTCTATGTTCCTGCACAATTGGCGGTGCGACATCTCGCACGGATGGATCTTGCGTCACTTCCGGGAATGGTGGTAAAGGTCGATAACCCGCGCACGGCATGTCCAGATAGTGAGATAAAGTGCCCAATTGATACTCCGAATCTTTGAATCTGGACGTTAATGTCGGCGCCGGTTTCGGTGCTAAGAAAATCTTCTTTGCGAATTGCGGTAACTTCTTCTTTTGATCGCCTTCATCCTCGAAGATGAAATGCCGCAGGAAACGCGCACGATCTCTGATGTCATAATTCTGATCGTACTTGGCGAGTTGGAAGACGTACTGACAAAACAGTTTCGTTTGTACAGGATTGTTCAAGCATAATTTCACGGCCAGATTCAAGGTTTGCAATTTCACTATATCCTGCTCGTTCACGAAACTCTTCGCCATTTTTCGGAGCACATCCGGCGCTATCTTAGGAACTCTATCAGAGTATTCGCCTAGAAGCCACAGAATAGAGGCTCTGGCTTGTGGTATTGTTATAAAATCCATTAATTTCGCCATATGGCCAATTATATCTTTATGCTCATTCGGTTGTGTTTGTAAAAGTTTTTTTATTACCACAACACTTTCCGCCACGATAGCCTCTGTAAAAGAAGTAAAAGTTACAGCAAAATATATGACACAAGATGTGTGATACGCAAGAATATGCAAGTTGAATATAAAAATTTACCATCTCTATTGCTTAACAAAGATACTAATCCATTGAGACATGTATCAGTCACTTCCTTGATATTACTTGCACATCTGCCGATTGCCTGAATGCTAGCACCAACAAATTCCTTGTCACTGCTAGAGATGTATGTTTGAAATTCTCGCAGTATTACACCGATGCTAGTTTCAGTCGCCAAATTTGTCAATATATCAAGTTTCAAAAGTTTTATGTGAGTGGGATCTGAAGTTCGCACGAAAAACGATTTCAAAAAGGGCTCAAACATTCCCTGAAAAACACAAAATAACGTATAAATATTTGCCATATATAATTATATAATATATGCAATATAAATTGAATTACTATAGATTAATTTATATTGCATTTTAGAGCACTATACTTACATTACCTTTCTTGTAATTGATATGCTAGCGATACAGTGAAGTACAATACTTTGCACTTCTCTATGACATCTTAATAATCTTATTAATGCCTTTGCAGCAGTCATAACTTCGCTTCTGGGTGCTGCGTGATGGTATAACTGAGCGACTGCCATTACCACAGATGCATTTCGACTTTGTAACAAAGGTTTTGTGTTTCTTAACAATAAACGATGATCGGGATCTAATGTAAACTTTGGTTTCTTCGTATTAGAAGAATCGGAATCAGAATCGTAAAATGGTCGATTTTCGTCTTCGTCTAAATTCTGCAAAAATGTTATTCAAACTATTACTTCAATTAATTGAATTAATTATCGTTTTGCCAAGAGAAATATCTTTAAAGATATTATACTTACATCTGAATTTGGATTAACAAACTGTGTTCTAGCATATCTAGTGAGCATGTTAACAATAACCACTTGGCCCCATTCGTCAACATCTACCAATAAATTACATAATTTTCTATAATTCTTATGGATAAGATCTATTCTTTCTGGACAGACTTCCTCGAAAGCCATCACTGCTGAACCCACTACAAGAGTGGTCTTGTCAGAGAGCAATTTTTCCAATACGCTTATCAACTCTTCCTTTTGTTCAGGATCCAATGAGTATAATTTAGGGATAGCATGAGCTGCAGTTTTTCGTACATACGGTGACATATCGCTAGCCGAATCTTTAATAGCAAGCATAACAATGGGTACTATCATGGAAACTCGTATGCTGGACAATACTCTTAAAGCGCTTGCTCTTATCAGCTGATTGGGATCCTTCAGAGCTCTTTGAAATGTTGATATGGACAGAAGAGCAAGATCCTGCTGATCCTCTGCATAACGAACGAGATAAACATATACCAGCTTTTTTACTTCAATATTCTTAGACACTACATTTTTTACAACAGCTGGGAATAGTTCCGATGCATCCCTTCCTTTGGCTACCATCTGAAGAAAATAATGAATTATTATTGCTAACATCACTACTCATTATAATAAATTTATGCAATTACCCCAATTATACGTTTCATAGCTTCCAACTTTAGTCCATCCTTGTTACTATCCAGCATCTCCTTCAGATCTTCGTGTCTAAATCATACAAAGTATTTTTATAATCTTCTTCGTCTCACACAATGCAATACGTAGACATGGTTTTACTACATTTAAATTTAATTAGGAATAACTGTAGACGACCCAACTGGCTTAATTGATTTTTATTAATTCGATGTCATATAAAAATACAGAATGTTATAAGCAAACATAGAAATGAATATTTACATGACTTTAAATGGACAACCTTTAATATTTTACATCAGGAAACACACACTAGGAAAAGAGAGATAGCCGAAATGTTTTATATAAAAAAATATAACAACACGATTAACCTACATAAAGACACAGAGAATTTAAATCCTATTTATGATAGAATAATAAAGGCTGTTTAACTTAGTTCGTTCTTTACCATCTCTACGAAACATTAGTTGACACATCATATGTATTTAGAGAAGTTTAACTTGTTGAAATTTTATTAAATGTTACGTAAGGTATGTTTTAAATGATTTACTTTATAACAATCGTTAGTTTCACTTGGTTTACGCTATGCATGTATAAAATGATTTTCTTTTTGATATATTTGTATTATTATTTTTTATATCTTTTAATTTTAGACTTGATAAGGACCTGAACCAAAGGTCGAAACGTAGTCTGTATTTTTATATGACATCGAATTAATAAAAATCAATTAAGCCAATTGGGTCGTCTACAGTTATTCCTAATTTTATTCTTCACTCTTCACAAAAATACTTGCTATATTTAAATTTAAGTTAAAGCACATAATAAAATTTTAATATGTACTTAAATAGAGCAATTTTGCAATTATCATTTTATGACGAAAGGAACTGTCTTTCACGTGATCGAAGATATAAATCAATGTGAACCAATTACTTCTTATAATCGGAATGGAAAAATCCACCGGAGGCGGGATCTGTCGCGAGATCCGCATCACCCGCGCTGGATGGTCTTTCATTGCTATAAGAACCGCCATTATTGGACAACGTGTTCGCGGCTGCCGTCAACATTCTCCTCCTGCAGATAGTATAATAACTCTTCTTTCTACGAGATAAATCCTGAGATTATCCGCGCATACGAATATTCACTCCCCGAGCTTTTGACAGCTGTAACGTTTGACAATCCTCAGCGAGCAGCCATGTCGATATACAAATATACATACATGTCCACATCACACATCACCAGTGTCGCCAATTTCAAGTCGCGCAACCATAGAATATATAATATAATATACGAGAGCGCGTGTCGATGTGTGCGGCGCGTTCGACTTTTAACCTTCAAGTGGCGCAGCTCGCAGTGTCACGCGCATCGGAATTCGGCGCGCGGGGTGGGGGCAGGTGGTGGGGGTAGGTGGTGGGGGCAGGTGGTGGGGGCTGCGTGGTGGCGCGCGCAACCCCCCACCACCCAGCCCCCACCACCTGCCCCCACTCCGCGCACCGAATTCCGCCGCGCTGACGCAGCGCCACTTGAAGGTTAAAAGTCGAACGCGCCGCACACATCGACACGCGCTCTAATAATATTATATATTCTATATTCTATGGTTGCGCGCGATCTGAAATTGGCAACACTGCACATCACACAGCTTTGGCATCGATTTTAAAATATATAGACATGGCGTCTGCAAAAATCGTAATCACATATAAACCATAGACATATATAATATACACTAAGCCTTATTCTGTGAGCGGAGCTCTATATATGTCTGATATAAACTAGCCCTAGAATAGAAGACACCAACTTTACCGATCTATCGTCATCGTAGTTCCGCGAATGACATTTCATGACGCTACTGTCAGCATGATGCGAAAGCAGAATTGAAGTTATAAAAGACCCCTGAATCTTTCTCGACGATATTTCTCTACCCGTTCCGATCATCCCTCTCTCTCGAGCATTTTCTGCGTTTCCTCGTCGCAGCTGGATACGAATGTTTCTCGCCGAAACACAGTACGAGTCTCGTGATCATATATTTACCACGCCTGCACCTTCTTACACTTTATGCAGCCGAAATATCCAAGGTGCAAAGGTGCAAATGGTGCAATGGAATAAAGCGCGAAAATAAGAGATTTCGTTTCCAAAGCGGAAAGAAAAACTTTTTCTCGTTCCAACTAATTTCGACGTGAGAAAAGTCGAGTAACTCGATCGGTTGTACTCAGTTATTGCGAAGCATCGCTTCTCCGACAAAAATGAAGGGCTATATTAAACGCGACGAAGAAGGCAGACCAGTCGTAGACAGTAATGGATTTATTACAATTTCATGCGAAGGTAATAGATGATAAATAATTTTATTTATGATGTATATAATATACATTCAATTGCGTAATACTTATTGTTGGCTTTACGATATACTGTGTATGTATTATTGAATCTAGTCTCTAGTATAGTCTCTTAGTAATATGAGTCTAGTCTCTTATTAATAAATTATAATATCTATCCAATAATTGTTATTGAAAATATATTTGTTTACAGATGACAGCTTGGTATTTCAACTACATTTGTCAGAAATTGATGAAAAAGCGGAGCAAATGTGCTTCAATGTCAATGGTACAGATATATATATCGATGTTTATCCATGGGAAATGGTTGAAAATGATTCCGAAAATGATAAAGTAGATAATGCAGCTACCGCGGAAGAAGATAAAGCCGTTGTCCCATCGACAAGTAAAAGTGGGAATGCGCATTTTCCTTGGTGCGATGCTTCAACAAAAATCTTTTTGAAAGAATATAAACTCAAGAAGGAAATGGTAAAGAATCGATTGCTAAAAAACATGAAACTTGCGTATCAAGAAATATCCAAAAGTTTGCAAGATAATGGATTCACTGTATCTCCTCTACAAGTAGAAAATAGATTCAAAACATTGAAACGTGCTTATAAAAATATGATAATACATAATAGAAGGAATGGAAGGGGAAAATATATCTGCAGTTACGAACAGTAAGTTTGTTTCTGATGGATTTTTTTGTTGTTGTTGAAATTAGCTTGATATTGTAAATTAATATTTTAATTATATATTTACAGGGATCTAGATGAAATTTTTTCCAAAAATCTTTTAGGCGATGATACAGATATAAAAGATGATTATGCAGAGTCAGAGTAAGTTATTAATAACTTGTTAAAATAATTTAAAATTTATTCAATTAAAATTAAACTGATCATAATGTCATGTTTTAAAGGTCTGGAAAGATTACTAGAAATCAATCACAAACGATTGTTACAAGAAATTCTTTATCCAATGCTGAAACAGTATGTAATTCTGGCAAGAATAATGAACAATATGCCAGATTGGAAGCTGAGCATATGAAGATAATTGATAATCTGCAAAACTATCAGCGTATAATAAAGGGTTTAATCACCAAGATGGACAACAGAAGTAAAACATGCAATGATACGCAAAATAAAATCTTGCAAATATGCATGGAAATGCATGATATGCAGAAAGAAGCATATGCTCGTGCGGAGGAACAGAGAGAGAAAGCTAATTTGCAGAGAGAAATAAGAAATAATTTGCTCGAAGAAATGTTAACGATCCTAAGGTCTAAACAGGAAACATAATACAATCAATGTCAGATAAGCAAATG
This sequence comes from Prenolepis imparis, assembly GCF_030444845.1. Lineage (NCBI taxonomy): Eukaryota > Metazoa > Arthropoda > Insecta > Hymenoptera > Formicidae > Prenolepis > Prenolepis imparis. The sequence goes on along the minus strand of NW_028141171.1, from coordinate 7,658,160 downwards.
TGTAATGTCTTGTTTTCATCTTTAATAGTTGCAAAATAATAAATTATTTATTTTGTTAAATGTAGAGAAACTCTGATATCTCTTTTGTTGCATATTTTATAATTCTGTTACAAGACTAACATTCCCTTATCTGGCAACTTAAGGACTTAACCTTAACTGGCTACAAATTGTATATTTATGCAATTTTTTTACATAAATGTAAATAAGTAAATGTATATTATTATTATTAGATGGTGTTTCCTCATCTCGTTTTGCACCAAAGATTTTAGTGAAGGCAATATTATTATAACATAAAAAATATTAAATGCCCTTACTAATTCTTGATTCACTTCACTTATATTATTACGCATAACTCCCTATTTAAAATTATAAAAAACTTTTTTATTAGGCTACTACCTTGACCACTAGAACAATTTTGATCTACTTTAATCAATCAATAGTCGCTCCTCCTCGTACAGTAAATTGTCTATTGCCTGAATCCATATTGCCCCTTAGTAAAAATATGTAATTAGTATACTAAAAATAAATTCAAATGTTTTTTAGTAAATGTACCTGCACACATTAATATAAAAGTATTAAAACTTATTTTTCATTTTCTAATTCAGAACTACATGGGAACAAGAAGATAACAAATTAAAAAGAAGCATGGCTCTTGTGTTTTTGCATTGTTATGATTGACATACAGATTTATTAATTTAAGCTACACTAGTGATCAAAAATTTGAGACCAAATCCAACTTGCGTTTTATTAACCAGTTTTCTATATTTATCATAAATATATATATATTAATATATATCTAATATATACATTAATATTTTTAATATTGTTAAAATGTTTTAATACCTTTAAGTTTCTCTCAAGAATATTTTGCATAGTTCTCTAAGGTTCGCTGGGAGCGGTTAGAAGGGATGTGGTACTTTTCTTCTCTTTATTTTTCTTTTAATAAAATAGTCTGATGGAGAGAGTATCACTGGATTTTATTATTCCTCTCCGATCACGGGCACCACAGAAAGCTCCAGAAAGGGCGAAGAGAAGAGACTTAAATGAGATTTCTATTTGATATGCGAGACACACGAATACATACATATATTGAGATATACGCAGTTTCACATTACATTCAAGCTCCAAAAGTCGAACACACATCTGATTGTTATGATTATATTATCTGATGCAACTACTATCTAACGTGTTCGTAGAAACCAGGCTTTAAGTCTGACGAATTCGCATTGATTCGCATACTTCCTACTTCCTGTCGCTCACATGTCTCGCGGTTGTGCGCTAGCATATTTCTTTATTTATTGACATATTTATTAATTTATACGTAACAATGATCATTTCGACGAACGAGAACAATCCGAACGCGTTGAAGCTGCTTATCGCGGCTAAATTGGCCCAGGATACTTTCATCATTAAAGTCGTAAAGCCTGGCGGTGAGTCATTAACCTCTTCCTGCTTGTCCTATAATTAATGTAATGTAATTAAAATAAAGCTTAAACAAACTCAAAAGAGATATTTAAATGATATATAGATTATATATTCTTTATTTTCATATTTTTCATTAATACACATGTAACATGAATTTTGTTAATAGCTCTATAATTTTGTCATGCAATAATAGCGTGTATTGCATTATGTACAGATGCCACTCTGGGTCGTTTACCAACGCTAACTCTACCCTCGGGGACATCCTTATTCAGTGTTTCTTCAGCACTGCGTCTTCTATTGCCTGTACCTAAAGAATTAGAGGTCCTCGATAATAGATGGTTGGAATGGGAAGTTTCTCAATTACAGGTATAATTTTGTATACGTATTAAAACATAAGTTTTTTTTTCTTTTTTAAATACTAGAGATATATAAAAATTTAATATATTTTTTACAGCCAACTATATTAAGTCACACAAGTACAAGGACTTCTAAAATTTCACAGAAATCTGACTTATGGTCTTTATTAAAAGATCTCAATAGTGAATTAAAAGACAAACAGTACTTAATCGAGGTATGAAATGACATGAAAGTATATTCTATTGTTTGATTTAAATATATTTTATATCTCTCTTATTTTTCTATCTTGACCTCTTTTCAGAATCATAGTAATTTATCACCAGCAGATATTTCTATTTGGGTGAGTCTTTGGAGTACCATATTACTTGCAGATGTCAAAGATGACATTTCTAAGGATCTGCCAAATGTCAGTAACTGGCTAATTAATATTGAGAAGCAGCCAGTTGTTCAGGTATAAATAGTCATCACTATGCAATAATTATTTTCTAAATATAGATTTGATATATCATTAATTTATTATGAATACGTAGGAATCTATTAAAGAGTTTAACTTGGAGAGAGGTGCAAAGGCTATTACAAGTATTCAAGCTGCCTCTTGGTTTCCTGTTAATGAGGTAACAACCTCAAATAGTTCTCAACTTTGCGAGTCAGTATCAAGTGATGTAAGTGTTTGACACTTTATATTGGGTTCGGAAAATCATTTCGTTTTTTTCATCTTTCATTTTCATGCAAAAAAAACGAAATGACTTTCCGAACAACCCAATATATGTGTAAATTATTGTTTAATTTTAAAAACAATCAAATTATTCTTTTTTATATATAAGATTTCTGTTTATATAAGTAATTCTATTTATAAACAACAAACATAAAATACAATTACATTTGAAGTTTATATATATATGTTTGCATATATATAAATGATTTTAGATTAGCCCAACTAAAGAGAAAGAGATGGAGGCTATTAGTCAAGAAGAACTTCGTAATATAGCAAGTAGTTGGAATACCGGACAATATTCAGAGGTCAAAGAAAATTCATATCCCATGTAAGTTGGATAGAGTAGATTAAATTTACACACAGTTTATATAAATTTATGAAACTAAGAATTATTTAAGAATAAATTATGCTCTTTCTTTTAGATTGCCTAAGAAAGATGAAAGGAACGTATTGATAACATCAGCTCTTCCATATGTTAATAATGTTCCACATTTGGGAAACATTATTGGTTGCGTTCTTTCAGCTGATATCTTTGCAAGGTTTGTATATAAGTACACATAAGTATACCTATAAATATATCAAAATTTATAATACTAATGCAATATTGTTTTCTCGATTTGATAGGTATTGCAGGCAAAGAAATTACAATACCCTTTATATAAGGTAATTATCATTTCTTTGAACAATATATATATGTAAAAGTAATACATTTTTAACTAATTAAAATAATTTAATTTTAAGTGGGACCGACGAGTATGGCACTGCAACTGAAGCGAAAGCTTTGCAAGAGAAGACAACTCCTCAAGCTATTTGTGATAAATTCTTTGACATACATAACGATGTTTATCGTTGGTTTGGCATTGGATTCGATTACTTTGGCCGTACTACTACCCCTGAGCAGACAGAGTAAGAGCAATACTTCAATATTATTTAAAAAATTTTTGTTTGTCTCTTTTATTGTCTTTTGCATTCTTTCAGAATTGTTCAAGATTTTTTCTTAAAAATCAAATCGCAAGGTTACATATTGACTGAGACCATGGAACAACTACATTGCGAATATTGCGATCGGTTTCTCGCTGACAGATTTGTGGAGGGCATTTGTCCCAGATGCAAATATGAGGATGCGCGCGGTGATCAATGCGACGGTTGTAGTCATCTCGTGAATGCGGTCGAGTTAATAAATCCTCGATGTAAGATGTGTAACACTAGACCTGTCATTAAAAACTCGACACAATTTTTCTTGGACTTACCCAAAGTAAGTTTATAACAACATGATTGCTTCACTGATAGTATCATCTAGCAAATACACAGTACATCTTACAAGTGTATCTTTTTCATGTTGTAGATAGAAGAGAGATTGAAGAAACATTCCGCTACAGTGGAGAAAGAATGGTCCAACGTCGCGAGAATGGTTTCGAAAGCGTGGTTACGCGACGGTCTTAAGCCGCGTTGCATAACTAGGGACTTGAAATGGGGTATACCGGTCCCAGTAGAGGGTTTCGAAAATAAAGTGTTTTACGTCTGGTTTGACGCCCCTTTTGGATATATCAGTATTACAAAGAGGTATACCAAAGAATATAAGAAATGGTGGCAACCTCCTCAGGATACAAAAATCGATTTATGCCAATTTATGGCAAAGGATAACGTTCCGTTCCACGCGATAATGTTTCCCGCTTGTTTGCTAGCGGCCAATCAAAATTATACGTTGATCAAGTATTTAATGGCAACTGGTACGATATCTCCAAAGAATACAAAAATACACATTTGTCGGATGCACTTTACTAACTCTATGTCTTTATGTATATCTTTAACATTTTCGTTTTCTTATTTATATTTTTCGAACTTGTACATTTTTACTTATACTTTTTTCTTTTTTGCGTCTTATCTATTGTTCGCTTCTCTATTAGTTCTATATCAGTTTAATATTTATTCCGTTTTAGAATATCTGAATTATGAGGATAAGAAATTCTCCAAATCTAGAGGCATTGGCGTATTCGGAACTGATGCCAGAGATACCGGCATTCCGGCGGACGTATGGCGATTTTATTTAGCCTTTATCAGACCAGAAACTCAAGATTCCACCTTTAATTGGGTGGATTTAGCTACGAAAAATAACAGCGAGTTACTAAATAACTTTGGCAATTTTGTCAACAGGTTTGTAGTTGTTTTACTTTGTATGCAACAATAATTAACATCGTGATAACTTGTTATTAACAGTCTCAAAAATCCCATGTTATGGATAGAGCTCTGGCATTTTCTGAAAAGTTCTTCAACTCTACCGTACCACCGATCGAACGGCCGGAAGAAGCCGATTGGACCGTACTGGCATTGGCACAACGCGAATTGTCGTGTTACATAAACGCAATGGAACAAACCAAGTTGAGAGACGGCTTGAAATGCATATTGGCGATTTCAAAACACGGCAATCAATACATGCAGTTCCAACAACCATGGGTAAAAATCAAGGGAACCGACGATGACAAGTAATATGAGTTTTAACCATTACTTTGTTTCTAATTATAAATATTTGTTTTTGAATTATAAAAATATTTTTATTGAAAACCCCAATAGGAAAAGGGCCGGAACTATCGTTGCGATTTGTTGTAATTTAGCCTGTCTTCTGTCCGCTCTTTTGGCTCCTTTTATGCCCTCTACAACTAAAGAATTAAGATCTCAACTAGGTTTGAGTAACAAGAGTTACGGCTACATTCCTGAGACGATAACAAATATGTTACCTACTTGGCACAAAATCGGCAAACCCAGTCCATTATTCACTAAGATTGATGACCAAAAGGTGGAAATGTTACGCAAGAAATATGCCGGACAGCAAGAGACTAATAATGAAACGTCAACATATAAACTTTTCGGTGAAAGTGTCGCATCATTAGAAGCCGCTATCACAAAACAAGTTAGTAAATCTTTTCTTTCTGTGTCTATGAAAATTATTTCTTTACATTTTTTGTATTTTCTAGGATAATTTAGTAACAGAATTGAAAGCGAAGAACGACGATAAGGCCTGGCGAGTTGAACTACAAACTTTGATAGGCTTACATTTCAAGAAAAGTTTTATCGAGGTCAAAAGTAAGGCTGATGCAAACGCACTTGAGAAAAAATTATCCCCAAAAAATAAAAAGGCCGAACCGACGCACGTGCTAGAACAAAATGGAGATGCTCTAACAGACGTTGCGGCGTTAGAGATGGCTATCGCGAAACAGGTATTGAATATCGTAAAAAAACAGGATTTTTTTTCTCACGATAATTATACATTCGATAATTATGTATTCGATTTACACTGCGTTATGTTGCATAACTTTAGGGCAATCTTGTGCGAGAATTAAAAGCAAAGGAAGACGGAAGCGTGTGGAAGCCACAAGTGGAGATATTGTTAAAACTAAAGAAGCATTTAATGGATCTCACTGGAACAGCGCCAGTCGCTGTTGATAAGAAATCCAAGAAGAAAAAATAACTTTTAACTCATTTCTTCTGTAACAAAAAGTGACAAAGTATTTCTTTTTTATCACATTTTTTTCTAAATTATCGTGTAAATTATCATACCATATTTATTTAATTATTTCTTTGATACGTGCATAAAAGAGTATGGCCCGCATAATAGTATTTGGATAAAAAATGTACATGCGCTTCGCATTTAATACGTTTGTTATATTCTACTCGCGCATTTGTGTATCAAGAATTGGAATGAAGGGATCGTGAAAAGATATTTGTACTTGATTTAATATTCATTCGCACTACTTATACATGTATATTTAATGATCTGATAAATAATTTACATGAAAATTGAGAATCCTATTATTGTCTACAATCTTACCTATATTGTATATTTTATCACTTCGTCGTTAGAATCTTGTGAAAGAGATTACTCGCTTTTGGAAGAATCAGAGTACTTTTATCCTTATTGTTAGACACTCCTTTATCTTTAGTCTGAATTTTTATATGGGTTTTAATGGCAAGTGCTCGTTTCGAATGCATCGTATAAAAAACAAGTTGCTCGATTCCAAATATAATCAGCGAAAATAACATGCCGAAGAGCAGAAGAATCAAGATCGGCGCCGCTTCGTAGATAGTCACACTGGAGACGAAGATTTCGTCGTTTGGACAATAAGGTCTTCTAGCCGATCGGCGATGTATCTCTCGTCGTCGAAGTCCCGAGGTAGATATCTTCAATAATCTAACGATATCAATCCAATATCAAATTTCAATCTGAGATATCGATCCCTCATCTTGAGGAATGTAAAAATTATTGCAAAAATTAATACATGGGAAGATACTCACGCTATTTTACTGATTTCGTGAAAGTGACTTTTAAGATTGGACCACAGGCCCAACTCGGAGGGCTGTAATAAATGAACTTCCGTAAGTTGACAAATCATTTGCTTGTCGAATTCTTGTTCGATGTTTGGATAGATATCGTCCGGATCTGCGTGGTAAGCGAAACCTCCCTTTTTTATTGCCTCTACGCCATCCTCAATCGAAATAAATCTCTTTGATTCCGGTATAGCGTTCCAAATGTGCCTGAAGTATTGCACTTCCGGTCTTTGATTCTAAATTCAACATATAACTGATTAAGCTTAATTCGATTAAAAATATCGGAAATCACTATAGCGAGACGTGCTTTTTTTTACCCGTAATAGAAAGTTGAAGAAAACATTTTTCTCGGCCGCAAACTCCATCTTGCTGTTCGCCAGCGAATAAAGCGAATCGTTCATCTTGTGGAGAGGCTCGTTTAATCTAGCCGACACTATCGCCGCCGAATAATAGTTGAACACCAACAGGCCGAAGACCGTGATTTGAATCAAGGCGATTCGACTAGCCGATTGGTCGGTGAGAGAAGGGAAACCTGATTGCACACAATATAATTAATTATAATTAATTACAAAAGATGTATTTTTGCTATTATATTGTTTTTTAATCGTATGTACCTTGTTGACATAATGCACCGACAGTGATCAACGCTGAAATACTGTAGCTATGTTCACTAACGTGTTCCAGTTTCAATATGAAGGATAGGATAAGAACGGTAATCACCACGGACACGACGATCATGCACCACGTATCCGCCGCGAATGGTTTCAATATTATCCAGGGTTTCATCTTCGTCGCCGGTATAGTGCGAAACATGAAGCAGGTACTAAATGAAAAATTATAGATATTATATTAATACTTTATGGACAAAGTATATACATATATTGTATATCATCATCGGCAGAGATATGTGAGCTTCTAAAAGCCAGACTGAGATCGACTTTCATTTTTAAATAAATAAATTTCTTAATTATATAATATCAAAGCACTAATCATGTATTAAAATTAGAAAATTTATAAAAAAAATGAAGTGGCTTTCGAGAGGCTCATATATCTCTATGTATTTATTATATTGTTTATTTCTCTCCGTTTATTTCAACTATATTTTCTTCTCTACTGGATACTGTTTACCGCGTGGGCCATTGCGGAAAGATGACACGCGCATATCCGTATCTCTCGATCGTCAGGATGGACGGATAGTAACCCAAATCGGCGTCGTCCCTCTTCAGGGTGCCCATCAGGGGACCATTGCTGTCGTTCTTATCCCAATGGTTGATCTCGATGAGATCCATGCTGCGCACGAAAACGTTCGTTGAGCGATTGATGATGTGAGAGAATATGCGAGAATATTTTTAGACGTTATCGTGATCTCGATTACGTGAAATTAAACATATCGGAGACGTGCGAGAGGAGGGTGTATCCGAATTTCGGCCAGTTGTCCATGACCTCGAGACCTTCGCCCTCCAAATAATCCACCAGACTCACGTGTGCCGGTCTATGCAGAACCTATATAAATATACATTATTTATAAATAAATTACACATTTTTCGTTAAATTTGGGACTTACAATTCCAGCCGATTTGGCCCGCAATCCGTGATAATTTCGTCGCCTGGCGATCTTCGAGTCAGTTAAAATAATCTCGAGTCCGTCGTCCTCTCGCCAAGTACCGAGTCGTGTGACATTGAGTATTCCTCCCCGCATTTTGCAATGATTGTACACGTCGTAGAGAACGTAACCGGACTTAGGATCCGGCAATAAGATCGCGAAATCCGTGACGATGCTGAAGACGCTTTCGTTCAAGCTCTGCAAACTGTGGTTCAGGTTGCTCCCCAGAATCAACCAGTTGTATGAATAATCGAACATGCGATAGGCCGTCGCCTAAATTATTTAAATTTTATCCTTTATTTAATTTTGTGAATAATCTTTTTCTTCGATAAAATAAAATAAAAATCCTCATTCTTACTTCGTCGAAAATGCCGCTGACGTTCTGATCCGGACATCGCATATCCAGAAACACGCCTAAGGTGCGGCTGGTGTCGAGGTATCTCAGAACATTGGTTTGAAATCCAGCTGGTTTAATCGCCGTGGACATCCCGGCGTCGGTCAGCAGCTTCATCGTGAGGAAATCATCTGCAAGGAAGATTTATTAAAAAAAAAAACGCGAGAGAGAAAATATGTCTACACTCACCATCCACATTTCCGCAGGAAAATCCTACTACTCTGGTTACCTTCTTGTAGACGAAATAATCCCGAATGACGAGACTGGTTTGCGCGTACGCGACAATAATGAATGCTTGCGAGAGAAAAATGCTCAACAGATGCATCCTTGTAGACTACGAGGTTGCTGCGACAATGCTGTAACTACTTTGTCTCATCTTCATTCTATATGGAACGCCGGAATAATTTCGAACCCGAGACAATAATACATTCGAGACAGAGTGGAAACGATTTGCGGAATTCGAAATCATCCATAACTCGCACACGTCGATTGACATGACAGCATAATAACATCAGCAGCTACTCCGATACTAAACCGTGTATACAGGGTGTCTAAAGGGTGTCTCGCTGTCCTCGTCATTCATTTCGCCGCTAGATTCTTCGACTTAAAATCGATCTCTCTTTAATGAAAACTTTTTTAATTAATAGCCTTTGAGTTTTGGCTAGAGAATGGTGTTTAGATGATTTATGTGTGACGATTAATATGTTAAAAAGTTTCACGTTGTCACCGAGACACTTTGTATACAGCACGGTACTTCTTCTTCGGCTCTTCCTTTATTTTTTGTCCCTGTTTCCTATCAATTTTCCCGAACTCAAGTCGAATCTGTTACAATCGATTTGCCTGTCTTCCTATCTATTATCCAATTATTTTCTACGAAAGTATTCATAGAAAAGTTTCCCGAGGACTATCTGCGATGTAAAGCGAATCTACGGCTTTATTAGAGCAAAATATTACAACGACTAAAGAAAAAAATTACAATTTATAGCATGCCATCTATCTTTCTCCCGCTCTTCTTTTCTCAGCATAAAATAAGTCAACGATAACGAGACACTAATGAATGAACCAACTATAATACACGACCGACTTGTAAATATTTTACTTCTCAAGGCGAGACAATTTTATTGGAGCAAATTGTGTTTGCTCGTACCGGCTATCTTCTCCGCGTCATTGTTTATCATCGATCGTCTCAACGTTTTCTCTCTGTGGGATAATAATTACGCTGTAGCACCTAACTTTCCCGACATACAAAAAGGTGAGTGTTTAGTTTACCTTATGGATCGATAGTAAACGATATTCTCGACGATGCATATTCCACAGCCGATGAGAGTACCGAGAGCTAACAAAATCAAAGCCGGAGCTGTCTCGTGTATACTTATACTTCTCGTGGACAAGGTATCGAGCTGGCACTGAGGCTTCCTGCTCGACCAATATTTTATCTGACGATCGCGTAAACCGGTGTTGAACATCTTATACAATCTGCAAAAAAATTCCTCCATTTTCTATCACGATTTTTTTCTTTCGTTGCAAGAAAAAAAAAGAGATCTTACCCGAGTTTCGCCACCTCGGTGAATTGACCATTGTGACTGGCGTACATACCCATGACGGATTGCTTGAACAGATGAATCTCTGTCAATTCGCAGATCTTGCCCGGATCGAACATCTTTTCGATGTAGGGATACGCCGTGTTGGGATCCGTGTGATAGGCCAGGATACCTTGACTGACCTGCTTCATACCTTCTTCTATAGGCAAGTATCTCTTCGACTCCGGCAGTGGATCCCAGCGTTTCTTCCTGAAGTACTCCGATTCCCCTTTGAGTTTCTGAAAGAGTTTCAACGTATCGGACAACGTGCAAGCGTACATTTTTGGAGCATTCGTTGTCTCCGTATGATCTCAAATGAATGTCTGGATGTGCGTACGTATAGAAAGTAGTTTAGATATGGCACAGCCTCCGCGGCGATTTTCAGAGGACTATCCGCGAGGACCGTCACGGAATCCTCCATCATGTCGAGTGGTTCGCTCAAACGAGCCGACACTATACTAGCCGAGTAATAATTATACATGATCCAATTGAAGATAATGATCTGCAGCAGAGCGATACGACTTGGGATGCTTGTGGGGAATAAATTTGCACCTGTGTGTAAGAGATGTCATTGTTAAATTGATGAAACGACACTTTTGTTATCTCTACTTCATTATTTTATACCTTGTTGAGCGATAATGCCGACAGTGAGAACCATAGCGCTCGAATATTTCTCTTGCTTGCTGTCTTCCTCGCGTCTCATTATTATTCTCATTACAAATACGAAGATTATTATAAATAATCCCCACGAGTACCAAGTCCGATACGCGAGCGGTTTCAGGAAGATCCCGAGCTTAATCTTGTTCGATGTAGTGGACAGCAGCATAAAGCAGGGTCTGTAAAAAAAAGATTCATTATTTATTAATTGAAAGTGTCAGATTAATGTCTTCTTAACTTAAAAGCGTATTTTTGATACCGAATCGGCCACGCTGCGCCAATGAGGGTGGCGTAATCCAATCTCTCGGATACCATAATCCTGGGATTACTGGCGAAATCGATGTAATTCCTTTGTAATATCTCGAATATCACGCCATGTACGCTGTGACGATCCCAATAAATTATCTCCGAAGCATATACGCTAAAAAAAAAGATTTTTAGGGCGATTAGTGGATAATGCAAGACAAAAATCTATAAGAGAGATACCTGAAATTAAAGAGATCGGCGGTGTGAGATATCATCGCATACGTGAATTTATGCATACTATCCAAGGATCTCGTATTGATATCGTGCATATAATCCTCCAGTCGCATATTCTTCGGTCTATATTGTATCTACGTGGTATACAATAATTATTGAAATTTACATTGCATAATAAAATCCTTTTCTTTCGTTGCCATGCGTATATATATTCGACGATACGAACCACGCCTGATACCTTCAACGTCATGCCATGCATATTGGCTCTTCTCTGGATCAGTGATTGAGTCAGAGTGATGGCAAGACCACCTTCTCGTCGCCACGAGCCCAATCTGGTCACATTCAATGAACCACCGCGATATTTACAATGATTATAAACGTCGTATAAATCGTAATCGCTACCGTTCTTTATCGCGAGCGCGAAATCGGTGATTATGCTGTAAGCGCTGTCATTCAACAGCGGCACGCTATCATTCAGCTTCGATCCCAGGACCAACCAATGATACGAATAGTCGTACATGCGATACTTAGAAGTCTAACAAATGTAAAAAGTATATTAATTCTTTCCTTTTTTTCTTTTTTTTATGTTAGAAAATGTATCAATGATTTGTCGACTCTTCCGCGTATCAATGATTTGTCGACTCTTCCGCGTATCAATGATTTGTCGACTCTTCCGAATTCCCTTTACCTCGGCGAAGATGCTCACGGCACTTTCGTTGTGACAACGCAAGTCCACGACGATCCCTAAGCCCCAGATCTCGGTGTTCAAAAATCGTCGCATGTTGATATTTGCATCGTGTTTCCTGACGATCGTAAATATACCGGCCCTACTCAACGATTTTACGAAATGAAAATCACCTACGGTAAAAAGAGAATAGGAAGAGAGAGACGCAAATTTTTTAAAATAATTATAAATGTTAGAATTTCTCTGAAGACAATTTGATTCTGATATTTTAACGACTATCAGACATACTCGTGAAATCTCCACATGAGAATCCAACGACATTTCGCACTGCCTTGTGCACAAAATAATCGCGAACAAAATCACTGTCTCCTGCGTTAGCATTAGAAATAAATCGCAGCAAGCTAAAGAAGAGTATTGCATACATTTCACTGGGGGTTTTTTAATTTTTTTTATTTTAGAGATCACGAATATTACTGTGCGAAAAAGTTAAAACAATTTGAATTTTAGACAACGCCGCGTTTGCTAATACGAATACGAATGGAGGAAATAATAACTAACGGAAACAAAAATATAGAGCTCGATTAATTTCGCATGAATCAGCTGCAAAGCTTGCGCTCTGAATTTTTCAGCATCAATATAATATTGAATGCGTATGATGTCAAAGTCATATGTCTTATCGTTTATTTATATTTCGCGGCAGTAAGATATCGAGCTCTGTCAGGAAATGGGGACCACTATAAAAAACGCGTTACTGTCAGACTATTCATTGGACAATAAATCGCATGTGACGCCGATTAATTATTTACTACATGTCTAACGACTAAACACATAAACTATTTCGTGATAAAATCTAATAAGCGTCTCGAAATAAATGATGTGTATAATAAAAATAATAGATTATTAGTTTATTCGCGCGAAAATATTCTATTCCGAGCAATAGGTATATGCTTCATTAATGCCGAAAAACGCAGACTTCTCAGTATAGATTGTAGTTTAGAGATGAATGATCTGTAAAAAATAAATAGATAAATAAATGGATTTATTCTAGAACAAGTTCTGTCTAAGAATGTTGTACAAGAAATATAAGAATAAATGCTTGAAGAGAGAGGATGAGAGAGAGAATAAAAGAAAAAAAAGAAGATAAAAACAATCAAATAAAAAATTTGAAATTTATTATCCCTTTTTCTTAAATCTTCGCTTAACTGTTCGTTACTTACTGTTTGGATAGCAACCAATGGACGAGATTTTCCATTATGCAAATCATGAGGGACAACACGGTGGAAATGCAAATGAATGCAAAAACAGGCGTAGCTTCGTGGATCGATAGTGGTTCGGCGACGAGAAGATTCCTTGGACATAACGGCTTCCTGGCAGACCAGAGTTTCAACTGTCGCTTATATATGCCCGTATCATACATTTTGGCCAAACTGTAACAATAGTATATATTAATTAGATAGTAATCTATTTATACATATAAAAATATATAAGAATGTATATTTAAACACACTGTAAAGTGTCTATTTAATTATGTCATAAAGCGTAGCAATAATAATATAAGTAAAATTTATATATAGTCTATTACAATTTTAAAATCGTTGAAAGTAACTTTAATTGTGATAATAATGATGGATAATATAATATTCTCCTACCCGATTCTCAATAGCGGAGTGAACGGGCTCCTATATCTTCCCCAAAAGGCGAGGACCGCGCGAAAGAGATGAACCTCTGTCAATTCGCAAATCATCCGTGGATAAAAATGCCGCTCGATGTACGGATATGCTGAATCGGTCGACGTGTGATAGGCCAGATCGCCATTAGACACGCGATTCAGACCCTCCACCAGTGGCAAATATCTCTTGGATTCCGGTATTCTGTCCCATCGTTTCGCATTAAAGTATCGTACCTCTTTTTCCGGTGACTTCCAGTGATATAAAAAATGAAATAAAATACATTTAGACGGATACCATATATAGATATATTTTTAATAAAAAAAACAAGATATCGATTATTGTAGGTTTCTTTCTTTAAAATTAATTTAATTACTGGAATCGAACTATATAAAGCAATGTATCATAATAGTATCTATACCTGCAGAAAAGAACGAATATACGGTGTAGACTCAGCCGCCAGTTTCAGATTACTATCTGCCAGACTGATCAATGAATCATTCATCTTCTGACCTACGTTCTTCAATCGGTCCGACACGATGCTCGCCGAATAATAGTTCATGATCAACACGCTGAAGAGCATGATGTGTATGAACGCAATGCGACCCGCATAATTCACCGGAACAAATACGGATCCTACGAATAAACTTAATCTATAGAAAACTTTATTTTTTCGTACATTATTTAACTCAAGCAATGGATAAGACTAGACTTAATATAGATGATTGAAGAGATTGACAAGTACCTTGCTGGGAAGCAGCGCCTATGGTAAGAAGAATACAAATGCTGTAACCCTCTGTTATACTATGAATGCCTTCCTGTCTGATTAATATTACCAAAACCGACATAGCGAGTATCATTGTACAGATTATCACGTACCATACTTTAACGTTTAAGGGTCGCAAAAACTGCTCCGTCTTCGTAGTCGCTGAGGATATCGTGCGAAATAAAAAACACGATCTATGCATAGAAAGATATTAAAATGAGCAGGTAAAACGACTGTATATAATTATCGTGAAATTACGCACCGCATCGGCCAAACTGGACCGATAATATCTCCCCTTCGTAATCTTTCCGTTTTCATCACGATCGGACTGGCCGAGATATCTATCAATTTTCTTTGAAAAGCCACGAACATGGGTGCGGAATTGTCCTGCTGTTTTTGGGGATTTACTTCCACCATTTCCATACTACATAAAAAAAAAAAAAAAAAACGCACGCATTAAAAAAATACTCGAAAAATGCTCGAAAAATCTTCGACGAATCTTACGTAAAGTTGAAGAGATCAGCCATGTGCAACAAGACTATGTACAGAAATTGGGATCGACCGTATTTCGCCTTCATGTCTGGGTTCAACATAATATCCTCCGCCGACAAATTATTATAGAATGTTTGCGGAAGCTACAAAAAAAAAAGATTAACAATAAATTATACTTTGTATCAATTGTATGTGTATGTGTCGTTGAGTAATTTCGATTACTTACTAAAATTCCAATTTTGAGCTTCATACCGTGCAAATTAGACCGTCTCTCATACTTTGATTGCTTCAGTCTAATCGAAACGCCGGATTTCTCGGTCCAGTAACCCAAAGCTGTTACATTCAAAGAACCACCGCGTGCTTTGCAAGGATTATACACGTCGTACAAATCGTAACCGGTGAGAGAGGATATGGCGATCGTAACGTCGGTCACTATACCGAAAGCGTTGTCATTCAATAGACTGACGGTGTCATTCAACTTGCTTCCCAAAATCAGCCATTTATGCGTCTCGTCGTACAGAAGGTATTTCGTAGCCTGATAAATTAAAAAGAAATTAATATATATCACAAGAACTTTGCTGCTTCGGCATTCACGTGGTGGTGTTGTTATCTTTCCTGACTCTTGCCTGCTCTCTTCTCTTCTTCAATCGTGCTTCTTGATATATATTATATTTTCTTATACTCTCTCTTATATTACATTACATATTTTCTTACTTTTATAAATTCTCAATAATTAATTATACAATCGTAATAAACTTAAGAGAGAAGCGCGGCTTTTACCTCGGAATATAACACGGTGTAATTGTGAACGTCACATCGCGCATCTACAAAGATCCCTAAATTGCGATAATTGTTCTGTAAAAGTTTCCTGAGAGCCGATGATCCAACCACGGATTCGAGATTCCACATCGACGCGAGTATAAAGACATCGTTGAATGTCTTCGCAAATTTTACGTTGTCTGTTATAGGAAAAAAAACTTCGCTTGTAATTATATGTACGTGTGTGTGTGTATCTCATTCAGATATTTTTACGCACTTTCGAGATTCTCGCAGGAAAATCCTACGACACTATATATGCCTTTATGCATAAAGTAATCTCGGACCATGATATTGTCTTTTATGCAAGAAACGAGAAGAAGACGCGATAAAAGCAATAATAGCTCCCAACTTCCGTGAAGCATTTCGTAAGCTGTATGAATTGCACAGACATGTAATATAAAGAGTTTGAAGAAGGAAAAGCTACGTGCTGTGAACACTGAACCTGCCTGCCGCGACGTCAAATATTAAATGCACAACTCTTTTATAAATATTTTATTTTCGCGATTTGAAATAATAATTTCCTCGATCGATTTACTTACTCTCCTATCTTAAATCTAGTTGTTATTTATTAGACTTATTTCTCTTTTGCGGTGCTATTTCAAAGTTATAATATTTCTAAAATTTCTGAATAAACAAAAAATCTCGGGAATTTTTTATCATTAAAAAATCAAGGAATTTTTTTAAAATGGAAAAAGTGACAATTGTGTAAAAGGAATGTTGATTTAAAATCGTACTCACAGTTAATGTAATTTATACTCTTTTTAAAATTATATGTATGTAAAACACATTATTAATGTAATATTAAAAGTATTTCTGATACAGTGCGTGCATGTATGTTCGGTTCGCGCTTAAAAGTTTTCATAAATAAGGTAAATATGACTAGTACAAATTATTATATTACATCGTTCTCGAATCGTAAGTTCGCAAAAATTCTCGGATTAAAATCAATCAAGATCGATATATTTAGAATGTTGACTGTAGTGCGTACGGAGGCGCGCCGTTGGTCGACAAGTAAAATTTGCCACGTAACCTGGACGAGAAAAAAACATTGTACATCGGTTCCTTTACATATACTATCCTCGAAATTTATAATACAGAATATAAATAAAGACAGAGGGGACAACTTACGACGTAGAAGCGTATTCGCCCATCAATACGACCGGATTATGATCGCAAAGTAGCTCCTTGTATTTTTCCCAGCTCTCGCACATCTTCGCCTTGAAGCCCACCGTGTTGCCGATGCTCTCGGTCATAAACTGATGCGCTCGTGAATGGCTACAATAAGCTGTAACGTAAATAAGTGACATTAACAAGATGTCGTTCGCGAGTTATCTTTGTTTCGATATTCTTCAAGTGGCAAAGATGCAATAATACGAATATATTTTATACATAATACTTGCTTCTCGTCAGATTAAAGGTGCACCCAGGTTGAGGAAGCTTGCCTTCGTTGGGATAAAAATCGGCGTGTCCTAACGGCGCCAAGAATCCAAACGCCGGACCGCTCGTATGGATCACATCCACGAATTGAGCATCGGTCGGATCCAATCGGTATTCCGGATCGACAATGCCGGAAATGGTCTCGAACAGGGGGCTCAAAGGATCCAATCCTTCCGGGAAAAAAATTATAAATTATAATTGCATCTTTTATTCGCAGCTATTTTTTAGTCCTATTTTTTTCACTAAGATGTTCCAAAAAATATAACAATTCTAATTCATATATAACTTTGTATTTATTTTTGGAAAGAAAAATTATTATATATATAAATATGATAAAATTATATTCTGCAAAGAGAGTGTTGTAACAAAAATTTGCAATGTACTTTCATCGATGTCGTCGAATTGCATAATTATTTTAGCATATAAGAATGACGATACGAGAGAGAAGTCACTCTACCTGTTATTCTTCCGATACGTCCCTCGTGATAAGCTCCGGCGAAGCCTGCTACGTAGGATCCTAGACTATGACCATTGATGTGCACATCCTTGTACTCCAGATTCGAGTCTTGATTTAAGAACTCCAGAAATTGGCCTAAATATTCACCGACAAGACGCGTATTCTTGACTACTACTGGATAGTCGTCGCACGCCAAAATTCCCCAATCCACGACTATCACGTTCACATCCTGATAAAGCAGATACGCTAAAAATGCAATTAAATGTTACATCTCTATTACTTTTTTATTTTTACTGTGGAAGCAGTGTTGTGTATGAGAGAAGAACGGTCGAATTTTATCGATCAGAAAATTGCGCGTGATATATAAAAAGGAACTTGGAACTCTTCCGCAAAGTTTCTGCGGAGGGAGAGCGAGAAAAGAACTTGCGAAAACGATTAATTAAGCTGTTATCGCGCTGACTCTTGAACCGATAACGACGTCGATTCCGTATTTACCGAAATAGGCTGACCCTGATTGTTTGCGAAAGAAGTAGGAATAGAGAGTAATAGCAGTGATAAAAAATACGCAAATTGCGACGCAATATCCATGTTCGCCCACCCTTTATTAGATCCCCTATCCAGCGTTCGTCTCCGTTATCGCAGAATCCGTGAACGATGAACTTGGTCGGTCTGCTCTCATTGAAGTGCGACGCGTACAAAACCTCGGTGTTGTTCAGAAACAATTGTTCTTCGCCGAATGGGTTCTCCCTGCGCAAAATAATACCATGACGATTTTTATTGCAAATTGTATTGCGGTTCGCATCGCAAAATTACAGACGTACTTCAGATACTATGCAAATGTTAAAGTACAAAAAAACAGCCAAGTTACCGGGACAATTTTCATCGCGGATACAGATTTCGAAATTTGTTGTTCTCTTCGCGTAACGTAAAAAAAATTTAAGACGTCAAAGTAGCGTTTCCTCCTCGCTTCCTCGGTCGTCTTGTCTGTCGGAAAAAGAGAAAGAAAAAAAAAATGCAAAGGAGGGGATAATCAATCCGAGGGCGCGATATTCAGGCGTCAACGCGACGCGACGCGATGTGATGCGACACGGCGCCTCGATGCTCGATAGTCGATCGAACGTCAGCGCTGAGAATAGAATATTCGCTGATTGCACGTATCATTAAAAAACTGATGCATCCTCCACGGGGCAGTCCGCGATAACGTGCCACGGTGCATGGAAATTAGCCGCGTCGGCGAATGATTGATTCTCGATCGGCGCTATAAGAGATACTTCTATTATAATACATATATATAAAATAATTGTTTGAAAAAGATCGCGAAGATTTTTTTTATACGAACACACAAATATATAATTATATATATAATTTACACAATATATATTATGCAATTTGATTTTAAATAAATCTCTCTCTGTACAAATCTTTGGTCAATATTACGAAAATTTTCTTTCATTCTTTCGCTCAATTATATGAACGTAGTTATTACATATATTGTATAATAATATTATATAATATATTGTAATATTAATATTATTAATATATATTAATAATATTAATTTTAGTACAATTTATATTATATAATATTTAGTATTTTATATTAATAATATAAAAGGTGACAAATAAAAGGTTGCACGCACCTGGTGTACAATTTGAAGGTCGGTTCGCGTTCCAATATTGTCTCGATAATCGATGTCCGCGCGTCGTCGTTCAGCTTATCTTCCGGATATGCGTACGCTGAAATTAACAATTGAAGGATTAATCGGATTAATTAATTTAAATAATTCACAGAGAGAAAAAAGATTTTTTTTTTATATTGAGAACTCGAATCGATAATCGACAATTACCTGACCAGACGAGAAAGATGGTCGAAAGGGCGAGAAATTCGACGAGTGACATATCTTTGAATTGGATGCTGCGACGATACACCAGTCGTCTCCACGGGATGCACCGGATTACTACTACTTAAAGTTGTTACGGCTTGTCCCTCGGCTTAATGTCTCTCAATCAGTTCGTCATTCATCCCGCGCGCTTTCTTTTTGTTCGTCGTCCAGCTCTCGAGAGTACGATAAGAGCGCCTAAGTCATTGATACGTTTATTACTATAACGTAGATTTAAAAAATGGTCCTACTGACAACAAGTAATCAAGTAATTCTACGTTCGATGACGCGCAGTATATTTTTAATTAAATACCGTATCTTTTCAAGACACGCACCTCGATTTTCACAAAACAGAAGTCTATTCTATTATAATTATAATCGTATATAATCCGAACTATACTCTTTCATTTTAGAAAGAATTTTAATTCATTAGCAACTTTAATCAATAATTTTTGTCATGATTTTATAATTTGGCCGCCGAATTGAAGATATAATTTCAGGTTTTTAATGTATAAAAAAATAATTCTAAGATTTTAACATCAGAGTGCTGCATACAGTTGATAATATAATATTATTTTTATATATTTATTTCAAAGTGCTGCACATACAGTCGTAAATATAATATTATATAAATCTTATATAAATATAAATAATTTTGTTTTGTTTCTTTTTATTCTAATATATCCAATATTTACTGTAATAAAGTATATTTGCGCTTAAATATACATGTTTATGAATAATTTGGTTTCTCTCTATCAAGTATTTTCACTATCGAAAATGCCTTCCCGGGTGCAAATGTATCAGTGTGCTGTTTGTGTTATATATATATTTAAAAATAAAATAACTAAAATTTTCTGAAATTAAAGACACTTGTCTAATTTCTGCAAAAACAATAGTTCTCAAATATATGTATGCATGCAAGATAATGATCTCAAATTTTTCAATTCTTTACAGATATATGTTTATAAAATTTGATACACAAAAATTAAATCTGTTAAAAAAGATGTCATTCTTATTCTATTTTATTTGTTTACAATCACAAGTAAACAGTAATAATTTACCAAATCATTGTGTATATATATATATATATATATATATATATATATATATAAAATATATGTTTATAACTTTATACCTATATTTATGACCTTGTATCTCGGTTTCGTTATCAACTTTTTGTCATCAGATATACATTTCTAATTATTAATGTTAGAAAAAGTTGTATCTTGCAAAGTAGTTCAGACTTTCCTCGAAATCGGAGAAACTTTTTCAATTTCTGCAAAACGACAGTATCAAGTAAATGTGATATAGTGCTCTTATTATCGATTTTTTTAAACATGTCTTATTTCGAAGAAAATTAAATCTATTTTTAAAAAAACATATATCGCTCTCGGACCATTCTATTTTATCTTTTCAAAATCGCAAGTATAACCATCAGAATAATCACACGTGCAGTATTATTGTACAGTAGACTGTGTCAATGATTTTTTTTTAAACTCGTGTACATTATACACTATATATATTTTGAAAAAGCTAAATTTTAAATTAAAAACTAAATTTTTATTGTGTATGCATTTTAATCGATACTTATTACATCTAAAAGGAGGAAAATTCACAGGCACAGACTATACTGATAGACTCTAAATAACATGGAAGACATCGATGAGAAACACATATTACTGCCATTAATAAATATGTTAATGACTCCGACGAAATCTGTTGATGAACTTGATTTTTTGAATGAATTTCCCTCGTATGAAGTGATTCTTCCCCAAAAGAACTTTAGTCCAAAACGAGTCATCGACTATATAATATTCTATAACCGTAATCAAAATTCCGAAGAACAAGTTATCCATTATAAGTACAAGATTAGTTCAAATGATGGGAATACGTATGAGAAGTCGTTTAACTTTACTAATAATATGTCTCTTGTCGATGATATCATCATTATATGTTATTTTAATTATATATCTAATATATCATTAAAAAGATATGAGAATATGAGTTTGAAAGCAAAAAATGAATTAAGGAAGATGATGAAGAACAAATACAATATTCAGCCCGAAAACAATATATATTCTGATCAGCATGCCATTACCTGGTCTCGCATAGCATACTCCTTTCCAAGCATATCCTTGTGGTGTGGTTATGACCCACAGAAATTGCCAAATTTTGATTTACACTTTACAACGTTTCCCTTAACGCTTAATCATTTAAAGAATAAAGAACTTTGGTATTTCCTAGTTGCTTCAATTTTTCCTAGATTAGAGTTTGATAAGTCGAGTCATTTCCCTATAACGTATCTCGTGGCGAAGAAATACGAAATTATCTGTCAGCTCAAAATTACTAAAAAATGGAAAAATTTGACAAATACTTCATTACAAATAATTTATCAGGATACCCTTGCATTATGTTTTTCCGATGTCTTCCCTGAACGTTTAAAACTGAAGTTATGCGAGAAATGGGGCATTATACAAAAAGACACGGAACTAGAGCAATATAAATATAACGATTATTTTGAAAATAATAAAACAAAGAGTATACAAATGGTAACATATATTATATCAAACGAGGAGTTGCAACACTTTCTTAACTTTCTAGAACAAAACAAACGTTTGTTCTAATATAACATAATATATGTTCTGGCTATACATATATCAAACATTCTTCTGTTATGTACTTATATGCACTCTTATATGTAGATATACAAGTACTTATTGCTACAAAGATTAATGACAATTAAGCTGACCATGCTTTTATAATTTATATTATAATACTTAGAAAGCGAGAATTTCTTTTGTGACAACTTTTTTATCAATTTGTATTAATATTTAATTAAGTTTCGTTATATAAGTAACAAACTAAAATTGATAAAGAAAATTATTTTTAAAAATCCAATCTATTTTCCGGGAAAAAGAATATACATATATATATTATTCATAAATTAATAATTTTATTTATAAATATATATATTCATAATTTTAATTATAATTTTATTTATAAATATATATATATATAATTTTAATTATAATAATTTTATTTATAAATATATATTTATACAAACAGATTGAAATCTTTATCTATTGCGATCGTTTTAGATTAAAGAAAAAAGTTTCTATTAAATTATATTTTATATTATTTTTTCCAAAATGTGTGATTTATTTATATTTAAATATATAATTTATTTATATTTAAATTTTTCTCGCTATCTCACTTTTATATATAAACACATTGAATAAAGATAAGAGAAAGTATCGTGACAATTGTTTATGACTTATTATGTGTTTAGAGCATATGCGTTTTCTATTATAATAATCTGCTCAAGTATAAAATTGCAAAAATAAAAAAAATTAAAAAACTATTATTTTTAGATGGCATCAGTACATATAACAACATGTAGTAGTGATGTTTACATAAAATTTAATTAATCGCAATAATTGGACGTTCAATTCATTGCTACTTGTATGTTTAACCAATTTGTAAACTACCCTCTATAAATGTAGGCTTGCATTAGTTAACGAAAACTTTTGTATTATACTTTTGTATTATATAAAATAATTGTGTATAAGGATATGTGTGATAAAATTTATTTTGTAGAAGATATTACTATTATTATATTGTATCAACAATTTGTTCATGTCCATTTTTGTCATTCGATGAAAATATATATATTTTACATTTTTCAACAACTCTCAAAAAAGAATAAATGCTAAAAGAAAAAGAGACCCCTTAATTTAAAGAACAAAAATAATTTTTTTCAAAGAAAATTATAATTAATATAAT
Organism: Prenolepis imparis; assembly: GCF_030444845.1. Lineage (NCBI taxonomy): Eukaryota > Metazoa > Arthropoda > Insecta > Hymenoptera > Formicidae > Prenolepis > Prenolepis imparis. Next base: position 7,634,643 of record NW_028141171.1, on the reverse strand, counting down.
ACAAAATTGAGATAAGGCTCTACATCACACTTTTAAATCACACTTTGTAATTGATATATAATTAATATAATTATAATTTCATTTAGTAGCTTTATGCATTTTAGAACATATTTCATGTTCAATTTGTTAATTATAGATTATTTAGGAAAGAGGAGAGAGATTTGATTATCATAAAAGAGATGATGAATCATAACATTTCTAAAAATTAAGGTTATACTTTAAAACGAATACAAATTTTTACAATACATATTTTGAACTTTTTTTGTTTTAAGATAATGAAAAATAATTTATTATTTTCTTACTTGTTATTGTTTCCGTGTTAATAAAGCAGTGCATTATTCGTCCCGAATTTTGTAAAGTTGGAAAGATCGTCAGTTTTTGAATAACGTGAATGTGGCGCTACAGTATCAAAAATAATGCATGATACGCCATAGACCAAAATAAGTATAGACAGAGAAGCCAGAGATGTTTTTCAATGTTGTGAAGTTTTCTCTTTTGCGCATGCGCTGTGACATTCGCGAGAAGCGATTGGTCAGACGCTATCATACTTATCTATATCTATTACTTGTTACATCTATGATTTAACACTTGTGTTTATAATTGAAACAGAATGGAGTAATGGAGAATGAGAAGTGATGAGCTGTCAAAATTAGTCTTGTCAGTTTGTCGTGTAGTCAGTTTCATATTTATTTGTACGTATTATTTTGGGAGAATTATAGTATATTTTTTTAACATTGAATTTTTGGTTGAAATATATATTCTATCTTTTTAATTTATCGATGATTGAATTGTTTTTATCACATTTGTCCATATTTTTTACATTATTTCTCTGATTATATGCAATGAGAGTAAATTTTATTTATCTTTATGTTATAGAATACAATATATAATATATAGAATTCAAAATTATCGCTGTCACGCATATTTAATGTTATTTTGTAATAAAAACAGTGTCGAGATGAAAATATTCATGTTCAGTGTCCACATATTTGTTGAAATTTTTATTAATTCTATAGAGTTAAATCTATCAACACATACCATGTCGCCTGAGCCTACACATGAACCTATTCAGGAAAGTCTGACAGTTTCCAATGCACTTCTGGATACAAGAATGATAAACGATGAAGAAGATAGCGATGATGAGGATATGGGAATGGCAGGATATGTGCCGTTGTCTCAGGTACCTACTGATGCCGATCCTATATTGGAGAGAGAAGAGGTAATTTATCAAGTAATTATAGCAAGAACTCTTATTGTTTCTAATAAAAACACTTTTAAAATTAATTAAACATTTATTTTCTACTTCAGAATGATGAATGGTTATCTGAATTTGATGAATCGACTCAAATATCATCTGCTCACACAAATGAGCCTCAGCAAGTAAGCTTTTTTTTTTAATGAAAGCAACTATTATAGAACTATTTAGTAAACCGAAACATTTCTGATCAGAATGCTTCTGTTTTGTTTGATTTTGGAAACCCTTTTACAATCTTCTCAAATTTGATTTCATATATATTACAGATAATATAATATATTTGTCTCTTTGTATTCTCATCTGTCTGTAAATATACAATAAGACATATAATTAATCAATTGAAGATTAATATTATACCGTGTCACATTGTAGAGTTGTTCTTCAGAGATACTGCAAGTTTGGTCATGTTCGCACAATCGTTCTGATATTGACTTAGATGCAACTAAGATCAAGGAAGTTAAATCTGTAATGGCATCCATAACTCTTCCTGAAACTTCAATTCCACAATGGGCGTCCACAATCTCGGAAGAGCAGTGGAAGGAGCAACTTCTCGTTCGCATTAAACAGATGCAAAACAAAGATCCATAGAGTTTTTAAGTTGCAGTATTGTCGTCAGGTTGCAACATATAAGGTTGAAATTTTTATTATCAGCTGCACGTAATGAGCAGTATATACATCTGAAATTATTCAAATTATAATTTATTACAATGTTAAAAGATGTAGAAGCATAATCAAGCATGAATCATATTTTAGCATTTAAATGTAAAATAAGATATTTGATTTTTATATTAATTAGATTAAGAAAATTTAGATAAAGTTTAAGCATTATCTCGTGAAATTATAGGATATTATGTGCAATTGTGATGTAACAGAAAGAAGAAATCAAAATGTATTAGTCATACAAATTGTAAAGAATATTATCTTCGCTTTTTTTTTGTTTATGATATAGTGTTTGGAAATAGATTATAAACATGATATATTAGTTTAATCAACATCACTCGATGCGACATTGTGCTCGAAGTGTCAATGAAACACACATGATATCTTATTTTAATACTAGTACAATGAAATCTGAATTTATTATTAAATCGTTTACATCTCGATGCGCTTAAATCTTTCTTATTAATATTTTATAGTCCATCATACGTAATATCCATCGAAGAAGACACAATACGATTCTATAACTCGAACTCTGTATCGATGGCAGCGGCTGTAGCTGGATTGAGTTTCTTTCGTAAAGCAGCAACACTGTCTTCTATTTTTATCAATTTCCGATATTTCTAAAAAGAAATAAGTAAGTTATAAAGTTTCGCGAGAACATCTTATCCTTTCGCGTAATATTACATACTTCTGAGGTAGTTCCGGATGTAACATTCCAGATGTAAATCATGTAACCTGGAATGCACAACATCGAGGAGAGACCTGCGAGCCACCCTAACAAGTGGCTCCACCATGGAAATTCGTATGTGAGATATTTCACAGGAACAAACTTGATGATGTTAAAGATGAAAACGCCCTATATATACAAAGGGTAATAAAGTAATACATACGCATATGAATTGTTATCCTAAATCTCATCGGGAAATTAAAAGAATCTCACCACGCAAATGGCAGGCGTAGTAAACGTCCAGCATATCTTCCACCAGAAGCAAGGGTAATAGCCTATCATGTCCCGTATACCATCGTAAAATCGATTTACCCCAAATGCCCATGACACTGAGATGCACTCGAAGAACATCAGGAATAGCAGACAAAATCCGCTCACAGCATATGTATCCAGGAGTTGAAACACATACATGCCACTCTAAATAAAAGATTAATGCATCAGGTATATTTGAAATAAACGGCTAATTTCTTTACTTAAAAAATGCAGAATTGAATAAGATATACAAAATAGAGACATTTTGTAACTATCATTAAACAGTCCTTACATACGCACATGTCAAATATATACTCACTTCCGTAACGCACAGAAGCCCGATTAGATAGGAGATCAGGCATACGATCGCGATGAACGTTTCCTTCCGTTTTCTGAGAAGTCGCGGCCACTCATCCACGGCGGCGGTGATGAAGCCCTCCATGGTGCAGAACTAGAAATTACGACTTATTTTTAACATTAACATTAATCAATGATAATTTTATGAAATAATGAATATCGATCCTTGAATTCAACGAATCGTACATTACCTGACTGTCCAATCCTATCAGAAGGAGCATGAAGAAGAATAGACTCGACCAAATCGACGCCCCGGGTAATTGCAATACCGCCGAGGGATAAACTAAGAATGCTAGACCGGGTCCTGATCAAAATGAAGGATGTCAGAAAATTATTATTACGTTGCATAATATTGAAAGAGACGAAATAAACATGAATAACTACCAGAAGCAGCTACATCGGCTACAGGTTTCTGTTGCTCGTGGGCCATAAAACCGACTACGGAGAATATCACCACTCCACTAAGCAAACTGGTACAAGTATTCACTCCGCATACAATGAGAGCGTCTCTGCAATATATCAACAAGACTTTACTTAATAGATTTCACAAAAGGGACTTAAATATATTGCATACTTGATGGTAAAGTGTGAAAGCAAGATAGAAATTACTTAACGCGACATTTAGTAACAAATACACATGATAGGCATAATTAAGCTCGCTGTTTCTCACGCGAATAAAAAAGATACTTACTTGTAAACATTATTGTTGAACTTGTTGTAACTACCTAGAGCTACCAAGGCACCTAAACCGAGAGCGTAAGTGAAGAATATTTGCGTCACCGCGTCTATCCATACCTATATGCGACATAATCATAAATTTAATAATTATATTATATTCTACTCTAGCTATATATGTTAACGAGAAATTAATAGTATAATAATATTACCTCGGGATCACCGAGCTTCGAGAGATTCGGTGTAGCGTAATATTTTAAACCTTCCACAGCACCAGGAAGCGTCAGGCCTCTCAAGAGCAGCACCACCAGCAGTGCATACGGGAAGAGCGCCGTGAAATAGACAACCTATATTACATCGCGTATATAATTCACATACTTTTACGTTCGAAAGCGAAATGCAAGGATTTGATTCTGCGAGAGTCTGCTTTACCTTGCCGGTCCATTTGACGCCTTTCCAGATGCAAAAATAGCACATTATCCATACGACCGCGAGCGTACCAGCTAATTCCCATCTTATACCACCCACGTCTTCGATACCAGTTGAAATCTGCAGGGTCCGTCTCCTTTTCGTGAGAGAAAAACGTATATTGTAATTAATTAATTAAAACATGAAAAAGACTATAATAACTTACTCCCAAAATTCCTTGACCGGGTCTTTCAGCAGTTCGTGACTCAAATTCCCGAGCGACGTAGAGCATATGCTGTCGTTCGGCCAATGTTCGTCCTGCCAACATGTAACGTTCAGACGTTCATCGGGCGTGATGCAGTAGCGCGTATTCCACGAGTTGTCGCACGTTCTCCAGGGTACGTCTGCGCAAAATTTATATTAAATGTAATAATTTCTATTAGACTTTATAATCCGACGTTAATTAAATAATAAAATTATTATTAAATAATAATAAAATTTATTTCAGATAGAAATATCGGAGCATTGAAATACTTTGAATGCTGTATGCTCACCAGCTCGTAAAGAGACCAAGAAGTAGAAAAGTGCCCAAGCGAGGATAATGATGTAGTATACATTGGTCCAGCAGGAAAGCACGCAGGTCGCATACCCAATGCCTATGAAGAGATCAACATCGTCATCCGTTTCCGTATTCTGGAAAGTATATTTCAACGACGAGACACTTAAGGTCCTGAGTGCTTTGTAAAATTACCTTTAAAAAGCGGTGCTATCTTAAAGACACCTAGACCGCCTATCGTCAACATTTGTCCCAAGGATAACTCCATCAGGAACATGGGTATACCGGCCAGCGCGAGCGCGATGAAATAGGGCACCATGAAAGCACCGCCGCCATTCTTGTAGCAGAGATAGGGAAATCGCCACAGGTTTCCCAAACCTATGGCCAATCCCACGACGGACAAAATAAATTCGATCTTTAAAAGAGAAAGTTTATCGATTAGATCCAGGTCTCGTTTGAGTATTACTTCCGTTGTGCGGTGTCCCACCTTGCTGCTCCAGTTCCCTCGTTCCGGTAGATCGTGGAGATGCAGATTTCTCATTCTGATGATGGAGGATTGTCGCAGGCATTGTATGGCCTCAAATCGGAAATCCGACTCTTTTTCGCCATTGGAGAGATCGTTGTTGCTGGGAGATTCGGCGAAGAGAGCCTTCAATTCCTGCACGGGATTCGCGGAACTCGTCGCCGGTTTACGCGACAGAGGACTGGTGGATCTGTCTACCTTGGGCCGGTCCGACCGACCGGTCGATCCTTTCGAAGGCATTATTTATTGCAGCGACGAAATCGCGGGATGAGATCGGGTTTGAAGAGCTCACCTCATCCTCCCGATCGGCTGCGAGTGAAGACCAGCTCGTCAGTTACGTACTTAGTTTCTTCTTTTTGATTGAAATACTATATTGAATCAACAGTAAAATGTTAAAGGACATAAGAGTAGCGAATGAATAAGATTAATTGATAATTATTCTCTTATTTATTAGTCTAATTAAAAAACATTTCTAACGAGATCTTTTCGTTAGAAAATATATTATATAATTACGTCAACTTTAATAAACAACCCTTAAGAATGGCCGGATGTATTACGAGACCCGAGAAGAGTGTGTATGTAGGAAATGATGATAAGACCCTAATATAAGTAATAGATAATATTTACGGGATCTCTTGTAATATTCATCGTGGTCATTGTCGTCATCGCGCGTACACGAGCGCGAGGTGCGCGTATAAGGTATTACATATAGTAGACAAGGGTCTTGATGATGACGAACGATGAATAACGAGCCACTTCCGGGAATCATAGCGTTCACCGAATGCGTTCTCATCGTCACAACCTTGTCCTATTTTAAATTTAACTCATGGTGCCCTGTGCACATCGCGGTGTGTCGTTCGTCTTATTTTGTATCCCGCGACGACGGAAACAGAACCGGATTTTATTACCCAATCGAATATATTATATGTATATTAAACGCGATTGTGCTGTTAAACTTTAAATTTTTCAGATTTAGATCAATTAGCAATTAAATATGAAAAACAATGCGATACGTGAGAGACGGATAATCTTATTTTTACTTAATTAATTTTTCCCATATATATATATATATATATATATATATAAGTATATATAGCTTTAAAGAAGCAATGATGGATAGATATACGATCAATGACCGAGGGAACGATCAAAGTGTTCATTTCGCATAGAATTTTCGCAAGCGATGATACATACGCAGTTATTGCGCGATCCAATTTGCGTTTTTCTTGCAAATATCCTTTCTTTTCCACTTCTCGGTATTCTCGCACTGATCCTTATTCCTGTATCCTCGACATCCTGTCCAATGTATTATTACGTTTCTTCCGTGATCCTCACGGTGCAGGATCACTTCCGGGATCTTTAGCGCAGGGGATGTAGAATTTCCAAAGGAGAGCGAGATCACCCTTTTTTTGAGGAACTGTTTAGCCGAGCGCGACTCTTCGAAGAAGAGCTCGCGCGAATGCAGAGATTTCTGCTGTACCCCGTCACTATCTACCCCACAATGACACTTGGTCCCCCTCGAGTATGAACGCACCTATCTTTCCATTCAACAAATTAATGTCACAGTGTGTCACTCTATATTTAGGATCTCTCGTGCGGTGCGGAGAGATCGGCCGATCTCTGTATAATACGCTCGAATCGCGTCGCCTGATCGCGTGATATATTTTCCTTTTTTTAACATTATTATTATTGCATGGATCCTTCGATGCAATATATAATTTCATTGTCATCCTAGGAAATCATACATTCGGGGATAAGACGTCATAAATACACGATTGAGACAGTCCATCAGGTTGCATGAAATAAATCGTCTCGATATTCTGAAACACAATAAATTCATATCAGTAAATTATATATTTTTATATATTTAATTTATTTATATTTTTATGTATTGTATATTATACATAAAATACTACACATATAAAATATATAAAAATAAGACTCAAATATAATATATATAATTTATTAAAGAAACATTTTACTCAAACTTTATATTTAATACATCTTTCGATTTATAATGTATTTAATAATTTAAAAATTTGAAAAAAAAACATCTTTTTGTTCGTCTTAAATTATCTTTTATCAGAAAAAAACTTTTGTCAAACCTATAATGTAGTATTAGTTTCATAAAAAGGATTTTAAATCGTATACAAAATTTTATACTTACTTTAAAAAGTATATCTATACTTTTTCTTTTTAAATAAATAAGATATATAAAAAAGTTATATATTTTTTCTTTCTCTTCTTCAAAATTTCCATTTTTATAATGTTTATGCATGTGTTTCCTCTGTTCTCTTTCATTTTTTTTATTCTTTCTTTCATATTTCTTGGTACTTGTTGAATTTCCAACGAAAACCTACGAGAAAATAACAATTAGAAACAAATATATATAATTTATAACAAATAATTCTTTCCATTCAAATCTTGTAATTAATATGAGATTAAAATAATTAATTACTTCCCTCATATATGTTATGACTCTAACCTTACCTTTATGTATTATTGTATATTATACATAAAATACTACATATATAAATCCATAAAACTAAGACTCAAATATAATGTATAATTATTTATTAAACAAAAATTTTACTCAAACTTTATATTTAATGCATCTTTCGATTTATAATGTATTTAATAATTTAAAAATTTTTAAAAACATCTTTTTGTTCGTTTTAAAAAAATTATCTTTTATCAGAAAAAAACTTTTGTCAAACCTATATATAGTATTATAGTTTCATAAAAAGGATTTTAAATCGTGTACATAATTTTATACTTACTTTAAAAAGTATATCTATACTTTTTCTTTTTAAATAAATAAGATATATAAAAAAGTTTTTTTTTCTTTCTCTTCTTCGAAATTTCCATTTTTAGAATGTTTATGCATGTGTTTCCTCTGTTCTCTTTCATTTTTTTTATTCTTTCTTTCATATTTCTTGGTACTTGTTGAATTTCCCACGAAAACCTACGAGAAAATAACAGTTAGAAACAAATATAATAATTCAATTTATAATAAATAATTCTTTCCATTCAAAAATCTTGTAATTAACAATGAGATTAATAATTAATTATTTCCCTCATATGTTATGAGATTCTAACCTTATAATGATCTAGCCTAACCTACGAGATTAATTCTTATACGCGCGGCAATTGGATCTCTAGTCTTGTCGTGAGTTTCGTAAACATTTCCGAGATTATGGCTGAAACTGATAATACTGACAACACTATGAGAGAGGAAGCATTGTTACGGTGTTTCGTTTGCGACGTCGAAATTCAGGGCCGTTTTTATAAGTTGCCTCATTGCAGGACGCAATATTCAAAGACCAAACTAATCGAAAAACTTGGGGAACTGGTTGGCGAGAGGTAAAAATCTGCATTATTTATTAACAATCTACATAATTGTTCTGCAAAAGAATTTATTACTTTTTTTTTTTTTTTTTGCAGATACGTGGTTGTAATATCCGAGGACGATGTCATCTGTCGCAGTTGCGCTATTCTCCTGAATACTTTTGACAGGCTGGAAATGGAAATGTGTCCCATTCGCGATCAAGTTTTAGGATATTTGGAACAAAAATATTCTCTGGAGGAGGGAGAGCTCCGAGCTACTGATGTCTGGCCGAAACCATGTCAACCACCACAGATCACAAAATCCAATGCGAAAGAGAATACCGATCACTGCGATAAGCAAAACGAGATTGAGATAGAAAAAGAAGTGAGAAGGAATGGTATAGATTCAAAAGGCAATAGGATACAGAAAAAACCTTACTCATGGTTACAATGTGACAAATGCAAATATACCACACCTTTGAAGTCTTTCATGATGTATCATTTGAGAGATCATGTCAAACAGAGAACATTCTGTGATAAATGTGGAACATGTATTTTTAAGAATCAGCAAGATACAAGGCATAGTTGTACCAGGACAATCAAATTGGAAAACAAGGAAAATGAAAAAGGTTGGGAATGAAGAAACAATTGTATTATTGGGCAATTGTTTTTCATAATTATTATGATGCTAGCGATATATATTACAGATGATTCTGACATTATTGCTAGCAATAATTCGATATATTACTTTTAGAAAAGACATTGCAACCAACTTTGCCACTTACTCAAACTACACCACCGCCGCTGATGGGTCTATCAAGTTGTGATCATTTATATATTTCCAGTATACTATCAACAAGTAAGCAATTACTACTAATAGAACGATATAAATTATTGTTAATAAATATTTGTTTAATGTAATATTTCTGTTTTAGATGATTCAACATGTTTCAAGCAGCCAATATCTATTTTGCAGCCAGTAAATATTGATATGTCAGAAAGCATGACAAAAAGTTCAGAATCAAATCCTGTACAAGAAATGGAAATGAAAACTAGAAGAGAAAAGACAAAACCGATATTAGCTTTTACAGAGGATGGAACCATGAAACTGGTGAAAGTGCCATGTTCAAAGGAGACATGAACATTATGACATTTCATTAATTGCTAACTATGGATATTAAAACTCTTGTCAACGATTCTTATATTTTTATCGTTATATTTTCATTGTGCAATTGAATGTGTAATGTAGGCCAAAAGTCCAGTATTATTATATATAAAAAAAAATTATATATTAAAATATTCTAATATATATGTAAAACTTTAGTATTAATGTTAAATAAATGCATATTTTGGTTATGACATACATTTCTCTATTTTTTTTATTTCATAATATAATATTGTTATTATTTTATTACCTTCCACAGTTTTTATTAAATATGTAGAACTTTTCATCATCAATTTTTTCATGCTTGTTATTATTGATGCAATCAAAATTCAACTGATAAAACTGTTGGTAATATCACTAATCGTGACGCAAATTTACCCATGATTCGCTTATTTGTTATGACGTCTGTTTTTATCGACTCGGAACTCTCCGAACTCTCGTCTAGTGACATTTAAAGTGCAATGTTGATGCCACTGCTATACTAGTTTTGAACATGGACGTTTTGGTTATGGACGTTATGGACAGATCAAACGTACAAACATACATGTTAGTCAGTTGATTTTCAACTATTCTTAAATTTATTCACAAGTGCCATGAATCAGGAATTAAAGTGCGATTTACTGGACGTATTCGAGAATGAGGACGGCACTGTCTTGGAGAAATTAATATCAGCCTGTCGAGAGTTTCGAGCATGTGTCACTGCCAAAATTGAAAAGAAGAACCTTTATGAAGAAGGTACTGTCATTTTTTATATACTTTTACAAAATTGAACAAATAGACTATTGATGAAAAATAATATAATATTACGTTTATATAATAATGTCGTTTATAAATTTAAATCATGTATATAAAAATCTTTTATATTTTTACATTATATAGAGTGCGCTAACAAGAAGTCTGTCAATGCTACAAAGATATCAGAGCTGCAACAGATGATCGATACAGTAATATGTAACATAAATACTATCACGTTGGAACAGGAAGTAATAGATAAGAAGATTTCCAATGTGATAAAATTGCAAGAGAGTTTAAAGAATGAATTGGAAGAGGCAAAAAAACAAAAAGATGCTGTAGCAACAGAGATAATAAACTTAGAGCTGGGTGAGTCTATCTATCTTGAATCAAAGTTTGTAAGTTCATTGTATGGTTTCTCATCTTGAAAATCTATTCTTATTTTCTCTTTTCTATATTTTTAGAAATAGAAGACAGGAAAAAAAGAAAAGTTCTACAGTGGGAAGCCATTAAACGCGCATATAAGATTTACAAAATAAACTTAGACATACATATAAGTCTTCGAGAGGAGGAAGATTGTCAATACGTAAAGGTCACCTTTTTTACACACAATGAAGAGACAAAGGATAAATACTTTGTTCAATTCTTACACAATGATGATTGCTGGAAAGGTACTAATATTCTAAATATAAATTTGAATGAGACATTTAATCTATTAATAATACTGATATTTATTTGCAGTTGAATGTATTGAACCGAAATTAAACAAGGAATATGTCAATGAGTTAAGCACTGTGGAAGACTCTTCTGGACAATCCAAAGTACCAGATATTACCTTGTTCTTATACCAGTTACGAGGTATATTTCTAAAATATTTCATCAAAACTAGAAAAAATCATGATAGTTAACAATTATTAAATATGAAAATTCACAGAACAGTGTATATTTTTTATACAAAATATTTTATATTAATATTTTTAAAAATTGTCATTTCTCCTTTAATGGAGGCTCTTGTTATTAAAAGCTAAGATGTTGGTTTAAATGTTTCTTCAATTATATCAATATTTCAGTATTACATCAATATCTTTTTTTTTTTTTCTTTTTCTCCAATTTAGTAATTTGTTACAAGATTTTTTGTGATGTCTCTGAGATTTAAGCAAAAGATAAGATACTGGAGAAAGAGAAAAGTGCAAATCACAATGCGGATAAATAAGTTAGACTCTAAAATTACATAAACAGATCTCTACTTTGTCTTTTTATAAGTATATATATGTACATATACATATGTATAAATGGTACCTACGTACATATAGTACTGCATCATTTCGTAGACATCGCGAGAAATTCACTCTCTTTACTTATAAATCAATACAACTATTGAATTTAGATTAATAATTTACTATATTTTTGATCACTGCGTGATATTTTATATGCATAAATACTTCTGCATAATTAGAATAAAAGTCACGCAAACATTTACCTGTTGTAATACTTCATCAATTATTTCGCGATTCTCGCGATGTCTTTCTAATGCAAGTCTTTTATTAAAATATACAAAATAGCAGATAAATTATTTTGATTCCGGGTTTTAATTAATTAAACTACCAGTCGTGCTATATGTTAAAAGAATCTGGCGCAGGAATTACTTCTATTTAGATTTATAGTTAATAGATTTAATGCTTGAATCTCAATTTGAGATAACGTTTTTTGCGCGTACACTTTTTTTTATAAATCTTCCAAATTTTGACATGATTTGCGATGCTGCTTTTTTTATATTAATTAATGATACAAACCAAATTTCTGAATTCGATTTACAATTAGTACATTTGACTATTACATTGTTGATTTCAGCGGAAAATGTCTTTCGTGCAGCACTTTTTTTCGCAAATTTTCATACAAACAAATATTACATATATATGTGTGCAATATCTATTTCAATATTATATACGCGCGCATGTAAAATAACCGAACATTGTACGGGCTGATACATTATGTATGCGTGCAGGCACGCTGATAACAATTCGTTCCTATTGGCACGAGTTAACGAAGGAGTCAATTGATCGCCCACTGCCAATTTGCTCATGCCGGTGGCACAAGTTAACAGATTTCATTTGCTCCATTGACCCGCCGAGAATTCATTCGCATACATATGACCATCGAGGAATTCGATTGAAGACCGAAGTCTTCTGTGAATTATTACGTTGTAGAAGCTGCGACCGTACTCGGATCATCGTTTCGTTACGTGATATGTCGGAAACCTAAACCTAAACCTAATGTCAGAAAGCGATGATTAGCGTATCTCCTATACTTGAGATATTCTTTTTTGTGAAATATGATAATGTTTTCAGGCGTTACGATTTGTAACTACGTTGTACCAAACGTGCGAATATGAATTTGTCGAAAATATCTTACCTTCTAAAAAAAGGAAAAAAAAAACTCTGTGAAAACGTATCGCGAATTGATGTAAAACCGAGATTCGCGAATAAACTGACGCTTCGTCCGGATACGAATACATTATTGACTATTACCTATATTATTTCGTATTCAACTTGACAAAAAGGAATGCTAAATTAAAGAACGGCTTACTGCTATACGCGAACGAGACTTTCCGCTGTTAAAAACTATTTACAATGTAAGAGTCTCATCTGTCGCTGAAGGACGAAAGAGTAATGATTGTTTTTGTTTCTTATAATGACTCCGTTGTATTTTTTAATTTTTCCGAATTATTTCGAGATTATTCCGATATTGTGGACAAACATGATCCTCACAGTATCTATATTGCCTGAATATCCAACGGATACTTTTGGACATTCAAGATTGTTCTAAGCGTATCGGAGCTGTACAGATCCGTTTCGGGATTGATGATGACTAAAAAATTACGCTTCCCTCGACGATTATACGAAAAATCGCCGATCACAAAATCGCTTCTCCATCTACACACACGCATATATGCAGATAGATATACAAACACACCGCGCCCTCAAAATCGTGGAGAAAACGAAAGTTATCGAGAGCGCTCGTCGAATCTGTAACATTACACACGAGATGTACACGTGATACAGGCACTACTAATGGACGTGCATATTCGTTTTCGACACTCAAACTCTTCTCGTGTACTTTAGTCGTCTTTCTCGCCTTCCTCATCCTTCCCCGTCCAACGAAGACAACGAATTGTCGCGCGATTTCTCCGATATTTTCACCAACCCCTCCTCCTTCATCGTATCATTCCCTTTCTTTCTCTCTCTCTCTCTCGCTCTCTCTCTCTCTCACTCTTTCTCACCATGCTGGATATGGATGTTCGCGCGAGTATTATTTTCGTATAGCCACCATGCACCATGCGGCGATGCAGCCTTCTTATTCGAGGGTGGCGGCAAAGGATACGTTGCCGCCGGAGGCAGCCGCCGCGGCGACCCGCAGCAACGTCGGCGGCAGCGGTGCCGCCGGCAGCGCCGACGTCACCTCGACCGCTGTCGGGGGTGCCAGCGTCGTCGTGGTTGGACAATCGCTACCGACCCCGTAGACTTTTGCGTGATTCACCTCGAGGGCGACGGTCAGGTCGGCCAGACCGGCGTCGCACAGCACGGGATTATCTGCGAACAACAAAGCGTATGTAAGAGAGAGAAAGAGCATAAGGGCTTGTGACGCACGATCAAATAGAACAATAAGATATAAGGAATGAGAAATCTGTCTCATGCGAGACACACGTCTGTAAGAGATACGCGATTTGATTTTTCTCATTCCCTGTATCTCATTCTTGTATAAGTTACTTGTATCTCGCGTCGCCCTCCCCTAAATTTAAGAGCCATATTATTGTGACCATAAATTAACGTAATATGAAAAAATTATCTTTTAAAGGCGCGTGATTACTGACGATCTGGCGCCAGCTGTGATAACAAAGATTAGCCTAGCCGTAATGTTACTTATTAACGAAGAGAGAAAGAGAGAGAGAGAGAGAGAGAGAGAGAGAGAGAGAGAGAGAGAGAGAGAGAGAGAGAGAGAGAGAGAGAGAGTGTGTGTGTATGGTTGTCCGAAACATAAACCCGATGATTTTTACCAATTTTTACCATCGCGTATTCCATAATTTTCTCAATGCAAACGTGCGAGAAGGGGAAAGAGAGTGTTCAATGGAAACTGAGACCAGGCTAGAGATAATTGGGATTGGGCACGATAGCATGGCCGTAAAGAGAAACGATATATTAACAATAACAGCTCAACAGCAAGCAGACGCCGGTATACAATAAATAATTCGAGATGGCGCCGCAGCGGGGGTTATCGCGAGAAATGTAATCGTTGTAACAAATAATATGCGCCTCGGGAGCCGAACGGAGCCAGGCTATTATCAGCGAGCAATTTATTTTCTGTTCACCCGGCCACTCTTCTTCTCGTGTCCCTTCTTCTCTCTCTCTTTCCTCGCTCTCCTTTTGTTTGCTTGTTCACGCTAGATCTTACAAGAGATATTTATTAATTACAGTACCGCATGCATCACACATTGTTCTGTTTTCTTCATGTCCAACAATTTATCTAAACTTAACTGTACTATTAACAAATAATATTGAGCAGGTAAAATTCATTAAAAAGAGACAAAAGTATATAATTTTTTAATGAAAAAATGAATTAAAATTGTTTTCGATAGAATTTATGATAAATAAATCTTTAGATTATATATATGTTGTGAATGTATATATGTTGCGTAAAATATATGTATTGAATGAATCTAGAAATAAGAGCGGCTATTCGTTTGAGACGTTAGAATCTGCTACTACACCACTAATAGCTGTCTCACTGACAATGAGCGGAGATTCTTCTATAGAAATCACATTTACTATAGTTAACTCGATTACTATTCGTCTGTGACAAATCTCTCGTATAGATATATGGACAAAACACACTGTACATCAACGCTATTTATTACCAAAATTAAATCTGCCAGCTACTATCGATTCTGGCTACAAAATTAAATTTTTCGAAAAGAGACCGAAGCAACTTTTTTTTTTAATGAATGTGTAAGAAATTTTAAATACAACGCGCGATGTAAATTTTACCTTTAACATTCTCCACTATTATATAACGTTACCATAAATAATCTGTTACGCACATGAATAGAGGGATACGTGTAGCGAAAGCGTTAAATATGATACTGAGAGGCGGCGGACACTTCGAGAGAGAGAGAGAGAGACGGAGTTTAATATAAACTCACCTTGAAGGTATATACGTAGCACGTCGGGGACTCCGTGAATCGTGCATCGCGTATTAGCAACTAGCTCCGGCATGAGAATACGTATTTGATTCGTGCTGACGTCGGCCCAACAGAGCACTGGAAAACCGCGAAAATCTCGGCCAGACAGTGTGACCAGACGATTGTGCGACGCATTCAATTCTTCCAAGGACGGCAGCCACGTCTAAATAACAATCATTATATCAATACTTGGTGTACTATATCGCGGCACGTCGAATATATCGGTGAAGAAAAAGAAAGGAGTAAGAGGAGAGAAAAGAAGAGAGACAGAAAAGAGAACTCGATATCGCTATTTTTTGTTTACCTCCGATGTATCTTCGAGACTGGTGAGCTGATTGTGCGAGATATCGAGCACGCGAAGCCCGTCGAGACCACGTAAGTCGCGCTTACCGATCGTGGGACCCAGCGCGTTGTGACTGAGATTCAACCTCTGCAGCTCCTTCATGCCCAGGAACAGGGAGCCGTCCAGACTGCGCAACTCGTTATGTTGAAGACGCAGATCCTGGATATTGCCACCCGCGATGTCATCACCCTCCTCCTCCACTAGATTCTATAAACATCGTTCATTTCTAATCAACGAACGTTTCTCATTGCGTTAGATCGGTCAACGCTGATAACAAGGATACTTTGTACGTCGACGATGACGTTGACGAGTACCTACCTCGGAGGACGGTCTTCCTCTGTGCAACCTAGCGATCCGATTATTCGATAGATCGAGCAGCCTGAGCTCGCGCAAGCCGCGCAAGGAAGCCAGGGAGAACTCGCGAAGCTCGTTGTGCGTCAAATTCAGGCATTTCAGTGACCTAAGGGGATAAAGGGCGCTACCGTTTCCGTCGCCGTCCGCGCCACCCAAAGATTTCAGAGAATTGTGGCCGAGCTCGAGATCCTCCAGCATCTCGGCCTCGATGAAATCGTCCGCGTTCAGCTAAAGCACACAAATCAAGCGTCTCTATTCAGTCCCCATTAATCTCCATAGTGTAATTTCGCGTAATTAATTAATTCGTTCGCGACTCGAATACCGTACGATCTGATGTGCGACACAATTGAAGGAAAAAAAATTGCTGTCCGTTTGTTCGTTTCGTCCGGTGGTGGCTTGAAATCTTTCCGCCAGGCGGAAGGCAGCAATAATTACGTTACGTACGCGTAATTGACTCAATGTACAGCGCGAACGAACGCCTCGGCTTCTTCGACACGTCGCGCGCGTTAAAACGTAATATCGAGGGCACTTCGCGAGTCACAATTCTACGGATTTACTCGTATTTTTAGATTCCTAAAATCCTTCTCTTTTCATTAAAAAAAAAGAATAGTATATAAAAGCGTCAACTTTCTATAATTCAAAAATAAATCTTTTTTATGGAGATATTACTTAAATATTTTCATTGTAAAAATGCTAAAACGCTCGTTCGTGTGCTACAATCGGATTATAATTCAAGATTCAAGACGAAGTTCAGGAAAAACTTCACGTGACATAATCGTATGGCGGGCCAACTACCTCTTGCAGCTCGTTGTACGAGAGCTCTAGGAACTTCAAACGCCTGGCCTTCTGCAGAGTACCGTCGAGATTGCGAATCTTATTGTGCTGAAGGAAGAGAGTCTCCAGACGATGGAGGTATCGGAATTCGGCCGGCAGATGCGTCAGTCTGTTATCCACGGCGTAAAGCATCTTGAGATTGTGGCCGGACGACGGTAGCTCACCGTCGAGTGACGTGAGCTCGTTAGAATTAATGAGCAACCACTCGAGTTGATTTAGATCCCTGCGTAGCAAACAAATGAGATACATATGGCTAAATCGCACAAGGAATCCTGTTTTACGCGCTCATCAAATATTCTCGACTATGCGATTTTAAAGGTCGTCGCATATCGATAGTCCACGCACGGGATTTCCCTTCATCAGCAATTCGCGCTTGCAGTTTCGATCATAAATAAAATGAATTAGATAAGAGACTAAACGATAGTAAACAGAATTAGTCAAGATGGTGCGACGCGAACGCGAGTCTCAAAGATCAGAAATGAATATGGAAATTATATGTTTTAACTATGCTGTAGTTCATGAATTTTTTATCATTCTTGATTAGGCGTTAGAGATTGAATTGAGATTCCCACTCTTCCCTCTTTTCTACGAGAAAACAAAGTACGATCGTACCTAAGAGTATGATTCAGACTGTTCAGATGATTTCTGCCGACGTGCAAGTGCTTGACCAGAGGCGGCAGCGAACCCGGGGTCATCTCGGAAATCGCGTTTCCGGCCATGGCCAAGTGCTGAAGTGTCGGATTATACTAAAACAAAAAGAAGATAGCATAAAATTCTCTCGTTTTATCCAATCTTACAATTTTTTCCTTTCTTATCTAAGAACATCTTCTCTAAAAATATTGTTTTTAAAATTTGTGTTTGATTCGTAATAAGTAACACGCGAGAGAGTTAATTTCGTCGTTCGTCACGAATTAAAGAAGCGCGAGATTCTCTTCCTGGCAATCTTCCCCGAAAAGTTTTCACGTGCGTCGACGAATTTGCGACTTCCTATTCTTTTTTCACTGTATCTCGCTCACGCGAATGAGATCTATATATGGTCACATAAACTCTACCTCTAATCTAATTTCAGCCACGAATATACTCACCTTGAAGTCATCCGAATCGATACGGCTTATCCGATTCCTGCTGAGATCCAGAGTCCTCAGTAGCGATAGATGCGACAAGACGTGCCTCGGTATCGACGGTACTTCGTTGTCTGCGAGACTCAAGTATTGCGTCCGACCCAGACCGGCGAAAACATCACCGTCCACGACCCTGCAAATCGCGATGTCACACACGTGTTCTTTGACTTTAAGGAAACGATATGAGTTATGCAATAACGAGCAACGTTTTCGCGCTTTTTTTTTCAAAGATTCCTTTTCTCTATTATATTCTTCACCATCATCATCATTTGTCTATATAATAATATATGAATCGGAGCGAGTCGGTCTAATGGGAATCCTGAAGAAGTGGCGACGCGCCAAACATTATCGCATTCGATTATACACTTAGTATCGGCTCATACACTACGACGACTCGTTATTTAATTATTCCACGACGATAAACATGCACTGCTCTTGATAACTCGCGCGCGAAGAGGTCAGGAGGCGATTAAGACTTCATTCTTACGTCCCGTTCCTCCTCACGCTGTCTCGCGAGGATACTTCTTGACGTACCGAAAGAGAGACAGAAACGAACAGTCTTCAAGGACTGTCTTCGTTCCTCATTTCATCGGGACGGGACAATCAAGGAAGACCGGTGCCTAGTCCTTCGTATCGTTCGTTTAAAAAGGACGACGCGGTCATCGCGTTATTTCGACGAAAAACAATGACGCGGTGCGAAGATTTAAAGCTACGAATTTGCCCCTCGGACGAGAACGAACTCGCCGAAATGTCGAGACGAGACGTATCGCTTTCATTCACCAATCTCCGTTGACAGAACCATTATGTAACGATATCAGCCACGATATCCTCCGCTTTCGCTATGTACGCGACAATGTTTAACGTCATCGTGTCACCGGACGTGGTTTGCAAAATTTCGCTGGCAGTCCGCCTGTTGTCACTTAATAATGCCAGATGAAAGGAAAAAAAAGAAGCTTCTTACGAAAGATACAATATATCCGGATACGAATTCGCTATCGCATAAGTTATATCTATGGGACCAATTAAATGTGATAAAACGATCGAATTAACGAGATTTAATTCCGATGATCAACGATAAGATTTCAGGGATGACTTTATCCAATTGTGCAATCTATTTTCCAGGGAATAGAGTTCCGAAGAAGGTTTAAGCATCGATTCAAAATAACGCAACGGCGCCGCGAAACGCCTTCGCGAATGCTCGTTGTGGGAATTAAGATCGCTTCTTTGTTATACATACACAAATGTCTCCATTCAATGTCCGCAATAGCAGACGATGACCTTTTGCAAAGATACTGACTGGCCGTATCGTAAGTGTGTGGCACACTTACAGACGGAGAGCACGAGAATGACAGACGTGTAAGACTGCAGGGCTCATTTCGCTGACGTTTGCGATTTACTCTGTTTTGTACTGTGTCGGCATTTTTCAATCTCTCTGATTCCGCGAAATTACGGCAGAAAAATTTGTTTAGTAATTGATTTCATCAAACATTTCTCTCTTCAAATTATCGTATATTAAATGATAAATCAAATGTTTCATTTTTTGACGTTGAAAAAAATAGAAATATGAGATTATAGACGATAAAAGGACATTGATGAAAGAGCGAGACAAGCTGCTTATAATTAGTTAATGTTTTGAGGAATAGATGATCGGAACTATCGTTATCTCTACGTACGTCGTGCGCTGTAGTAACCGTGACTGATAAGCAGTATCGGTTATCGCGCCCCCACAATTCTCCTCGCGTTTTCATCCATCGACTTCTTCTAAACACTCTCAAACAGCCTTACCGTTCAGAAATCGCGTCGCGCGAGTCAACTTGCCAAAGACAACAAAGATGATTTCGTCACGCGATATCAATGACGCGCAACAATATTGCTAATAAACTCACCCCAGATGATCGTGATTCAGCTCGAGTCGAGTGATAGACATACGCAGCTCCTTGAAGTCGTGGCGCGATATGTCGCGCAGATTCGAATGCGCCACCCGCAGGGTGATCTGCTGCTCGGGGGTGAACTTGCCGCTCAGCGCCTCGGCCAGCTGATCGAACGACTTCATCTTCTCGCACATTACCTCGATACGTTCCCCGACGTGGTGACCACCGCCCCCGGCATTGTTGTTCGCGTTGACGGTACCGCTGGTGGACGCGGTCGCCGCCGAGGTCTGCGCCTGGTTGATAACGGGACTGGAAAACTCCTCCTGTCGACAGGTGCACGGGCTGATTTCGCGGCGCACCGCGCAATGAAGACTCGCGCTGGCCGCGAGGCCCAGCAACGTATAGAGAATGCCGGACATGCTGCCGGTTAATTACAACGGTGTAATTACAGGACAGAAAGTGGCGATAAGGATGGCTGCAACAGTGACGAAATTCGCGAAACGTGGTGACCGCGCGCACCACCTCTGCGCGATCACTTTCCGCAAGAGAGAAACGTTCTCCTCCGCGCCACTCGATACGCACAATGTGTACAGATTTTTTGCGATAGTAATTGTGTTTTTCGTTAATAAACGCGAATGTTAATACAATCTCGCATATTCCGCGTTTGGACACTGTCACACCGCCGATCACTGATCAACACTGAAGGTAGGAGGAACCGACACAGTCGCAGCAGCAGCAGCAGCAGCAAATGACAGCCACGTGTTATCTATACTGTCGCTGGATCCACACCATTCTACTGGGAATATAAGTTTACCGCGCCTCCCTCTTTCTCTCTTGTCTCCGCGGGGACCGGCCGGGAAAAGGAAGCTTATCGTCGTCACCGATGGACCTTCCTCCTGGCGCCACGGACGCGGCAACGGCAGCATTAAGCCGCGGCGCGCCGCGCGAGACTTACTTATAGTCGTCGCGTCGGCACCCACCGTGGCGCCGCGCGAGGGTCTCCCTCCGGAGAGCTCTTCTTCGCTCTTCTTACTATTCCCTCCGTCGTACGTTACGCGCGTACGTACACCGACGAGCTCATCTTCTTTTTCTACCGGCCGCTCGCGAATGAGCGAGCAACCCAGCTTGGCCCGGCCCGGCTCGGCTCTCTCTGCTCTCTTCCCCTGCGCTCTCGCCACTACACCTCCCCTGGTACTACGCGTATTCTCGTTCCTCCTTCCCCCGTTGTTGTTCGCCTCGTTGCTCCCTGTCGTGTTTCTCTCCCTCGTCGTGTCCCACGGCACGTTCCTTGGACTCTCGCGCACTCCCTCGTCGCGCGGCTACCGCGTTTACTTTAAATCCAGTCCCCGTTAGGCGCGCGAGGCGACTCTTCTATCTCTTTTTACATTTGTCCCATTATTCCGGAAGTTTTGCTCCGGAGAAGGGATATCTCTCGTTTTCACTCGTGGACCATGACGTGGATGCGAACAAGTTTTCGTCGGATCGACTCCGCTTCGACGGAGGATTCATCAACCTCTCCCTCTCCCTCTCGTCGTCTATCGCGCTGCACACACGCTGCAGGCGTGTGTTTGCACCGATAAACGGACTGATTGCTCATAACTTTTGACCTTTGCTTAACTGCTTCGCACGGTGCACGACATGAAAGAAAATATTATTATAGATAGATAATTCTATCGTGCTCTCTCTCTCTATCTTCTCGCTTTTTCACTCGCTCTCTCTATCGTAGAAGACGAATCCATCACAGAATGGTCCAAATATATCCTGTATACAGAAATTAAAGATCAGAATGATTTCCAATATTAAACTGAAGAATTCAAAGGGAAAGAGAATAATAAGTCTATGAGATCTGAAGCGGATCTTGCGCAAATTACCAGTAAATTGTGACAGATTTAGAAACTCCAATTTTTTGTTATCTATTTATGACAAATTTAAAAAGCTCAAATTCTCTCTGAGAAATTACAAACTTGTTCCACTTTTGCTTTGAATTCTTTTGAATTATCTTTTACGGCAACTGACGCAAAAAATAATAATAAATTTAAATATCGAAAAGCTATCAACTAGAATACTAGAACTTTAAAGATATAGTATAATATCGGCGATTTTATTTTCTCGTTATATTTGCGTGCCGGACAGCCGGTAGATCGCGTGAATCGAACTTTCCCAGGCACGAGAGAAAGACACGCAAATTTATCTGGACGGAGAAATTGGCTATTGTCGTCGTCTCGTTGGATTTAGGCTCAACCGATTCATCATCGACAATGATTATTACTTAGGGGCGGGATCGAGGAGGCTTCGACCGCGAATGTCCTGCTTTCTACGCTTGCAGAAATAGATGCCACGCAATGCGAATACATTTCAACGAGTGATTTATAATATCGAGTAGTTCAGGTAGCCCGGTACCTTTTGTCGCGACACCTTTCTTTCGTTCTCTTTTCTTCTTATTTCGCGGACCGAAACCGGTATGTAATCTCCCGATAAATTCTCGATATAGCATGAAAAAATATATCTCGCTTCGGTCAGAGATCCGTTTTAATCGCCACAAATAAGTATATGGAAATTATTTTGAAATACAGGAATCGAGATAATAATCGGTCGAAATTACAACGGGGCTTTTTACGGGGAATGCAAAGGGTCACGAGAAAGAAAAATATATTTCGCTCTTTCGCTCGTTACAAATTGGAGAGATAAATCTTAACTTTGCATTCGTTAATTGTCGTAAGAAGAGTCGATCTCGAGAGTACGCGTGTCCGTAGCGAGAGATCGTAAGTGTTGTATCAAGGGTTTCTCTGTTCATCGTAAAATAATATCGATTACTTAATGAGCTCGCCGATGCGGCGGCGGCGGCCTCTTCACGGGTCGCTTGTCATCCGAGTAAACGCCTCTATCTATATAACGTGGCTGTTTACGCGCATGATTTACGTACCCATTTATATGCCGTAACTCGCCTGTATGAGGTATGCCATACAAATTCTTGAGCTTGGCGCCACCTCGACTCGCCTTATATCCTCTTTAAGCTATTCCACATTGACTCCCATGGCATATCTATCTCTGCACTGGCGCCTATAATTCGCCTAATCTCTCCCGGCGCGTTAAGGTCATCAAACTGTGGACAAAGCGGCGAAAAACAGCTTTAATTTTTCAGTCATCTCGAGCGAAAAGAGAGAAAGAAAGAAAGAAAGAAAAAAAAAAGAGATTCTGACAACCTTTATATACCAGGATACACAATGTTATTTATTTATCCGTGAAAAACAACGATGCGAAAAAAAGAGAGAGAGAGAAAAATAGGCAAGAGACTTTTCTTTGTCCCGCTGCTGCCCGTTACCGCTCTTATTATCGCCGCGGGCAGAGAGTAATACGGGAGCAAGGAAGGAGGGCCCAACACACAAGCGAGAGAGACCAGGCCAGACAAGGCAAGGCAAGGCAGGGCACGAGGCATGAGGTACAAGACGGAGGGACCTAACTCCGTGCCCCTCGGTTTAACGAATGCGAGAATGCGGCCTGGCGCCAACGCACACGCGGTCGCCGCGTCGGCCGCCGCGTCACGCGCTCTCGCCTCTCTTGCCGGCTCTTTCTTTCTCTTCCTCTCTCTCCCTCTTTTTCTTTCTTTCTTTCTTTCTCTCTCTCCCTCTCTCTCTCTCTCTCTCTCTCTCTCTCTTTCTGTTTAATGACCTTACCGGAGTTCAAAATACTAAACTGCAACCGATCTTTCAATTCGTGTGTCCGCCTCACGTTTAAAATGTACGATGAGAAGGCTCGTCCCAGGATAGAATCGAGATACGTAGCAGCTTCTGGGATAACTCTCGCATTCCCGATATCAAAGTGGTTATTAGGGTCTCCTTTACGGTCCTGTAAAAAATATTTTGATGTTATTTTAAAAAATACTTTGTTATATATATCCCGTAAGCAGTGATATATACAACGGAAAATTTGATGATTTTACGTAAAAGAAAATAAGAAATGTGATAAAATTTGCTTCATAGTGGTTATCGGAATATGCACGAATGAAAAACGATATATTTGAATTACAAAATAATTTCATGCGGAATAAATAAAAGTGATCTTTATATTTCAAGCATATCTTTCTCAGCAATTAATACAATTTTTAATCTTTTTTTTTAAATAAAATGTATCTTTTTATCGTCTGCCGCGAAACACAGAGTATATCAATCAATTAACTGCTGTTTTTTTATTTTCTTAATTTTACATCGTATACTTCCCCTTATTATATCAATAATATAAATTTTATGATGTAAAATTCTCACACACTGTCTACTTGTCAGTTCCATTCAATTAAGTTAAACTTATCAATTTAATATAGTCATTAATTTAATTTACTTGAAGTCTACTTATTTATCTTTTTTTTTTACATTTGCCTGCGCATATCTAAAAAGAATTTGTAAACGACGGTAGATCTTTTCTTGCTCTTTTTCTCTCACACGAGTTATCAGCATTGATATAGATATATTTCCGCGCTCTATCTACATCTGTATATCGCATAGCTTTGAGGTATGCAGAGGCAAACTTTTTCTTTTCTCTTATCGAGAAGAGGAAAAAGGAAAGAAGCAGAAGGACGGCGAAGACAGAGCAAGAAAGGCAGCAAAGAACGAGTATCCCGCTCGAGTATACATGATAGGCACTTCACACGCTGCATTGAGATATTGGGAGATAATCGCCTGACGTAGGCGTTAAGAACGCTAACATAAGTGTGAAGATTAGCCTCGGTCCGCAGTTTGCTGTCATCAAATTTCTTATTTCGAATGTTCTCGATTAGTAATTGTTCTTTGCACAATGACAAGTTGATTTAAAAACTCGTCCTTTTCTATCTTTCTACATCTATATTTTTCGTTTTACTGTTAAATTCGAGCACAGCGTTTAACATTACTCTTTCTTCTTCTTTTCCATCTTCTTTCTTTTACATCTGCCACATTTGCACAATTCTCACATGCAGTTACTCAACTTGTTATATATTATTTTTTATCTTAACTGTACAATAAGTAAGCTTTTTAAAAAAAAAATTGATAAGAATTCGAACTATGGATTCTATTTTGTCTTGTTTTGTTTTTTCTCTTCATATATATATATTATTGAAAGAATGGTATATCACATTATACCACTAATTTCTCACGAGAGCTGCAGTTGTATCTAAATTCTATATATATAAGAAAGATGTTTGTCTTTGCTTTTTCACGCTTCTAGCATCTGGCCTCTTTCTCTCTCCGGTTCGTTACGTTTGCGCGGCGCCGCGTGTTGACCGCGAAAGGGGTAAAAAAGAAGCTGCACGAGAGAAGATTAAGTTAAACGCATGCTGACGATCTAAATCTAGATGGGCGTCGTTTAAAGCCGTCTCGTCACCATGTCGCGAGTTTGGCCAGCTTTTTTTCCGTTTCTAAATTGGACTATGATGGAACGCTTGTCGTCGATTCCTGTTCTCTATTTCGAACGATTCACCCTTGTTATTTACCGAACAACTGAAATTTCGGCTAACAATTATCGAACATACGCTATAGAAGAGATATTGAGAAAACCTGCTAGAGAAAGTGTTCGCTTAAACATTTCAATTTTTCGTTTTATTGTCTTTTAAATAATTGTTCTTGTTATATTAGGCAACATATTTTATATAGGATATTAAAAAATAAAAAATAATGTTTTTTTACATGTGTCATCTGTATCAACTTCACGCGCGCTATCGTTAAAGGATTGCATTTCTTAAAAATATCATATACCTGCGATCTCGATGGGGATATCCAAGGTGCTCTGACAATGTTGAGAGCCTCTGTGACGAGTGTGTTTACGATGGGGATTTAAAATCGGCTCCCCATCTCGTGCCTGTCCGCCGCGGCCACGGCCAAATCCTGGCCGAACTTTTCACTTTTATCACTCCTTATTGGGCCTTCTTTCTGGACAGACAGCCGAGTTGCCTCGTCGTGGTTGCTCGTCGTGGTAACGGGGGATAGGCGAAGGGAGGGGGGCGTCGTGGGTCGCCGCGGTCCATCGTCGCGTCGGGGCGCCGGGTGCTCCGGCCCCGAAGAGGCCTCCATCGCGAGATGCATATAGGACGTGCGTGTGCGTCCTCCTCACTTCCTGCATACGATATCAAAACATCATTAACATTCTTTTATGAATAACACCGTGCACATACGATCCTTCCCCCTCACGCCGATTTGTGCATATACATATTCACTGCCCTCAATGGAATGCAAATCGCTGCAGTTGTCGTAAAAGCGTATCGCAAAATGTTTTTATATGTGTGTTTATAAAACATCTCTTATTTTTTCGTCTAGAAAAATAATTTACATAAACACATGACACAAATAAACTCCATCTTTTCGAGAATCAAACAATTAATTTGATTTTCTAAAAGAAAAATAAGCTGATTCAAGTCTTTTTCTGGTTATATGTGTGTGTGTGTGTGTGTGTGTAACAAAGTATATCCCCAGAACACATAAATAAAATATATCAAATACTAAAAGTCTAATATATAACTATTTCTTCTAAAGATGAAATCCAGAAAGAATGACAGTTAAATAAACCGATTATATCGAAAATCCTCAACATTGTAAGAAAATCTAATTATTTCACACACCTGCAATCCGCCAAATACATCTGCACAGAAAAACAGTTCGATTCAAATAGAAGAGTATCATTAGAAGTATCTCAAAGTATATTTGCTTGTCTCTGCAAAATTCAAAGTCCTTGATAGATATGCACAAACGCTGATCCTCCGATTTTTCGAAAAACTAAACACTTTTTCGTGTTTTTGTTATTCAATACGAAGTAAATACGCGCGAATGAACTTTTAACCTAGGCTTATCCAACTCCGGAGAAAAACCCCACTTTTTCGCGTATCGTGGCGCCATCTATTCGTTCAATCTCACACTCGGATGATAAAAATTCGGCGGTATCGATGGACGGTAGAGGCGATTCGACACATTCATTTCCGGATTTGGGGACTATCTCTATCGCGTATTGTCGGCACTCGCTGCATCATTGATAAAGCATTCTGGGTAAAATAACGTGTGTCGTGCTGTCGTGTTTCTCCTCCCGTTCCTCCCATCATCGGAACATCGTACGACGTTATGAGAGCAGTGAGAAATAAGTGAACGATGCGGTGAACGAGTCGCAGATCGGTATCGTTCAATTTGCAATTTTTCATCCAAGCTCCTCTTTGTTTTTCCTCTCCGATCGATCCGCGAATCGGAGAGAATCGTGAGAGCGTGATCCATTTTCCAATTTTCCTAGTGGGAAAGAAACGAGCGATTCATTGTATCGTATCGAATAGTATTTCGTGTAGTCCGAAGGCATCTCAGTGCATCCTAATTCGCTGCTACACATTTTACGTGAAAATCTCGAAGTTTCTACGATCAGCCTGTAACGATGATCGACCTAACAGTCAAGACCTTGGATTCGCAGAATCACGTCTTCTCCCTCGAAGACGACGTAAGTCTCGCATTCTCGATCACATGTCCTGAACAGACAAATGCAACTGTTATTTTTACTTTGTTATGATTCGTACAAATCGATAGATATATACAAATTTCGTATCGCTGTGTGTGTAAATATTTGAAATATTATTAAAAATAAAATGAAATATTTTAAAACAATCATAAAATTATATCGAAAAATTTGCTAATATTAAAAAGATACACTGTTTATTCTATACATTAAGAGCACTATTTTCCATTTTTTTACAGTTGTGCATTTAACAATATATTTTTGCAATTCTATTTAAAGCAAATCACGGTCCGTGGATTTAAAGAACATATAGCTGAAGCTGTGGCGGTACCAGCTGATTCGCAGAGATTAATTTATTGTGGACGAGTGCTTCAAGACGACAAGAAATTAAACGATTATGGTACGTATTCATTTATAAGCAGTAAACAATTTGTTGCAAGAATAATACGTTATGATACTTTGGTATATATCGGTGTAATGTGATTCTTTAGATGTCAATGGAAAAGTCATACACTTGGTGCAACGCGCGCCCCCCCAACCGGGTCAACATGGCAATGATGGTGGGCAATCACAGGGACAAAACAGACCAGGCTGGCAGAATTCGCAGAGATCGCATTATCGTGTCACACGCACCCAGATGCATGGAAATGCAATGTATCTGGGTGCCATGTCAGTGCCGGCGGAGATCGTAGAGGGACATGGTAATATTGGTAATTCTGGTTTTTATCAACTTTTGTCATCCATTAGCCAGCATCGTTGATACATCTATGGTTCAATTATTCCTCAGGGATACCGCAACTGAGCAATAGCTTATCTGGCAGCCGATTGAACCATGCAGGTCGCATGCTCGATCGTATAAATGAGTTACTTGATCGGTTAGACGATCCCAGTGCTCCTCCTCTGCATCCCACGCCATCGGAACTGAACCAATCGACGGCACAGCAACAGCAGCAATCGCAAGAACCTGAAATGGAACAAAATGAGTAAGTTGAATGTACATTCAGGTTGTTGGATTTTACTTAAGGTGTGTAACGCAACGTAATTTGTAATTTTTAATATTTTTACAGAAGCAATGATGCTTCGAGAGATGACAGTGGTGCTAGACTCGCGGAAGCAGCTGCAGCCGCCATTACGGCCGCGTTATCCGCTGCTGGTGCGCGTGCAGTTACACTATTCAGAGGTATATTCGCGAGTCCAATTCGATTCAGAGATGTGATTTTATATGTTGCATTAATACTGCTCAATAATACACAGGAAGCAATTATAATGGAGGAAATACGAGATCTACAAGCGAGGCAAACGAAAATCAAAGTGATGCACAACCTCAATCGCAATCACAACCACATCCGCAAACACAAACGCAGCAGCAGCCGCAACAGCAGCAGCAGCAGCAACAACAACCACAACAACAACCACAACAACAAGCACAAGCGACTACGGACACGGGAGCCGCATCGAGCAACGCTGGACAAAACAGGCGTGCTCAGCAGCAAGAGTATATATCTCAGTTTAAATATTTCATGTTAATGAAATGTTAATTAGCACGGCTTAATGTTCTATAATTATTCTTAGCCTTCCGCGACCTCGGCAAATGGCAGGATTATTGCAGAGATTGACTAACACTCAAGATCGATTGAGACCATATTTGGAACGTTTGTACTTTCTCACGCATAATGATCCTCCATTCCTGGTAAGTTGATAAAAAACTTCCGTCAGACACAGGTAAACTAAAATTTCACTGTTATAAAAACAATTTTATTATTGTTTAGCCTGGACAGAACGTGGAAAGTAATCAGAGAATAGTGGACGGAGTCAGTGAAATTTTGCACCTTATGTCTCACAGCTGTCACGCGCTAAGTGACATTATCATCGACTTGAGTCAACCGCCACCCAGAAATTTGCGCTGCCGACCAATAATAGTACAACATTCAGCCATCTTACAGCCCGGTATACCGATCCAAGTAGAAGTAAGTAAATTGACAAAAAATATATAAATAAAAAGAAAAAAACATTGTGTCGGTCGCATATATTTAGTCTTGGTTTACTTGTGAACGGCTCTGAGAGCAAAAAGTGGACGAGTAATAATAAGCAATAAGTTTGAATGAGAAAACTTGAATGCAAAATACTTCTTTACCACAGTCCAGCTCCTTGTTCGCCTCTCAACGGTGTACATAGGCGTTTCCTAACTGTGGAGATAAAAGTCTGGGCGCTATATTCTATAGTATACTGCCATTACTCTAGAATACAAGTACCAGCAACAAAAATAAATACATAAATAATCATAAGAGTATCCATTGACATAAGTAATATCACAAAAGTATTATCACAACTATCATTTTTTTTTTCTTATCTTTTATAGGCTCACATCAGTTTGAACGGTCGTAGTGCTAATAATAATAATGGTAACGACGAGTCGACCGAGTCCAGTAATCAACAGGCGCAATCGGATAGCGCGGAATCAACGACATCGTCGCGCGTTAATACGGAAGAGGGCAGTCATGAACGAGAATCCGATAGCGCGCAATCGCAGGGAGAGCGGTCGCAACAAGAGCAAGGCCAATCGCCTTTCGGTACACTTCATATTTTACGTCATTCATATGATACGATTTTATAAAAATGTTAGACAAATATTTCAACGAACATGCGTTCGTTTTCTCAGATACAGTATTCAATTTACCGAACAATGTCGAAGTGCTGATGGAAGTTAGTTCCGAGAGTAATATAGATGGTGGATCTGGCAATGAACAAAACGCGGCGGGCAATGAAACCAACAACAACGGTAACACTCGTAAGTTAACGGCATGATGACGTATGTTAACGAACATCCTGTTTGCGAAAGGAACAATTTCAAACAACTCTTGTGCGCTTTTCTATTTTACAGGTAGGACAACAAATGTATTTCCGTTCGGCACAGGTCCGCCGCCGTATTTCATGCGAAACTTTATGCAAGCTGTCGCCGGACACATGGTGCATGGTGGTATCACTACCACGACTATAAGTTCGAGGAATCCACCCGCCACTACTGCAGGAGCGCAACAGAGTGTCCCCACATCGATAGACAGCGGAAATACGAACGCCGGTCAAAGCACTCAAGCACGGTATAATAATCAGCTATAATATTATCGTAATGCTATAAAATGCATCTCATGGTTGTATCATACACGGGAAAATAATATTAATAATATTAATATAATATTAAAAGAACAAATATTTTTTTCTACACATACACATTATATATGGCATAAATTATAAAAATTCTAATAATATAGGAGCAACACTGGTACTCATCCTACCACCGCCACGCAGACTCGAAGTACGCCGAGGCCGCACGTGTTCCATCATCACCCTCATCCCGTTGGTCTTGGCATGAGCATCGGACTAGGTCTCGATTTCGATCCCTATCTCCCGTGCAATTCGCATCATGTATATCGCACCTCAGCGAACACCGCGTCCAGTACTACAAGTGGCGTGACAACCTCTTCGCAAACGACGCGTACATCATCGACAGCCACGGCGGACGCTCAGAATCAAACGAATCAAACCGGTAAAAGCAAATAAAAATTTCTTTTTCATATAAATTTATAAATAAGAGAAGATAAATTTTTTTACATAAATTTGAAAAATATTTTTCAGCGACAACTTCGACTACAACCACCAGTGCTCCTCCTACGAACGCAACATCGGCGGCGAATGCCGAGACGGCTAACAATAATCCTTTTGCAAACTTACTACAACAAATATTAAATCAGTCGATGACCCGTCAATCACCACCCACTCCCATCAACACTAATCTACGCAATGCTACCACAGGTAATTTGAAGACTGAATCTAGAATAGAGAGAACAAGAAGGAGGAAGTGACGGACGAGATATTTATTTCGATGTTGACATTGATTATATTGCAGGTCCACTTTTGCTAGAACATGTCGGTGACTTCATGCAAATGCTCGGTAACAATATACATGTGGGATTCGTAAGCGACAGGTATGTCTAACATAGATAAAGAAATTAAAGAAAGAATCGTTGATTGCATAACGCTAATCACATAATTCTTTTGGTAATCAGTTCGAACGGAAGTGCGGTTACCTTAGCTGACTTGTTCGAGAATGGAGGTCTATCTATGGATCTTTTCACGTCACACGAATCCGGCAGAGAAGAAAACTTCCTCATTGATCTCTTTGTATTGCTGGTAATTTTGTCACTACGTTATCCAAGTATGACTATAACGCAATAAAAATCGTTTTGGTATTAAAAAAAAATTGTACACAGGCACAAACTATGACTCTGGATGGATTGATCAGGCTACGTCTCGGTCAATGGGAGCCCATCGCTCGTCTTCGAAGACCGCTGCAGGAGTTCCTACAGTATACGTTCTCTGATGTCTCATCACCGGAGGTTCTTCAAGAACAAACGATCGAACGTTTACTTTCTCAACTAAGACCTCAGATCCGGAATCTTCTGGCATCCGAGGAAGACGCCAGCGGCAGGAGCGGCTCTCGCATTGACATATGCGCGACCATCGAGTCGTTGATCGCTCGCCATGCCAGAGATATACTCAGGATCTTATTCGACAACGGTTAGTATTTGAATTGTAGTGTGTACTGTAAAAATAAATTAAAAAAAAAAAAAAATATCTCGAATGTATTGGATTTACAGAAGTCGATGATGCAAGATTCGGACAGGATATACTGAACATTTTAATTAATCTGTGCAACCAATTCTACACGGTGCTGCGATACTCGCTGCGCGGCGGTCAAGTTGGATTGGAGGCAATTGCAACGCGTTTTATGGTTAGCTTTGCTCTTCTTAAGTTGAACATAAAAATATAAAAGAAGTTTATTACGTTATATCAACGTAATTTTGTTGCTTCGTTATTAGAGCGACTTGATGGAAGGTGGCAATCCCGCTCTTCTTGAGTGGATACTGAATGGATTTATCACCCATCTTCGTACTTACTTTCTACGCGTGCCGCAACCACCGGATTCAGAGATCATACCGCTTTTGGTATACAAGGACGCATCGTCCCAGCAGTCTTCGGTATCTTCGGCTTCGACCCGCCAATCCACACAAGCACAATCGGAAGATGAGGTAACTTATTCATTTCATTCGCGATGCCACTTTATTGTCATTGTATAACTTAATGCAACAATACAATTACATAATTCTAATGACATGTATATAGCCGATGGAAACGGAAACTTTGGAGCCGCAACAACCGACGCTCGAAAGCTCGATACCTGAAGAACGAGAAGAAATTCCGGAAACATTCCCTGGGCACGAAGCTTTACCTTCGGTATGTCGAATATAAATAGAAAAAACATGCATTGATTACGATTCTTAATATATACATACTTAATATAATATTACCATTTTTGTAACGACGATATTAAATTGAGAGATTAATAATATTCTCTTTCGCAGGATTGGGTGCCGATTATTGCTCGCGATGGGGTGAGACAACGTCGACAATTGCAGGGTGTGACGCCAAACGGAGGCGTAACAACATTCAGTGACGCATATCTAGGCGGATTACCGAGCAAGCGTCGCAAGCTTATTGAACAACAAAAACCACGATTATTAGTCAGCCCGACGCCGAATCATCACTCGACGATAGCTGCGTCCATGGAACGGTTGGTCAGGGAGGGAGTCGGCCGCGCGGGTGTCGAGGAAGTCGAAGGGGCCGCCGTAGCTGTCGCGGCGGATCCTGCCGTGAGACGCGCGTTCGGTCAAGCTATCAGAGATTGTCTGAACCCGTGTCGATACGGCACGCCCGATTTCCCGGATCCGTTGCGCTTCCCGAACGCGACCAAGTACTTCGCGGAGCAAGAACGGCCGCCGAAATAATAGCTGACGAATAGATAATAATAACATCGTACTTTGATTTTCGGATTACCAGATTGAAGGAGATATGTTAAAATTCGACAACGAATAGGCGAGATTGACGTCTCGAGAGAGTCGACAAGCGAGATTCGCCTTCGTCAACATCCTATAGTTGTAATTACTATTCTAAAAAAAATAGTAAAAAGGAAATTATCAATTCTTTTCTGAATAAATATCTCCGACGAATCTAAAATGGCTAATCAGTACGGTGCGGACGTACCTATTTATCCACCTTCCTACCTACATATTATCCATATGCCCATATCAATGTTTCTGCTTTAATAGAATTACCATTATTACTCTTCAGCTTAAGTTTGTAATTGATAAATAAAACAATGTTTATAGGGTGGTCTCCTTAAATCAAATTCTTCGTCAAATCTTTGTTAAAGAAAAGCCAACATTGATTCCATAAAACGACAGACACCCTGTATATACATAGATGTAAAAATTGTTAACTGTACATCTCTATATTTATGAATTTACATATGCTAGTTAATATTCTCCGTTGTCTTTCTCACTTGCAAATCTCGATTTTCTCTTCTCGTTATCTTTTCCTCGTTAAATCGGCCATTCCGAATTTCAAAGTAGTAAATTGATGAATCTGAAGCAATTGTAATAAGAAGAATAGATCGATTTCGTTTTAGTTCGTTTTTTTTGTGAGTACGACAATGATGAATATGACAATGCAACACTTGGTTGATAGCGATGCATTGTAAGTCACGAAAATCTTATCAGATACATCGTGTAGATAATTTTCGATGTACGTGATGAATCTTGATGGATATTTTCGGACCGGAATCTTTCTACGACGCGCATATTATACGTTTATTCGCACGATAAAAATAACAAGCAAATCGATGTGTATAATGCGTGATTATGGTAATATATTGTATGTGAAATAAGTTTAACCGTTCTAGTAACCAAACTGTTGTACGAAGAAAAAAAAAAGAAAATAATAAAATTGTATATCCCTTTTCCTCCGCGTTACTCTGTTTGTGTTCCTTCGATTCTTATATAAGTATACAACAAAAGCTGAACGAATGGCAAAATAATGTCTTGACTGTCATTCACAATTCATAAGACTACCTTAATAACATATAAAATTAACATCAAACATCCTTTCGAAAGCCAAACATTATGAAATATTAAGTCGTCGATAAATAATTACACGATAAGTAACTCGATAATGTTAAATATGCAATTTCACAGCAAAGCATTAGGACAAAAATTAGTTTTTTTTTTCTTACAATAATATAGTTTATTTATTTCTCATCTATTCTTTTACCTATCGTTAATTTACCGAATAATCGACGTCGATTACGACGATAGAACATATCGTCGTGTACTACTAGATACCATATCGTATAGTAGTACTACTATGACATGTAACATTTGTAATACGAAAGAGTACCGCCAATTACACGCATGGCTGACTATCACGAGAAATCGGACCGTTTCATTCGGTCCACCTCCTCCGCGCGAACTTGATATAGCCGATTAAATTTTCATAACCGCGCGAGCGTGGAAGCGAATCGTGCAATTATCGAGATCGTAATCGGGAGAGGCCGTGACGAAATATATGCGGAAGGGGAGAGTTTGCGATTTTTAACTCGTTTGTGTGCTTCATCGTCGTCACGTCGGGAGCGAATATCGTCCGCGAGGCCGGAGATGGCTGTCCATAAATTCGATTTTGAATATCTCTCTCTCCCTCTCACTCCGACCTAACATGGAGAATAAATTTTATCCGTTCCGCGAAATAATC
Source organism: Prenolepis imparis (assembly GCF_030444845.1). Classification (NCBI taxonomy): domain Eukaryota; kingdom Metazoa; phylum Arthropoda; class Insecta; order Hymenoptera; family Formicidae; genus Prenolepis; species Prenolepis imparis. The sequence goes on along the minus strand of NW_028141171.1, from coordinate 7,599,154 downwards.
CTATTTGCGCTTGACGTGAGCGCGCGCAATCTGGAGAAAAATCTGGATTCGAAAAATTTCCCATCGATAAATAATCAGAATGTTTACAAGCGGCGATGAAAACAATGCCGTAATTTAATTTCCGCGAGAAATAACTTTATCGCGGTCACTCGAACTCGAAGAGTTATTAGATCGTTGAGATCACATCGGAGATTCCAAAGTTTCGCAAGTCGTGTGTGAGTATATGTATATGATAGGTAGGTGGGTAGATATGTAAGGTAAGCAATCTTTAATCGCCGGCGATATTAATCGCGATTATTGAGCGATAGCAAGACTTATCCTCAGCGATTTCTTTTTTTTTTGCCCCCCGATTGTTTGCAGGCCCGAGATTCTTCCTCCCCTGAATCACGAATAATGCAACGTGACGTAATACGTATCTTTTTTTTTGTTCGGCTAGGAAAAAAAAAGAAAAAAAAAGAAACAAAAAAGGAGAGGAGAAGGCGATCGTTACATGCTTAAACCGAATGCTCTTCCGACTGGTCGCCGGCTACCGGGGATACGACATCATGGGAACTATTACGAGAGAACCGATTTGGAAAGAGGAGAGGCGTCGGTATTAATTGGCGGACGCGAGGAACACGGTGTGGCGGCTGCGACGATGCTCGTCGTCTTCTAGCCCTCTTCTTCGAGGGCGTTTTTTCGTGTTTGCCGCATAGTGACGACGAAGACGACGACGTTCTCTCGTTGCAGCTCCCTTTCCGCGCTCCGAACAGAAGAGACCAACGGGAGAATGTAGCTCCCTTCTCACTCTCTCTCTCTCTGTCAGAGTATATCCTCGACCGCGTATACCGCGCATACACCACGTACCACGTATACCACGTCCACACGTACGTACACGCCGCGGTCGTCGCGGGGAAGAGCGCGTAGAAAGGCATAATAAAGGTAGGGTAGAGTATACGATGTCCGCGCGGACTCGACGACCAGCTGTCAGACGCGGCGCCAGAGGAGCCACGATTGGTCGGAACGCGCCGTTCTTTCGGTCGTATTGGTCTTTTTCCTCTCTCAACGACGCCTCTTTATTCGGTTCAGGGCGTCGCCAGGCATTTTTATGCGCGCAGGTTGGCCAGAAGGCGCCGAGCGCGACTCTTATAGGCGCATCTCGCGAGTCTCGCTCGCAGTCCGCGCGGACTCTCGCCGTTGCTAGCATCGTCGTCGTCGTTTCTGCTGCTGCCGTTGCCGCTGCTACGAGGCCGAGGTTAAGACGCCTTGGCAATCAAGTAGAACCTCGGGCAAGCAGGGCCGGTTACGGCGCGCGGCGTCGCATCGGTACACGAAGAGAGAGAGAGAGAGAGAGAGAGAGAAAGCGTACACGAAGGCGGCCATATTTAGAGAAGGAAATCAGCGAAGAGCATTTCGCGCCGCGTACCACCGAGCTACTTCTCCTCTCTCTACCGCCCTCCATTCCACCACAACGACGACGACGACGACGACGACGACGACCACCTTATCGTCTCGCTCTCGTTCCCCAGCTTCGGTTCGATCTCTACACCCGGGGGCTCTTTCTGCAGCCCGACGCTCCGATGGATTTGACGGATGAAAAGCAGCAACCGGTCGTGTTTTTCTCGCGTACATCCTCCCTCTCGCTCTTTCTCTGGTAGCTTTTCCGCCGCCGATACTTTGCCGCGCCGAATGGTAAGGGGGCGCGAAATAAGTCACGTACGTTTTTTTTACGTATAACGTAGCGCTCCGGCGCTAATAACGAGTCCTCGTCCCTTCGTGTCCCTCTCCCGAGAGCGAGAAAATGCTTACGGATCTCTTTTTTTCGCGTCAACATACACACGCTAGCGTCGATGCTATATACGCGCGTGTAATCACGCGCGGAGAGAGATGGCTCGGAGCGGAGCTTTCCGCGAGGGATTTTTTTTTTTTCGTCGCAATCCGAGTTCGCATTGCCGAGTCTGTTGTCGCCGTCGGCGTCGAATCGAGTCGACGAAGCTCGCGAGAGAAAGAGAGCTCGAGAGCTTTTCACACACGTCTACGCCGAACATAACGCAATTTCTTCTCCGCACTCTTCTCTTCCTCTCTTCTGATCCATACAAGCGCGCGCTTTCATCATTTTTTTCTAACGTTGCATTCAGAAATCGCGACTCTTATTTATTTTGCCCGATTCCGATTCGAATCGGCGACACTTTCTGATAAAAATAAAAAAAATTGACCCAAAAATCAAGAAACGACAGTCCTTATTCATGCATTAATAACCAGTTTCTTCATCTCCGATTAAACTATATCTTTGTCTCTTTTTAAGAACGTATCTAAAAAGAGACAAAGATATAGTTTAACCGGAAGTGAAGAAACTGGTCATTAGAAATAATAAATACACGATGCGGATCCTCGAGACGAAAGAAAGCTCGATCGATCGACGAAAGTTCGTGCGACTCGAATGGGGAAAATCATTTCGGAACCGGGAACTCGTTCGAAAAGCGACAAACCGGAAATATGCGTGGAGAACGAGTTACATCTCGCGTTCGCACGCGACGGCTCTCTCGTGTATCGTCCGATCGATTTACGACCGAGCCAATCGGCAATCGTTACACAAACACGTTCGGCAAGAATAATGCCAATTAACACGTTTTTCGATGAGTCAACCGGGCGGCCGCGTTCGTATCCGGTTCGTCGACGAGCGACAAAGTTTTTCGGCTCGAAATATTTTCCGGAACGAATGCTCGGCGCATCAGTCAAACGAATCGGCGCATCATCATCGGAACTGAATTTACACACGAGAGAGAAAGAGAGAGAGAGAGAGAGAGAGAGAGGGGAGGGGGACTGGACTCTTTGCAAAATATTTTTTAAATATTTTTATTACACATACGTTGTGTAAAATATATCCAATTATTTTATTTGGACACTGATGAGTTTGAGTAACAGCTGATTTAAGAAAAAGAATCGATTCTCTTATTTACATAGTTTCAGGAATTTTTTTCTCTCTCTCTTTCTCTTTCTGTTATCGCAAATGATAATGATGCACCTAATTCGCGATAATTTTCGCAAAAGCAGTATTGTGATACTTGTAGCGAACGATGAGGAAAGGTCTCGATACGATAGCGATATGTGTGATCGGGTATTAAAGTCCGAAAGTGAATATTGACCGATAAAAAAAAATCGATAAGCTCGATGAATGACAGACGCGTTTTCTTATCCTTGTAAAAATAAATTCGAGTAAGTAAAGACTGAACACGTTTCAAGTATGTACGTATGTACATATCGAGAATAGTATATATCGCTGGATCTCGATACGGTTATACAAAATATTATACTTAATATTGCGCATGTTGTATGTTGCGCAATATGCTTTTACGAGATAACGCCAACGATAAATAAAGATTGGTAAGCTTGCGCGAAGGCGGGATCTGGACCCGCTCTCGAGAATCAACGAGATATGAGCATTATCTGCCACTTATGTTGCTCTCCGCGCATACGCGTTATCTTTTTAAGTCGTATGATTCTTATGAAGCTTCGTCGATCCGAACGAAATACTCTGATAATATTCCCGAGATAGAAAAGAAACGCTATATTGCCTGTCAAACGCTCGGTTTTGACGCAACATCCGCATGTTTCGGGTGTGTTAATAGTATATATATATATTTAAAATATATTACGGCTTTCGCTGTAGCATAACGATGCAAATGTAATCGATGTAAAGAAGGTAAATTTATACTTTCTTTTATGACTACTTCACAAATTTAGTTAACTCTAATTGAAGCTTCTTTCTACGGATTTTGTGCCTGCGGACTATCATACGCAAACCATAATCTCTTTCTAATAGATTGACAAATTACAGAAGTCTCTATAAAGGTTTAAAGCAGCTCCCAGGAGGTATTTTAGTCTTTTATTTTGTAGAATTTAAGGAACAGAATTAAGACATGGCACGTGTATCCGAAAATATGTCTAAATTTTCGGATTCTTTTGTATTACGAGACATTTGTACCTTTTCCATCCTTTCTGCTTTTCTACCTGCCTAGCATTTTTCAGTCTCCTATTTTTGTTCATAAATTATTATTACTTCATGGTGTATTGATATATATTTCATGCTATCAGGTCTAAAATCTCGAAACTCCCCGCTGACCGCTGATGTTCTGGAAAGTTTTTGTCTCGACTTGGTAGACAAAACACGTGTACGGCACGTGTAACGATAATGACACCTTTTTCTTTATATTTCAGCATAGATATCTGGTCCTTTTTAAACCTCAGAACATTTTACTTTTTGCATTCTTTCCTTTCTAATGTATCCTTGAAGTTATTTTGCTCATTATCGAAGAAGAATTCTTCCTCGAGTTGTTCGATTACGAGCTAAAAGATTCTCGAGCGTGTTATCGTGATTCATAAATCATTGGCTCTCTCCCCCTTCGACATTTTCCTTCGTTATTCTTTCATATTTCTCAACCCCCCCGTCTGAATTAAAACCAGCGGATTATCGAAATTCGCTTTAACGTTCAATCATCATCTCCGCGAGAGATGTAGCATCTTTTCGCAATTATTTTTCTCTCCATGGCAGCTTGGTTGATGAAGAGCACGTGGAGAACATGCCAGGGCGACACCTAGCGTCCGGAAGGTGGCGGGACGAACGTTCCTTGGCGATTGGCAGCGACGACGGCGGCAGTTCATCAGTTGACACACACGCGTCGTTGGGTGTGGATCGTTTCGCGGGAATTGCTATTCTGTTGTCAGCTGTGTAATATGTGTCTTGCGACGAGGCGTGATTTGCGAATGTCCTGCGTGTGATACGTTGCGCAACACATTACGTACGTCCGTACGACTTCGCCGCTAGTGAATGCAAATTTCTTCAGGGTGAACGTGTGTCAAAGTGCTGTTAATACCTAGCCATATATTTTTTAATACCTCGCGCGGCTGTGATGAATGACGGTGAGAGTGTCGCCTCTTGGTTTCTCGACGTGCTGCGGTAGTGACGCAAAACTTTGGAGTAACATGTACCCTACCGCCGGTATGAACGCGGCGGCGGTAGCCGTGGCAGCAGCTCGACATCCGGTACGTAAAATCCATAGTTTTTCCCTGTTCTTTCATTATGAATATTATCGGACGCGAAAAGCGGAACGAGGCCGTTTCTCCTGAAGGAGAAGCTTCTCCAAAACGCGTTCCTTTTCTTAGGGAACACCCTACCTACGTATTCTCGTCGCTTCGATTACCGGAGTAAGCGCACTTCCTTTCAACACGCAAGCGGGATTTCAATTTTCAATCCTCCCTTTACAAAAATATCGGGACACTCTTGCCTTTTGAATAATAAACTATTCGAGATTAAGCATTTCTTGCAAACTACGCTTTAAAGAAACAAGTAGATAATATTTTAATTCATCCTTTTATTATATGAACAAAATTTTCACTCGAGAGCTTTTCAATTACAACATATATATATAATTTAAAAGTGCAATATCTTGCGTGATGGCTTTCAATATTTTCGTAAGAGAAAACTGATTCGAAATTGATCGGCAGGAAATGCAGATTACTAAAGGTCATCTTGTTTTTTTACAACACTTAAGAAATATAAGCTCTAAGATTTTTTTTCCAGGTAGTTGAACAAATCGATTAGTCACGGTAATCCGACTATTGTCCTATTGTCGTATTGGAGTGAAAGCATTCCTTCAGGATACACTGTAATTTATTTGTAAACGGCTTTACTTCTTTCCTGAATTCTATGTAGCGTAAATTCTTTGAAGATACTTTCAAAATGAAATTTTACGGTTGTATTGTAACTCTGTTAAAAATATTGCTTACTATACTATTCGCTTATTTGCACTGTGTGGTATATTTTATTATGCTTATTTTTTTGTTTTTTTTTTGTTTCATGTTTTTATATCTATGCATTCTGATGTGCTTTGCTGTATTTTTAATAAGCCTGAGGAGGTGAGTTGAAATTAATCCACCTATTTTTATCTACAATAATTAATCGCGAAGAAAATTGTGTTTTTCTTACTCTCCTTGTGTCTTGCGTCTATATAAATTGCACTAACTTGGAAGTTAATCGACCGATATTTATCCGCCGCAATACATAGTTATTACCAGATACACATCGCTCGTGCCTATGAATCGCATTATTACTTCTCCGCGCTGTCAACGTCTCGCAGAGTAACGAGATAATTAAAAAGTAGCTGCGGCGAATTAACGTTTTCCAAGCTGGCGCGCGGCGGAGCTTAGGGGGGCCACAAGAAATTCTTTCCGGCGATTATTTATTTTTCTCTCCCGATTCTCTCCTCCCCACATCCCTCTACTAATGCTTAATAGTTCCGCGCTCTCGCCGTCACGCACGCACGCACACACGTACGCACGCACAGGTCCCCGCTTAAATATCTGGGCGCACCCGTGTATATAAATACGTACACCGAATGAAATTGACCCACGCGCGTTATACAATGGGGCTGGCGGAGGGTGTAAAAGGAAGAGGAGGACGAAACGCGCCGCGCGAACAGAGAGCCGAGCGACGACGGAAAAATATTTGGCTGCCGAGCAAATTTTCATTCGACTGTAAACACCCGGCGAGCCGAAGCGGAAAAGCTCGTACGCGAACGACGAAAATAAATCTATATATCGCGGGTGCACGGGGGGAAAGGGGACAGGGTGAGAGCGCCGAAGCCGCCCCGTTTCCTCTCCTCGACCCCCCGGTATCCGCAATTACGTTATATCTGTAGCTATACCATCGCGCGCGCACAACGATTACCCGCGCGCTTCGGCAAACGGGGGATGAAAAAAAAAAAAAGTCAAACGGAAAAGTGGGAAAAATAGACACACGGAGAAAAAGCCACGTCGGATAAAAATGGATTTGCTCCCGTTGTTGTCGCGCGACGATAACGAACCGCCCTGGAAGATTTCCAAAGCGCGCGCGCGCACATAGGTATCCGCAACAGATTTCCCTTCATCGAGAAATGTCACTTTAAGCGTTAAACCTTTTATTCCTCCGTCGCGTCTCGAAAGTACATATTAAGCGTTTCAGACGGCGAGACGACTGAGCTTTGCTGAGACGAGAATCTCGAGAAGATGGAAGATAATTATTCGCGGATGCTTGCTCAATTTAAAGAATAATATCTATTTATTAATTTTTTTACGTGTATCTTTTTTCTCTACATGTATCTGCATATTTGCATTTTTTTCGTTGGTGTCATTTTTGTTTGTACTAAATGCTTTCACAAACGCGCGCGTGCGGTGATAATCTCATTAGTGTTCCGCCAACGACGACACGCGGACCGACCGATCTCCCGTTGGAATTATTTCCCGGCGTGACGCGAGAAGGAAGAGACGGGAACAAAATTGAAATCGAGACGAGAAAGAGAGATAGAGAGGCAGAGAGAGAGAGAGACGCGATGAGGGGATGAGAGACGGCGAAATGATATCGCGCACCACGAAATTTGCGGGCCGCGCGCACTTCCGCAGAACCGCAATATGCATTGGTAATTACACCGCGATGAATTACACTGCGGAATGAGCGAAGCGTGTTACGTGCAATTGGCGCGAGCATTATAAATCTCGTCACGTGCAAACAGTTGGCCACCTCGTCTCTCCCATCTCTTTCTCTCATTAACATTCGTCCGACGAGAATCTCAGACGCAGGGGACGACGAAAACTTCCGCAAACGAGGCGTGAGACATATGCGTCTTTTTTTTTGTTTTGTTTCTTTAACGCGACCCGCACCGTACGACTTTAATCTATTATTACGCGCAACGTGAGCGCGCTCAATTAAATCTCGACGCGAACGATACGCTTTCAATTTTCGAAGAATGTCGCCGTCGCCGCTATGTGTAATCCATGCCGAAGATCGAGTCACGTATTTACATGACAGTGACAAATTACTAATTATCGGGGAACACCCGACCGACGCGACGTAGCCCCGATTAATTCTCGTCTCGTGACCTGAATCGCGAGGAGACGAAAATAGAGGGTAACCGGGTAACGTAAGTCGCTCGCGACAGCTACTTAGTCCTGTCGCAGTCAAACTCGATATCGAACGAGACTCGGCGTTTTTGGACGTCGTCGTCTCGCCGTCGCTTTCGATCCGCGGCGACGATTGCTGTCCCCACTTAGCATCGCCATCGCCATTGCCATCGTCGTCGTCGTCGTGGTCGTCGTCGTCGTCGTCATCGTCGTCGTCGTCGTCGTCGTTGACGTTCCGGTGCTTGACCGAGTTGACACAGGCGGTGGTTATTGGCACTCTGCAGGGCCGCCAGGGCTGTTTACGTACAAGCTGTACAAATATTATTTCCGGGCAAACCGGCCCGTCGATCATTACGAAACCCCAGGCGGAAAGTTTCAACGGATACTCCTCGTCCCCCGCCTCCTCCCTTTTGTACACACGTACACACATACATACATACACATTACACACAGAATTCTTGTTGTAACGTTGAGTCCTTTAAACCGACTATCTTGCGCTCTGAAACGCGACTGGCCCTTAGAAATTAGATCTATTGCCTAGATCGACTCGAGGGCTTTTGAGCTTTTGTATTTAGAAATATATATATATATCTTATTGACCTTTTTGTCAAGCCGTTTGTTTATCTTCGCACGTACACCTTGCGACAAAAAAACGACAGATCCCACACAATATCGTTAGTTTATAAAGATTTGATATGGAGTATGGTTAATGACTCAACACGTTCGTGATACGATTAGATACTACACGTATTACTACATTATTATTATAGCTGAAAACTATTTGTATTTTGATAGTTGCTCATATAAGTTTGAGCCCTGAGTTCAAATAATAAACAGCAGCGATGATATAATAGAAGAGTTTCAAGACTATTTTTTTTATCAATAAGAAATTGTTTAGCAATTCAAAACACGTTTAGTATATTATTCCGTATTTATTATTACATTCGTATTTTATACACGTATGATGCGACGAATAGAGATAAATCGAGAACCACATAAATGCATATAAAATACGAGAGATAAAATTTCTAATTCGGCATTAGGTTTTTTATTCACCGAAATTATTAATTCTATTTATTCTATTTGTTGACACTGTGATATGTTTCGAAATGACAATAAATAGAGCTTTACAAAAAATAAAAATCAAAGATCGTCAAATTTTTTGCCCTTTGAGAAAAAATTGGGACATCTGACATATAAACATCAATGTACAAGTTATTTAGCAAAGCAAATATTTAGAACAAAAAATTAAAGACATTTAATTTAACTATTAAGCATAAAGAAGCTCGCGCGTTTATGGTTTTTGCAGGCACACGATCCGACAGAAAAAGATAATAGAAAATTTTTGACAAAAAGGTTAATTCAAATAGACAAAATGCAGATTATCATTTTTATGATCTGTAAATACAAAGGCAGATATTAAAATAATAAAGGAATTGTTAATGAATATTTCATCTCGTCCAACAAAATATAATGCAGATATATCACACACGCACACATATATATATAATTATGTAAAGATCTCTTCAAATATTTAAAAAAATTAAATGTGTTTTAAAATGCTTAATAGTATAAGATCTGAATATAATCAAAAATTGTTGAGAAAGAAAATTAACAAGAGCTGTCTGTCTACGCTAAAAAAAAAAAGACAGCTTTAATAATCCTGCTTTTATATCTCCCTTTCCATTCTACAATATATATTATGTCAACTTTTTTGTCATATATCTTTTTTATGCCTGTTATTTTTGCTACCTTGCTATCTAACTCCTATCGTGCCGGGATGTAATAAAATTTTTCTTTCTTTCATCATCGAGTTTATTAATTAGTATAACAGCGCGGAGGAATTTGTCGAGTACGCGAAGATTTCTATCGTCGAAGACGACGTAATATTATCGAGATCTCGCGAAAGGGCATTTAGCTATTTAATTCATCGTCGCTAATCAATCTGAAAGAACGCCTCCCTGATCGAGATCGTAATTCGACTCGTGATTTAATTGACGACATCTTCCAATTTAAGACCTAGAGTCATCAGATAAGAAGTATTAAACGCGCTCTCGCCCGACTGTTCAAACCACTCTCTTGCTAAAGAGTTTTCTGAAATGTGTTTTAACTGTAAAATATTGACATTAGACTATGTGTGTGTGTGTGTGTAACGATTCGTAAACATAATTAGACCGGTGACGAAACGGTAAATAAGAAGTGTTTTGGCACACGCGTTGCATGTATGATGCAATATTAAAGTGATGTTAATTGCAGTCGTTAATTTAGTCGTGAAATGACGTTTTAGATCACGGCTCGAAAAATTGTTTGTCCCTCTGTTTTATCAATCTCAAATATGTATAATTAAAAGAAACGTGGTTTGTAAAAGGAGAAAAAAGATTAATACAACCGAGTAGGTACGAAAAACGCTGCGAACTGAATTTCGAAAAATTTCTCGAGAATTAGCGACTTTTTGCTAAGCAGAGATTGTCACTCGAGCGTTAGCAACGTTGCTTCCGTCTTGCGCGAAAAAAAAAAGTAAAATAAAAAAGAGGAAAGAAAAAGAACCGTGTGTACGCACACGTGACGCGCGACTTGACACGTGTTAACGTTCGGGCCGGACGAGCGCGCGCGCACGCGCTTTATATATCCCGTGTGCACTGTTCACAATAATGAGGAGTTTGCACAGACCGGGATCCCGACGTTCTTCAAACAGCGAGAGCAAGGACAAACAGCCCTATATGGACGGATGGACAAACACGATGTATGCGTTCGTGCTGGCTCGCTCGCTCTCTCGCTCGTTCGTGTCCACGTCGTCGGATCGGCGCTAACCCGATGCGAACGCGACGCCGAGTACCTTTACCGCTACGAGCCCTGGCTCTCTTTACCCTTCCCGCCGCTGCGGAAACTATCGACCATCACCCTCGCTCAACAAGCACCATAAGCGATATGCTGGCTAACATTTGCCGGGCTAAGCACACAAATACGATACAGTGCTGTTTGCCCGCCAAGCCAGTGGTGCTCGATCGTGCCGCGGGATACCGTCGACACCGGCATCGCCATCGCCGAGCTATAACGCTTTCATTCTCGTCTCGGGAATCGCGGAGAAGATTTATGAACGATTTGGACGGAGGCGATACGCGAAGCGACGTTACGAGACCGTCGAGATTCTCGCTAAATCTTTACAAGTGAGTGTGTGCGAGAGAGAGAGAGAGAGAGAGAGAGAGAGAGAGAGAGAGAGAGAGCTAGACGCATGGCACGGCAGCGTGCGGCATGTGCCATCCTGGCGCATCCTGGCGTGACGGTCGGGTCAGCTGGTCGGTGGTTTGCGAACTATCTCAATTTGCCTAAGCCGCAACCACGGCGACCGCGAAAACCGCAACTTCCCTCGTCGTGGCCACCTTTGGCCGCCCGCACCCTCCCTTCCTCCTGTCCGCAATTCCTCTCTTCCTCTCGCCGCGACCTCCATCCGACTATCCGTTTCCTCTCCGTCTCTATCTATATATGTATATATACACACATATATATATATATATATATATATCCTCCTTTCTTCTCACGCTCGCGCCTGTTATTGTTCTCCGCGCGTTCTCCACTCTCGGTTTCGAGAATTTAGCGAGTTACTTGGTCGTACAACCTTCGACCGCGCTGGCGAGAGAGCCTGGCTGAAAACGCTTGCGTACCTACCTCGAAAAGGTCGGGTGACTTTGACCCCTTTTCTCCTCCCAACCCCGAGTATATAGCGACGCGCCGTCGCGTCGCGCCGTTGTTTCGGAATCAAGTAGGTATTCATTCATTATGCTAAGTTCAACGTATGTCATTAACTCGGATCGGAGAAGTCGTACGATGTTAACGCGTGATGTCGTGTAAACAAATATCACGTCGTTGCGCGCCGTGATGTAATTTACGGATTCGGCGAAGGACGCGGATGTTCGCGCATGTACGAAGAGATACGGTCGTTAACCATATACATATATATTTATGCGCGTATACACACACGTGCATACATGCGCGCGCGTGCGCGTATATTCATACACGAAGCGCAGGCTCATAGTTTCGGTTGTAGCGTGTAATCCTCGCGGACACCGCAAACATGTAATTAACACTTGCTCTCTCTCCGCGCGCGCGCGCACGTGGAATGAGAGAGAGAGAGAGAGAGAGGATGAGAAAGAGCCGCTGTTGTAGCACAGCTCATATGGGCTGAGAGATCGGAGCCGAACGGGGCTCCGGCCTCGTGCAATCGTGTGTAGTTTTGTGTGTTTGTGTGTGTCTGCATCTACACCACCATCCACCCTCATTTCCCCCCTTTCAATCTATCGTGGACCTCGTATCACTTTCGCTCACACGGCGGCACCCCTGCCCTTTCGCGGTCGAACAGCTGTACGGAGTTAATTATTCGGGACGAGAGGACGTAGATCTCGAGAGCTGACCGCGCGCGAATCGATTCGCTGGCGTTTCTAGGACACGATCGATATATCTATATGTATATGTATATTGTGGCTAAATCAAGTCCGACTAACGCGAGATTATCTCGTTCTTCATCCGCAGGGTCCGCCGCAGCCTAGTCAGCCGTTCAAGTTCACGGTCCCCGAATCCTGCGAGAGGATCAAGGAGGAATTCAACTACCTACAGGCGCAGTATCATCAGTGAGTATTAAGGATGTTCTTATCTTAAACGGGACTGTATATGTCGTCGCTCTTAGGAAAAAGGTATCGCGAGCACGACACTTTTCTGTTCACGCGCGCAGAGTTCATCATTCTCTCTCTCTTTCCTCCTTGTTTTTCTTCTATTTTCGTCCGACACGGAAGCGCGCGTAAGGATGTAGCGAGTCGTATCGCGAGAGAGAGAGAGAGAGAGAGAGAGAGAGAGAGAGAGAGAGAGAGAGAGAGAGAGAGAGAGAGAGAGAGAGAGAGAGAGAGAGAGAGAGAGAGGAAAAAAAAGTCTGGGAACAAGCGCAGCTGCACGCCATCCTATATACAATGTAGTTGTACGCCGGATACGTAATGGCAGCTCGCGAATATACGAACTCGAAGCTTCGAGTTTCACGAATACCGGCAAGACGGGTCTTGCATTTTTCAGCAGCAAGCAACAGCAGCAGCAGCGCGGATCGAAACTTTTCTCGTTGCTCGACGCGGAGATGCGGTTCTTCCTTTTATTTTTTTTTTTTTTTCGCGTTTGCCACGTACGCGGAGCATATTCCATTCGTAAAAGGAACGCGGTTTTCGCGATTCGCGGTTTTTCTCTCTTACTCCCGGATTCTCTCTGCGTCTCTTTCCAAGCTTACTCGAGCATGTCACCGAGCGACTCGACCGTGTTTTCGCATGCATTTCACGACACGTTTCCCTCTCTCTTTCTGTCCGCAGGCTGAAGCTGGAGTGCGACAAACTGGCTAGCGAGAAGATCGAGATTCAGCGGCACTACGTGATGGTGAGTACGATCATTGCTATGTCATAAAGTTAGACGTGTCGGTTAGATGTCGTAACGTTTCCCCCGACTGCCTCTGTGTTTCCCTCTTCCTCTGTCTCTCTCTCCACATTTTCCTCTCTTCCTCTCTCTCTCTCTCTGTTTCTCTCCCGTCTTCCATATCCAGAATAATCATGCTCGTTCGACCGCTAAACCGCCTCGGCTTCTTAGCATTAATTGCATCCTCTAACCGAGGACCGGGACCGAGCTTTACATTAGCTCGTTACGCCGCGCGCAGCGTAGTCGGATAAACTAATACATATACACAGACATATATGTACATACATATATATATTATATGTATACACACACACACACGTTTGTGCGCACCTACTGTGCATAGCTAATGACTCTAAGAGCCAGTGGCTCTCATCGAATTAGGCTACAACGCGCGCGCAGCTGTCTCGTACGTTTAATGACGAAGTAATACGCTGTTAGGTCGCGGCAGCGGCGACAGCGGTCTACGGCTCGTTAATATTCGAGCATCTCCTCCTCCTCTTCGTGATCGGTCCACCATCAAGCTCTCGTACGACACGACGAGCGAAAAAAAAACAAACAGACCGCGACGCAGTTATTTATGGACTTTCGAGTCCCGCGAGAGGAAAAAATATCGCATTCCTTCTCATTTTTTTCCTACTAGTTTGCTTTCTTTCTTTTTTCGTGACGGAGAAAAAAAATTGCGAGCGCAATTAAAGATGATGTCGAAAATTAAGAATTAATGTCGAAAGTTAACGTGCGCTCTTTCCAGCTGATGCACTTATATAAATTGACGGCAATTTCGAAATCGCGTAGCGCGAGACGTCTATATACAAACGTTCGCAAATATAACGTCGTGCGTTAGCCTTTTATCAAGCGACGCGATAATTAAATCGAAAGCGCGCAAATTTTACGCCCCTAGCCCGTCAGAGAGAGAGAGAGAGAGAGAGAGAGAGACTCATCGTTATCGTTTTTTATTCGTTGCCGCGTTTTCTCGTCGACCTAATCGGCGTGGAGACGCGAGCCGCTTTCAACGCAATTAATCTCCGCTTAGTCCATTTGATACGCGGATGCTTTTTCCTCTCCTCTCCTCTCCGATCTGCGCCGGCCGCGTTAAGGACACGTTAAGGACGTTGCTGCATCGCCCGTTGTAACGAACGCTATATTACTGCCAGGGAAAGAGTGTGCAACGTTGGCCGATATCAACAACCTCCGTTAACGTGCACTTCATCCCCCGGCTACTCGGTTCCCAGCATCCACCCTCTCCTCTTTACTCCGCTTCCTCGCTCTGCGTCTATATCTCCCGGATGAAATAACTTACTTACGGCGCAATTAATTCGCTCGTGTAATTACCGGGGTAATGGCTCGTAAAATTAAGAACCTGTAACCCCGACCAATGCGCGTTTGCTTGCGTTCATCTCCTCGTCTCTCGTATTATTCACGGGCGCCCGCGTGCGCTTTCTCTCTTTCTTTCTATATATCTCTCTCCCCTTCCAATTGCAACTGCAACTGCAACCGGCCTCTCAAGTACACTCGGCCGGCAGACTCGAGTGCATTATCACGATCAACGATAATTAATATCGCGCATGATTGAAACCGCCTCGGCGCGGCGTTCGCTGGACCATTCGCGGAAAATCTCGGCGATGGAATCACCGTCCTCGGAACAATTATTCCCATCTCCGATACAAAATATTGTAAATCACACACATTGATACATCCATGATTAATTATTGAAATATATCACAAAAAACTTCTCTGTTGCAGTATTACGAGATGTCATACGGCCTGAATTTCGAGATACAAAAACAAGTGAGTCTGAAATAACATTTTTGTTTTGATACTATTTCGGCATTGCATTTTTCTAAACGCGTGATCGTGAATTTTTTCTTATTTTCTCTTGTTTACACGTAATTCGATATATTAACATACTCTTGTTATTCTAATTATAGATTATATTATAGTTATAAATGCATCTCTATATTTTTCTATGCGTCATAATATATTCATATATCATTCTTTTATCACGTCGTAATTTTTTCAATTCTATTCTTTGACTATACATTCTATTATTATCACATTATGCTTTATTTACGTATTCTGTGCGCAATATTTTTCTATTTTATTACTCCGTTTTTGCTAATAATAAATTTACAAATTTTTTCCTATGCACTCGGATATTTTTTTCTAGATACTAGAATAAGATAAATCTATTTGTCTATTATTCAATGACTGGCAAAAACTATCGCCCATTCAAAGAACCGCGAGGGTATATACGTATTCTCACAACGAGCTGTCGAATTGTCGGGTAGATGAAGGGCTCGGCTTCGTAAATACGTCTCATTATTCCTGCATCTTATGCTTCGCGTCGTTCGCGAGTACTTTATTCTCGGAATGCACGCATCATCGGTCTGAAGACGGTGAGCGCGGACGCGACGAAAATAGAGGAAGAGGGAACGTGTCTTGTTGACAGCAAATCGGCCCCCGGTCCCAGAGAAATATGTAGCCAGCCTCGCTCGTTACTCGCGCGTTTAAGACGACGAGGCGTTAGATGGTCATCGTCGCCTGACTCGCGCTTTCATTACTCACCCGAGACAGCGTCTCTCCATTCGGGATGTGGCTGGGGGATGGGGAAGCTGAAGCTGGACTATTACTCGCGCGCGATGTCCAACATTCTATCTCGTTTCCAAGAATTCTAATCAGTTTGTCGAGACCAACGGCTAAATGCATTCGCGATACACCAAAGATATTCGAAAGATCCGCAGAGAGAGAATCTCTCACGAGTCTTTAATCCTAAACATTGCGCGACATGTGCTTTACAACAAATATTAAATTGTTAGATTATTATTGCAATATATAACGCATGTATTAAAAAAAAATATGTTATACTTAATTATATTTATATACGTCTTTAATGTGCCGCACCAATTATTCGATATTTTATTGTACTTTTATATTATGCATGGAAATGTGTATTTTGCTTTTCCAGATGGAGATAGTGAAGAGATTGAACGCTATCATCGCGCAAATTATGCCTTATTTGTCGCAAGACCATCAACAGCAGGTCGCCACTGCTGTTGAAAGGGCAAAGCAGATTACGATGGCCGACATAGTAAGTATACATGAGTGACTAACAAGAACGACTCAATATGCGAACAGATTATCGAGATTTTTAAAAAAATTTTCTATCACTATTCTCATCCTTTCAATCACTATTTCCTAACGTTTATACGTTTAATGTATTCGCGACTTTCAGTGCTGAATTTTTATCCTCATTTCGCAGTGCAACTACGTATTCGCACGATGATAAGCGCAATTGCGCACGCGAAACACGAAATTGATATTCAGTAGACGCGTCGAGTATAATTGAGTTCCGAGTTGATTCTCGCGCGCATGATTCGAATAATTTCTCAACCTCGTGACCTCGTTGCCGTCAAAACAAATGTGCGCGTTGTGAAAAAAAAAGCTGACGTTTAAGCTCGAAGCGCATCGTGCAAACGAATTAATGTATAACCAAAATTCTCATCAAGCCACGATGAGTTTAACAAGTATACGCTTTTCTCTCTTGACATCGATAAAAATGTTTATTTAAAATATTTTTCTAATAACATCTGTTAAATTTATATATTAAGGCTCCTGGGTGCTCACCGCGGCCATATTGGATTGTGACGTCAGAGGCGAGAAAGCACACGCTGAAAATTCTTAGATGCCATTTTTTAATGAAAAGATATTTCGATTAAACAGCACTTCAGATGGTTTTAGCACACTCTTAAAAACCCCCGAAAACTATCCTTTTCCCTTTATAATCAATCAACATCTGTAAAATCGAGATATCAGACTTTGACATGCGGAATGACTGCGCATGTGCAAAGACCAGACGGACTGGGCTTCATAATATTACATTTTACAACTGTTGATTGATTATAAAGGGGAAAGGATAGTTTTCGGGGTTTTTTAAGAGTGTGCTAAAGCCATCTGAAGTGCTGTTTCATCGAAATATTTTTTTATTTCGAAATGGCATCTAAGAAATTTTAGCGTGTGTTTTCTCGCCTCTGACGTCACGATTTCGACATGATCGGAAAGGAGCCAGGAGCCTTAACGTATTATATTTTATAACGTATATCCTTGTTCATATATTTTTAGCGAAGCATTTTTACTTCGATATGATAAAGGATAAAGCAAAAAAAATTTTGCCCTATCGCGATTTCACGGATATATATACACTTAATCGAGACGTCGTCTTTGATGACAGTGAAAGCGCAAAAAAATGATGGCTCGGACAAGGTCATTGCGACGCAAACCGCAATCTCGCCAATCTGTCATTACGCGACGCGCGTCGCTGTTACGTGAAATATAATTAGCGTGCTAGTGTGCTATGGCCTGTCGAGAGGGGTTCGTGGCGAAGGGATTCGTACGACGGGGAAAGTACCGGGGACGGCGTGGTGGGGTACACAAAACGCGGTGGGAAAGGGTGCGGCGCCGACCGAAAGGACGATGAAGGCAAATAGACAGAAGCGCTAACCCTCATGAATATGTATTATTCGGTAAACAGAGGTTGAATCAATATTTCGTTTAATAACACCGCGCGGAGAGGAACGTATAGTCCTCCATCCCCCTCATTTCCCTCCATCCCTCTTTCATCTTCCACCCCCGCTCTTTGCCCCGAGGCAAAACGCGATGATGGTGAAATTCCGATCCTCTCTCTCTCTCTTCCGCTATTTCCTCTGCTCCCCGGCCCTCTCGCCACCCTTTTTCCGCCATCGCCACACGTTGCGCGTATTATTCACGGCGCGTTAAACCTCGTTTGGGACTATTACGTTTCGTTTCACGCGCCGGGAACGAACGCCGCGATTTTCGACATGGATCGCGTCCGCGAGAGTCGCGCGATTTTTCAATGTTGCGATCGCAGAGATAACGCGTGAGTTTTTCCTTTGTTGTATGGAATGGAGTATTTTTAAAAATATTATCCGTATATTTTAGCGCGAAAATAAATATAGCGATATTTATATTATACTTTAAACTTTAAACATTCAAATTTCCTCTCATGCGTTCTCCATTTTTTTTTTTTTCAAGAAGTTTGATAGCAAATTGTCGCCCTGCTAATTTGCCTTTTCTGGCGAACCTTTATCATGCAATAAAACCACACACAAGTATACACAAGATCGATTTACGAACGCTATTTTGCTTACGCGGTTACAGCAACAGAGGCAGCAAGACCTACCGCGGCTTCTTCAGCAAATGCATCCTCAGCAAATACCATCGGCGGCGGCGATAGCCGCTCATCCGGGTTTACCTGGACTTCCCGGATTGGGGCCAGCTGCCGGCCTTCCGGTGCCGACTTCCGCGTCCGCGGCTTTGCTCGGCATCAGCCTGACGCCCGGGGCGGCCGCCGCGACCCCAGGCGCGACCGCCGCCGCGCATTCCCTGTCGATGCTCGGCAAGCCGGATATCCTTCGCGGTCAGCCGGATGATCTCAAGAGCAACGGTGGTAAGTCTCGACCTCTATACCCTGGCCATATCTATCTTCGATATCTATCTGTGTAGCCGCACCGTGATTGTGCATCGTAATACCAGGGTGATCGGAAAATTCTCAACTTTTATTTCTAATTGTTTTACGAAAAATTCAACTGCGTATTTTATTCTTCTAGACTATTTTGTGAAATATGTATATATCATGAGTACACTGCAAGTTTATGTATATATATCGGGACTATGTAAATTTCCGTTATGCAACGGTATTAGATATGCTTATGTATAGCAACGGTGTTTTATTAAAGGTCTTTTTTAGCGCAACAATTTTTTTTTTTTTCAAGAGTAAAAAGTATATATATACGCGAGATACCGATATACAACTGGGTATAGCGTAATTATTTTGGTAAAGGTCTAGGATTTAACGTACACGAGAGGGAATTGTCTATCGATCGTTATATAGAGTCGCAAAGATCAGCGAAGGGATAAAGAAAAAAAAATAGCCGATTCTCGATGACCCCTCTCCCTTTTTCCAGCCGGAAAATGTTCAAAGCGCTTTATTACGGGTATCCGCTTTCGGCAAAGCGGGCGTGTTTGCGTCACCCTGTTAGCGGACGCGCTAACGGCGGTTTTCAGCGGAAAGCGCGCATAAATATGCATGAAGATCATTTATATGGGCACTTCCCTTCCCCCTCTAGATGGCTACTGACCGCCGTTTTACGACGCGACTCGTTATTAACATTTTATCGATGCGCGATACTTGATATTCGATCGTTAAATTCTCAATATTCCCGCGCGATCTTTGTATCTTATCGCTTTTAGGCTCGATTGCACCAACGTTATTTTGATTTTAAGCGAGACTAAAATATATCTTTGTCTTTATTTATTTAGAAAGAAAGATAAAGATAGACACATATTTAAGTCCCGCTTAAAGCCAAAATAACGTTGGTGCAATCGGGCCTTAGACATATATTTATATGTATTAATAACTGAAGAGTCTTGGCTTTTTTTTCATTGGAATATTCAAAAATACATTTCAGGGGGAAAAAAGCGAGGAAAATTCTAATCTGATATATATATTTTTTTATGCAGAAATCTATGTTTAGATAAATTAATTAAGTTTGCAACGAAACATCACTGAATATGCGCATTTTTTTTCTTTCAGGTCTAAGCTCGACGGAGGAAAGACACGTGAGTAACATATTTTCTCGTTTTATCATAATGTGAATTATTTAACTTGTACTGTGTGGAAATGTTATGAATCTCAATGAGATTACGAATGCGAACAATTCTTATTTAGCAGCATAAATGAACATTTAGTTAGCATTGCTTATACGTTTATATTTCAACGTTCAATAGTTTGATAAAATATGCTTACATATACGTACGCATTTCAGTACATCGTATAATAAAATATATTACTTTCATGAAGCGCAGCAAAGTTTTTGTGAACGTTTCGTCAGATTTTAGAAAATCCAAAGACCTTGAAAGCGCATATTCTTTACATATCTCTGTTTAGAATAAAATTTATTTTATAACGGCACATTCATACATACATTCTCGAATAAAAATACAAATTTATTGCATTTTGTGTAAAAATTAAAATTAAATAATTTTAATTTAGAAAAAATTCGATTATATATTATATATATTTAGGAAATTGTTGAATAGATATAACACAGTACAATGAAATTAAAATAATTATAATATAATTCACACTAATTAACCATAACATAAATTTATATCTTTATCTATGCGTATGAATAGATAAATACGCTAATAGCAGAATAAATCCTCTTTCGATAACCGAAAGAGTGAGGAAAGCGTTACAAAATCTTGGGATCATCTAAAAATTGACAGAGCATTTACACAATGACTAATGCCGCGCTTTGTGAAAGTAATATATTTTGTTATACGATGTACATATATACATATATGAAACGCGTATGGTTTCTACAATGTACAATGCACTCGACCGAGTGGCACTTATTGCGGCCTCGTGTATTACACGCACATTACGCGTGTGTAACTTGACTCGCGCGCGCGTCAAGAGTGCAACGAGCGCCGCTTCAACGTACCCTACTCGCATACGAGTGCGTGCTGCATATTGCAATTTATACTTTTAACGCGCCCATGGGCGCGAGAAGAGGCGTGTAAAGTGGCGAAAATATAGGCGGCAAAGAACGGCGCAGTGCGTGTCATTTTTCTACCGAGTTATTTGCATCATCGAAAGTATTAACTTCCATATCTCTTCCTTTAATCGCGATTGTTGCATATAGAAATGAATTCTTCGCGCTTATATAATTTCTTCCTGCTTACATATTATATTATACTTGATCATCGTAACAAAAGGAATGAGAGATGCAGATAAGATTCGTGCGCGTGCGTTATATGTAAGGATAAAACTGTCGATTAATCTAGAGATTACGTTCTAAGCTTTCTAAAACACGGTCGCGTCCTTCCTTATTCGTTCCTCCTCAAGGGAACATCGCGCGTCTACGTCTCAAAGTCTCTGCCAGGGTCTCGCCGTGTCGCCGGTCCGAGGAAAAGGAAGACGAGAAAGAATAACATAGGGGGGGAAAAAAAGAAAGGGCATATCTTGTATTACGGGCTTGTGCCCGAGCCTGTAATCATCGCGGGACCGCGAAACGCCCATCGACGCCCTCTCATTCCGCCTCTCGCCATTCTATTTTCTTCTCTCCTCGCCCGTCTGTGCCGATGCCCAGGTACACTACTTTCTTGGGATCTCTCGGCTCTCTCGCTTCTTTCCTTACCCCGAGTTTCCTTCCCTTTCGTCCCCTCGGCCGCCGCGTCGAGATGCTCCTCTATAATCATTATCGGCTCTCTCGCAAGAACCGGTCCGCGCGTTGCACCTCTTTTCGTGTTTTCCTCCCTTCAACTATCGTCTGTTTACACGCTCCTCGTGCCTCGTGTCGTCCCGAATTCCATTACGTTCTATTATGAATTGACCGATGAGACCGGCCAGGTCCGCGCAGAGAAAATTCGAGGGAATTTATTGCCGAAACGCGCGCTAATATTAGAAGATACGCTGTGCGAATTCTCTGGCACACTACTGGATTTGTACACACTTGATTCTCGATGGGCGCTATACATCTCTGCGCTCGCCTATAATTATCCTAACTCGTAAATATAGACATTGTCGTATATATTGTAGTCGCCGAATAAACTTTTGCTCTCTCTCTCCGAGCACGTTTTTTTTTTCTTTTCGTTCTTACGCGTTCATTTGCGAGTGCTATTTGCATCATGTAACTCATTCATTCTATGTATATTTTTATCTTTGATAAATATACAACACAGTCGAAATTTTGACGCTACTCTAAACCTTTAATTCTACTATATAGTAGGAGCTAAGACGATAAAGAAGGTTCAATTGCTAGAATAAAATTTACTCCTACTTTAAACCTAAGTGTTTGAAATTTCCGTTTTCGCTAATTTAGCATTAAAGTAGGTCCAGTTTTAAGTAGGAGTTAAGGTAGCACGGTAGATTGAAATCAAACCTCTATTGAAGCTCTCTAGCTCCAACACGTATATGTTTCGATCATTCAAAAATTATATTAATAAAACTATAATAAACAAAAAGACACACTAAATAATATAAAACATAATTTTATTCATTAAACATAATATAATATTATACATAAAATTATGAAAATTAAACATTAAAATTATAACACTAAACATAAAATAATTATTATAACTAGACATTAAAACATTAAAACTATACATTAAACAAAAAATAATTATTATAATTCAGTTAACGTATACGATGAATCTAAAACATACAAAAAATAATAATTAACTATGAATAAATAATTTTAATTTGAACCTATCGTGCTATCTTAGCTCCTATATTTAAAAAGACCTACTTTAATCCTCAAAATATCAAGAGCATTTTTAGCTTCAAAGTAGTGTTAAGGCAAAATTTGTAGAATTAAAGATTCAAGGGAGGAGTAAACAAGTATAATATCATCAAAGTAGGTTATTGCTAATCTAAAGAGGTGTATAGATCAGCTAAGGAGGTGCAAATTGTCTTTAAAAGTGTCAAAGTAGCATCAAAATTTCGACTCGGAGAGCATGCGTATCGTACCGCCGCGCTCAATGGAATTTTTTTTTCGGGGTGTGCTTAATAAATAAATAAATAAATAAATAAATAAATTTCGCATAACAACACCGGGCAGAGATGCGATTTTATCGCATATGCGCGTATTCCGACGCTTCGCTGCTCGCTAAATTGATATTTCATTGAAAAGCGTTATACAGGTGAAAAATCGGCGCCGATGCAACGTCGATGAAAGCTATATTTTAATATGTTCGCAACGAGTTGATATCGAGAGGTGGGCGGTATAGTAGCTGGTAAAGTCGAAATCGATTATCGCGAACGTTCGCGTGACGATTGATAATAACCCGCGTCGACGCGGGTAATTACGGTTTTGTCACGTTCGTCGGCGCCACAGGGAATATGTGGCTGATCGTTGTTCCAGCCTGTGTACTTGCCGCGCGGTGTCTGTTGTTAAACGAGATTAACGAGATCCGCGGAATTAACGGGGGGAGGGAGAAGGAAGAGAGAGAGAGAGAGAGAGAGAGAGAGAGAGGAGGCGCGAGAGAAGCCCGTGTATCCGACGCTATTTCCCGTCCCGTATCGCCCGTATGTCGGTTTAGCGTATAGCGTATACGACGATGTATCCGCCAACGCAAACATCTACCTTCAAGAGGTTTCGCTCTGTCGAACGTTGTAATGGGATATCTCGGGGGAATCGACTTTGCGATTTTGATACTCTGTGTTCTACGTGGTTATAATCGTAAATTTGACGGAACCGTTTATCACTACTACGATTTAACGTGTAATAAGATTTTTTTTTCGTTAACCCATATATACGCGTTTTTACAGAGGGGCTCGATATCGCCCGGCGACAAATACAGCCGGTCACGCACACCGCAGGAAATCACTCACACTCATCATTCTCATCATTCTCATCATTCTCAACATTCGCAAAATCACCACGAAAACGCGGCCAAGAAGATGAAGAAGGAAGAGAAGGAGACCGTGCACTTGGTAAGTGCTCAATAACACAAACTTACCTTGTATTTTAAGAGAGTCGTCGTAACAGGTTGAACTCCGTACACCATGCAGTTGTTGATGCTCGAGGAACACTTCCTTTTTATCGGTCCTCTCCCTGTAAAACGACAGTAGACAAGAATTATTTAGCGGTCAATAATTATAATCTTCAAGATAAAATCTAAATACTTTTCTTATTTTAATATAAATAATTGTTCGGTTAAAAAAATATTTTCTTCAAATATTTCTTTCGGTATTCTTCCAGAGAATTTAAAAATTTGAGAAATTTATTGAGCATTTTTCTTCGAGCGATTATGAAAAATTAATTCGTCATCAGATCGATATTACTGCCTCCGGAGGCATGACACGCGCGATTATCGGTGCTTTCTCTGCGCAGAGCGACGGCGAGAAGAGTGATCAGGACCTAATCGTGGACGACGCAAGCGATGGTCCGCCGAGTCCAGTCGCGAACGGCAGGATGTCCCCGCGCGAAAACGGCCTCGACAAATCATCCTCGATAACGATGCCGTCGATAGGATCCACCGGGGTGCAAACGTCCAAGAGGGACGGAATTATTGCGCCGCACTCGCCTAGAAGCGGCACCAGTAGCAACGCGAGCACGCCGTCGACTAAGAAGATGGAGGACCGTGAGAAACCGTCGACGCCGATCTCGAAGCCGTTGACGCCGACGTCGGGATCGGCGACGGTGATCGGTGGGGTGAAGACGCTGATGTCCTCCAGCAAACTGCCGCAGGCTCCATCGGTGCCAGCCGCTATCGTACCGCCGCCGACCGCCGTTTATCCAAGTGCGTTACATTATCCACCGCATGGACCGCCACCCCATACTCTCATGTCGACGGTGCACGGTCAACATCCTCACGTCGACGTCATGGCTTACAACGGTTACGCGACACCCAGGCCGCCTTCCACGTTACAACAACTATACGACCCGCACATGGCTATAAGGGCTTCGGTGGGATCCGTCGGTATACCTAGACCAAAATCGTGAGTATCCGAATCGAATTTGCAGAACTTAACGCTTCTCTTTCTTGACGAGAAATTCTATCATTTGGTACAATCTATATTTGTGTGATAACAATCGTGCTTCGCGCGAACGGTGTAAAATAATACAATAATGAAGCACCGATTTAGTGTTAGATACGAGTTTCTTCTAAAGTTACATTCGAATTATGCGACTAAAAAAAAACTAATCGGTCAAACATAAATTTCTAAATTAATAAAGAACAATTTCGTCATAATCGATAATTAAAATAGACGAAGAGGGGAAGAGATTGACTGTGATTGTTACGAGATGGAATTATTTCGCAGCCCGTATAGCTTCCATATTCTCGACGGTCAGATGCAACCGTCGCCTTTCCCGCAGGATGCTCTCCTCGGTCCAGGCATACCGCGCCACGCGCGTCAGATTAATACTCTCAATCACGGCGAAGTAGTCTGCGCGGTAACGATCTCGAATCCGACCAAGTACGTTTACACCGGCGGTAAGGGTTGCGTCAAAGTCTGGGACATCGCCCAGACAAGTATGAGCAACGTGAAACCAGTCTCGCAGCTCGATTGTCTGCAGCGCGAAAACTACATCAGGTTGGTATGAACGACAGTGAGAGATGAATGAGCATTTTATTCTCACTCGACGCGGAACGCGTCGTAAATTGACATCCCCGATATATACTAAAAAATCGTCTTGTCGCTCCGCGCTTCTAATACAGATCGGTAAAGTTGCTTCCGGACGGAAGGACGTTAATAGTCGGCGGGGAGGCGAGTCAGCTGAGTATTTGGGACTTGGCCAGCCCGACACCGAGGATCAAGGCTGAATTAACATCCTCAGCACCGGCGTGTTACGCCTTGGCGATCTCGCCAGATTCGAAGGTGTGCTTCAGCTGCTGCAGCGACGGACACATCGCTGTGTGGGACCTACACAATCAAGTGCTGCTCAGACAATTCCAGGGCCACACGGACGGCGCCTCATGCATAGATATTTCCGCCGACGGTTTGAAACTTTGGACGGGGGGTCTCGACAATACCGTGCGCTCCTGGGACCTCCGCGAAGGCAGACAACTTCAACAACACGACTTTTCGTCGCAGATATTCTCCCTCGGCTTTTGTCCCACCGGCGAATGGCTGGCGGTCGGGATGGAGAACTCGCATGTCGAAGTGTTACACGCTACGAAACCGGACAAGTATCAATTGCAGCTGCACGAGTCCTGCGTGTTGTCCTTAAGATTTGCCTCCTGCGGTAAATGGTTCGTCTCTACGGGAAAGGACAACATATTGAATGCCTGGCGTACTCCTTACGGAGCATCAATATTCCAGGTTGGTATATCAACTAATTCATCATCTTTCCTTTGTCGCTTCTCATCATCCGATTGACGAGACGCGTTGAAAAGAAATTTTTTGAAATGTCCACAATCGATGCAAATCCCGCGCAAGAAATAAATATTTTTAATCCATCTCATTATCAAGTCGCGAATATCAATCTTAAAAATACTAAAATTATAGACGAGTGTTATTTCACGTTGCATTTAAATTTCGAAATTATCAGTGCGCTTATTACAAGCTCGGCGTGTAAATTACATAAATTGCCTTCGCACCTTTCACGCGGGAAATAAGTACGGCGTTACGCGCGCGAGACAAGACGGCGAGACGAGCGTCGGAGACGATCGCGAAACGGCTCATTAAGGAGCTATATAATTACGCGATATAAACGAGCCATCGAGTCGTGACTCGATAAGCAAAAAAAAGGCCTGATTTATAAAGCTTATGAATAATCGCGCGCTACGTGTCGAGTTCCACGATTTCGCGTTATCGAGCGGAATTCGAAGTGTCGGAATAATAATAGATATCTGCGCTCGTAAATATGTTTACGTTTTTGATGTGTTTCGTAAAACGAGCAAACGAGCCTCAACGCTCTCAAACTTTTATAACGTTCTATCTTTTTCGTGTTTCTTTTCTCTCGCTCTCTTATACCTCTTTTTTTTTCTTTCTTTATCTCTCGCCCTCCGTCAGCGCGATGTGTAACTGTTATCGCGTTCACTCGACGACGTATTTGTCGATTATATTTACAGTCGAAGGAATCCTCATCGGTGCTCAGTTGCGACGTATCGACGGATGACAAGTACATTGTCACTGGTTCTGGCGACAAGAAGGCCACTGTCTACGAGGTCATATACTGAGGCGTTATCAATTGACTTTGTCCCTTGGACATAAAGTTGCTCGTACGAGAGCTCTCACGAAACAGGACAGTGTTATTGTTCTTTTTATTATCGTTGTTATTCGCTCGTTGACAGAAGTGAGATCAAAGCCGCGCCAAACGAAAACGATAGATTCGATGGATTTTTCAGAGATTTTAACAATCGCACATCTGTGGCAGAATAAAAATTTGAAAACGTGCTTAAAGAGGAACATTTGTTTTTGACGGACTGAAAATAGCATATCAAAAACTTTTTCTGCGATGAATAGATTTTTTAAATTATATATATATATATTTTTATATATAAATATATAAATATATATATATATTTTTTCCTTCGCAAATCTCGTTAGAAAAAATGACAATTTTGCTTTTTGCAATGCAAAAAAAATCTATTAATCGCAAAAAAATTGTTCAAATAATTGCTATTTTCAGTTCATTAAATGTTCCTCTTTAAGCACTTTCTCAAATAAAAAAATGAAATATATATATATATATACATATATATAAAATACTGAAAAAATATATTTATGTATAAAATAGTAAATTTATACATACCTATATAAATATTGTATATATATGTATGTATATATATAATACTAAATTGAGTGCTCTTAAAATTTGCAAGATTTAAATGCATCACTCAAATCTCGCGAATTAACGTTCGAGATCGTTATTTATAGATTCTACTGTCGATTGTGTACTTTACATACAGATTGAAATCTATTTCAAATTGGAATCCATTTCGCTCGGCGCGTATGATCGCTCTTTGAATGTGATTATTCTTGTCCCTCTTATCTGTACATATTTTGTAAATAGCATGTCTTAATTAAATCATGATATTTTTCTACTACCCTGAAGAGATGGCAGATATGAAGACTGTAAATATATAAAGATTAAGGAGTGCGCAAAAATTGAAACGCGAAAATCCATTTCAATAAATGACGTATGATAATTAAGACAAAAAAACCAGTCTCTTGTTTAATCCTAATAATTCCTCCAAATCCTTCGATTTATATATTTTGCATCTTTGAAAAATTATGTTCTTCTATGCTACTACCATTTTCTTCTAACAGAATAATTCGACGGAATTGTATGGGAAAACGTGAAAATTTAGTAATAAGGGAAGGAGGACCGAAACAGCGAGATGGCTCCTGTTGTATCGTTAAAAACAAAATGATTAGTGGTTGGCACGCCGATAAAAATCGGGGCTGCGCACACAGCAGCCAGGTGTCGGTGGAAATAAAAAACAAGGACCACTCGTTACTCTATCCACGTGAACGTTGTTAGCGCAAAAAAGAGACATCAACAATATTTAGTTGTATGCTGGCGCAGCGGGCAGCGGATCGTCATGAAAATTACGACACTATTCCACCGATAAAAAATAAAAAAAAAATAAATAAAAAAAAAGAGCGGTGACACCGCTGCTCTCGCGCGGGCGGTATGCTGACGGTTTCGCGATTGTCATGAAAACAAATCGGGGCGGACTCGATCTCCCACGCACGCGCGTATTCGGGTATATATACGGGTATGGAAAAACAAAAAAACGAAAAAAAGCCGAAAAAAAGGAAGAAAAATACGCGTGCCGATGATAGCCGGGCGGAACGATTTTATTTATGCCTTTGCGTCGCGAATCCGTGCGAATCTCGCCACCCGGTGTATAATTAGCGAGGCCATGCATACGCGCGTTCAATGGAAGCTTCATCGGCGTAATGTTATTATAATAGTGGCACGTTTTGCATATGTGTGACCGGGTGATGGTCGCTGCCAGACGAGGAGAGAGAGCGGGGTTGGCCGGAGCGTTCAAACACACGAGGGGAAAAGGGCACAGGGAGGAATAAAGTCGGGAAGGGAGAAGCGACGATGAAGAGGTGAGAGGAGGAGGGAGGAAGGGGGTGAGAGAGTGGTTTTACGCGGGCTTTACCCGACGTATTTGCATGGTAATCATATGCGGTGCACACGCGAGTACGATGCAGAGATGACGCGGAAAGAGGAGAAGGGGAGAGGGTGTGACAACGAGGGTGAAAGAGACGGTGGCGGCGGCGGCGACTATTGGAGCCGCGAGATTTGTATATTGCGGCTAAATGCGTCGGTTATTACGGTTAATTTCGACGACGAGCAACGCGACAGGTAAAGCGCGAAGCGCGCATCACCGCGGTTTATTCGCGCGCGTAAACTCTTGTCGCGTCGCAAAAGTCTATAAAATAATATCTATAAGAGAGATGTGAAGTAAAAACAATCAATATTATTGTATATGCAATCTTATTTGTAATTCAATTTCTTTATTTATATTCTTTTGTACGAAAGTACTTCAACTTGGAGAAGAGGCGAGAGAGCAGCTTATTCGCGGGCATCGGAGATACGGATAATTATTCGCGCATCGTCGTCGTCGTTGTCGACATTCTAGCAGTGCGCGATCCAACAGTTGGTGGTGCTCGTACACAAAGAGCTAATTTTCCCTCCGTCCGTCGCGGCAACTCTCTGCGGCGCGGCGCGCACACACAACGCGCCGGCAAATTAACAGGCACGCAAATGAGCGAGTTCACGCGCTCGCTTTCGCGCTATCCCACCCGCCTCTCCTCTCGTCACAATTGGACACTAATAAACGCGCCAGCGTGTATGCAGCCCCTCTTTGCTCTCTCTCTCTCTCTCTCTCTCTCTCTCTTTCTCCTTCCTCCCCTATATATTCCATTCATTATCCCTCTGCTCTCTGTTCCCTCGCCCTCTTCTTCTCTTTTCTCGCGTCACGTTCTCGCCGCGTTCGGTCCGCAAATGCGAAAAATATCTCGCCAAATTAAACGACAAACGGTGAAGATGCGACATACATCGTCGAGCGAGAACGATATTTCGTCCCTATCGATACGCACCCCTGAACGGAACGCCGCAGTTTCGCTCGCGATAAATCGTTACACCGCTGGCTCGCGATCGTCCGCACAATTATCGCGAACGACTTTAGAATTAGCGCGATAAGCGACATTGCGGACTACCTGTCGTCGTACATGCACACCGGTCGGAGGTGGAAACTACGACGAAGAGCGGAAGGGGTGCGAGGGGGAGAGGGGGGAAGGGGGACGATAGAGAGGGCGGCGACGGCGGCGGCGATGGCGGTTATCCAGATAGCAGATAGCTAGGACGGTGGTCTCGTTTGCGGCTTGACCACCCTTGCGGCGCACTGCCCTAACCACCGTACCGCAGCCACATGGTGTGTGCAACCGGCGATAACGTCGCCCTCGCTCGCAAGCCGATGCGTGTCGTTGCACCGGCCACGCTTTCGCGAACGATCACCCTCCCTTGCCTCCACTTTTCATTCGCCCAACGTTCGTTCGTCCATTCGTGCATCCCGACGTAGGATACAGGGTGTCCTGGATCTAAAAATAACGGGGTTGACTTTCGCCTCTAACTTCTTTAGACAACTCTGCGATTTTTCATCAGTAAGGGATTTTGGTTCGTCCACCTGTCGTCTACCTGTCGGTTATCTGTTTACACGTCTGTTTACCTTGGTTTTTTCCGAAATTCGCTTTATTATTGTTTATGGACTTAAGACCATCAACGTCTCTTGACGTTTTTCTTTAAAAAAATCCATTCAAGAATCTGTAGACAAAGGACAAAGACAGGTAGGTCTAGAAAACACCCTGTGCATCCCGCCGTGAACGCGCAGTAAGATCATCCCGTTCGCTAGATCAACAAACGAGCCACACGAACTTTCTGAAAGGATTATCCTTGCTACCGATAAAAATATAATATAACGTGCCTGTTTGTAGATATTACGAGCGGCCGGTAGAGCCTCGACGCTTTAACGATGGTATTTCGAGCTATAGAGAGCCATCGCCTTCGCATTTCCGACGAGCCAATCGGCCCGGCATAATTGAAATCCTTCGGATTTTTCGGCTCTTTTCCACGGGACCCAGAGATCGGCTTTCCCGATCTCGATGTTCAGTCGTTAACCGGTCCAATCGTCAGTCATGCGGATGAGCACGGGCGATAGTAGTAGTAGTAAATACTTTTACTATTCTTTTAGAGTACAAGCTCTTAAGAACGTACAAAAGTACAATGAATAAAAAGTATAAAAACAAACAAAAGCAAGTTTTTTTATTGATTAATTATTTGAAGCGACTGACGGAATAAAATCGAAAATATCGATGTTAATATATTTGATGCAGGAATTGATCTTATATTTGTAGGCCTATAGCCTATAGAATAACACAGGTTCGCAATATATTTTCTGACATGTAATTCAAAGCAAATGATTAAAAAGCCGCGTGAGTCGAGTGATTCGATTGTCCTAATTATGAGTTTAAAAATCCGAGAGAAGGACAAAGCTATCAGACACATTGGCCAATTATTATTATTATCATCATACGATATTACAATGTTTAATTACGTTATAAAACTGTCAATCATTATTAGTATTACGATGTTTAATTACATTGTCGATCAATCAAAGGCGAGATATTGCAATGATATTTTTACAAAAATATATATGATTAAAGTTGCACGTCAATCGGATACTTTCTGATTCTCAAGCGAGACCGTCTATCTCGCGAGATTCCGCATCTTTATCAATCGTCTTCTATAAATACAATATGTAAAGTACCACGAAATACCACGTGTACCAAGCTCGACACGGCCTCGGACGGCGTGCTTACATGTGTACGATCGGCGCAAGACGTATATATACGATGTATGCGCATGCATATACATCGGCGTAACCCTTGGAACGGTAGCGGGACCGTATCTAACAAACCGCAACGGATAGCTACCAGTCGTCGTCGCGTCGCATCGCGCCGTATGCGTATGTACACACGCGTGCGCGAGTCATCGTTGAATATTTGAGGATCGTCTTCTTCTCGCCGCAAACGCGAGGAGGCGAGGCGCGACGGCGACGCGACACGACACGCGTTCCCTCCTCTTCCTCTTCGAAATTGCTCTCCCCCATTCGTATCGTACTTTTCGTCGAGAGCGATTAACAGCGTCGTGCGAATCTTGGTCGTTCGATGACGAGGACGACGACGATCGAGAGGAAGCGGAAGAAGAGAAAAAAAATAAAGGAGAAAAGAGAAGAGAGCAACGTCGGGACAGCATGATCATGCGCGTATACAGAAAGAGCGAGCGAGAAAAAGAGTGGGACCGCCGTGAGATAAGCCGTGCGGCCGACACATACGGTAGTCGCAGATCGGCGAGGTAGACAAGGGGCTCGAGCAAGCAAAATGGAGGGCAGGCGAGCGTGGAATATAAAAGGAGGAACGTGAATTCATATCTCGTCCGAGGGATCTCTCTCGCTGCGCTACGCCGCTGAGAGACTGCTTTCGAACCAACGAGCGAGAGAGCGAGAGACGGAGTAAGTGGGATTGGGGAATCGAGAGGCAAGGAAAGGATAAATCCCCGACCGCGTTGCAGGAGACGAGAAGAGGGGCTAAGGACCAGAAGAAGAAGAGAGAGAGAGAGAGACAGACAGAGATGGAAGAGACCCGAGAACAGCCGTCCGTGATCACGACTATGTATATATACACCCGAGTCCGCGCGGACTCGACTCTGCTCTGTCGAGCCGACCAATCTGCACCCAGGTTGGACCAATCGCATCGCATCGGCGACGAACACAGGTTTAGGTACACCACTACCAGCCCGTGAAACCGCCAACGCTGGCGCTCTTCGCTCTTCCGCGCCTGCTCGAGCCAGTCGATGCCGAGCCACGCAAGGATGTAGGATCTCTCTCTTTTGTCCCGCCGAGCGAGCCGTGAATACACGTTGCGTACATATACACAATGCCTCCGGTCTACTAAGGGGGTTCCGCCGTGTACTCTCGCTTGTAGGCAGGTGAGAAAGCACCGCCGGGAAGATGGAGGAGGAAGAGGGAACCCACCACCGTCCTCGCTGCTGCTACAAAATTCTCGAATGTACCGTCGTTAGCCTGCGGTTTTCGGTTTTTGATGAGGCACGACGAGCACGGCAGGTCGGAATGTCCCGATTGATGCGACGAGAAAAAATTACGCCTGGCTTCTTCCCCATCGATCGAGAAACGTCGGAGGGTTGAAGCGAGAGAGCTCCTATTAAACGATAGGCTTCTATTAAAGGGACGGTTTTAGGGAAGAAAGGTTTATTATATTTACGACACGGCGTTTACATACCACACTCGAGATTACAATTTCGATGAAAATTATCAAAATTGTTTTTCGCGAATGTATATTCTGGCACGTAATGTAAATGTAAAACATTGATAATAATAATTTCGGAATATGAATTATGAAGGGTTATAAAGCGTAATATCAAAAACGCGAATAATATAATGAAACATTAATATTATCGTAACGTTCATTGAAAAAGAAAAGATTGGATATATATTTTCCATCTGTACAATATCCCGGCCTCTCTGTGTCGCGCTATATATCGTCGAGCTTGATCGCATCGGAAAACTAACGCGATCACGATAATGTGATTACGATTTACGTAAACTCGCGGCGGATATCGTTTCCCCTCCGTGAATGCAATGGCGTTTATTTACTCACAACCGGCTTATGATTCTCACGCGGCAGCCTGTTCTTGTATAAAATCGCACAGGCACCAATCAGCTGACGGACAAGACGTACGCTTAACGAGCGTTTCTAAAAGCCTTCGCGGTACAAGACGCCTGTTTCCTGTCTGACGCGTATACGGCGAATTAGCGTACTTAAGCTGATGCGCGAATCTCTACAGAGATCGGAGAAAGCTTTCCGCGAGATTCTGCGAATACTCTATGATTCCCAATTATCGAACGTGATAAGGTCGGATCGACGCTATTCCTTCCCTCCCCTCCTTTCTTTATACCAAGATGTTGATCAAGACGAGGACAAAAAAATAGAAAGAGAAATTTATTCCACTCTCTCGAAACAATCAAATCAATTACAAATTATTTAAGTTAGCGCATGCAAGAAAAGGAGAAAAGAGAATTTGAGAAACGTTTGTGTCACGAACGATTCTACCTTTTACACGGATTTATTAGCACACAATCTCTGTTGGCAAAAATAGACAAATTTGTTTTTTAATTAAATTAGTTTGATTCGTTGGTATTCGGCTATTAGCGTTCGCGGTTATCGTTAAGAAGAGCGAAACATTTCGAGACTGGGCAACGAACGGGACACACGTTGTTTAAAAGCGGGACCGTTTCGCTAAAAGCGGCACGTCTGGTCGCTTTATCGATACATCGTTTATCCGCTACGACCTGTCGTATATTTCTCGTGGTCCTCCTCTCTTCGTTACTCTTCCATCTGTCGGTTAGTGATTTTGAACATCGGTGACAAGAGGGAGAACGACTCGATGGGATGGAACGGAAACTGATGGAGGGGTTAGGACGAGAAAGGCGAGGTAGTTAGAGTTAGATGGAAGGACAGGCGCCGTCCGTCCTTCCGAGATACCGGCGAGACGATCGTTGCTTTCGGACAAATTATTAATCCCGAAGTCTTGACCTTCCTCGCCTCTTAATCCGGATAAAGAGAGATATCTCGCGCCCGAGGGACAAAAGGAGGAGCGCACCGTACCGGCAACAAATCCGGCAAGACCGTGTGCCCCTTCTTTTTCTCCCCTCGCAATCTGCCCCAGCTTGTGTTCGCCTCCTCTCGCTTAACTCTTATTTTTCTTTATCCATCCCGTTGCGCTCGCGCGCAATTCTCGCCTCCCGTTTTTTTTTTCCGCGCATCTCTCGCGCGGAAACGTCTCGAGATGGTGTATCGCCTTTATCCGCCGCAATTTATCGCCCCTTCGCGCAAATCTAACATCCGCGGATTCTTACGTACACGCTTTTCTTCCGTTCTCCGCGTGTATACACGGTGTTGCAAAAAAGAAAAATTTTATATATCTTTAATGTAATGTTGTAGCTTATCTCAATCTTGTATTGTATGATTTCGCGCGCCGTGCAAGTGTCTAATTAAGATCCTATTTTCTTGGCTTTGCCATCATCGAGCTCGAGAGATGCCGCGACTCGTGAGCGGCATCGTGTCTCTTTCTCTCTCTCTCGACCTTCTATACGACTTACTACCGTTTCTTGAACCTAATCGCCGAGCGATACATCCACGAGCCTCGTGTAGCGGCTTGTTCACGGATTGTTTCGTTCCCTCGTCTCGTTCTCGAGGGAGTGCCTCGGGTGGATCGGGGGCCGCGTGCGTGCACGTGCAACGTACCACGTGCGATTAGGATTAGACGTTGGATGATGGAATATGACGGAGGATACTTGGAGAGACACTGACTTATTAAAAGATTTATTGATTATTTAATAGTTTAAAAATTGAGCAAATTATTCAGCCAAAGTATATTTTTCTTCTGAAAAATCCAAGAAACTATAAATATGCAATTTAATTCCAAGTATCTTCGTCGACGGTAATTGATATAAAACAAATAATCTGCAAATCGGTCGTGATTGATTTGAAAAATGAAAAAAATTGTTTTGAAAAGTAAAATTTTATTTGATTGCCTCAGATATATCGATCGTGATTATATACCTTGCAATGTCGCGATAACGTGCTCTATTTCCTTGAACACAAACGCGCATGTAACAAGGTTGCATTAAATCGGCACATTACATCTGAGCTGTCGCAGTCATCCGTTCATTCGCGAATTCGATAGCAACGCAAACAAGCGGCTGATATGATAATCGGCCGATGTCCACGTTTAACGGTGACTTAACGTCGATCCCAGGCTCACGATCCTGCGACACCGCAAACATATGTATGTATCTTACATCGCGATAATATGATCGGTTATGACAAATAGAGCAAGAATGGGCGAGCGATTGGCGAGGGAGTGATTTATTGACATCCTATAGAACACGGGACATCTTCAAGTAAAAAATTCAATAGAGACAAATTCTCAACATTGTGAATAAAATGTATAATAATGAAAAGAGTATAAAGTGTGCGATGTCTGGTAAAATAAAAAAAAAAAAAATTAAAATTATTCGTCGAAAAAATCGGTTCGCGGATAAGCTCAAGATAATTAATATCTGATTGGAAAAAGCGTTGAGATGTTACTAAAAATACTTTTGCGGATATGGACGCTGCAATCTGATGCAGCGTGAATATACATCGAAACAATCAAGTTTTATTAAAGAGAGCCTAAAGTACAATTGAGAAATTTTTCATCTAGATTCAAATGGCCTTTATAATTCAAGCGATTTTCATAGTACGTAAGACATTCCGCAAAGTGTAGGAACATTTTCATCTCGTGTCTGTTGTGGGGAGGGAAGTTGAGTGTAGCTAGGATGTGCAAGAGACAGAGAGGAAGCGGAGGAAGCGGCGCAGGATGTGCGGGATCGCGTCAAATGTCGCCGTAGGGACGAGACACAGTTGGCCATTTCGAGTTTAGCGAGACTGTTGCCGGCGGTGGTGGTGAGAGACGGCGATGGTGGAATAGTAGCGGCGACGTTGGCGGCAGCAACGGCAATGGATAGTACCCGTGTAACTGGCGGCATTGCTGAGAGGGGACTGCAGTGGCGGCGGCAGCAGCAGCCACTACTGGGACGATTCGACGGTCAACCGGTCAGCCAACTTTGCTGGCGGACGCTAATAACCGCCAGCTTCGCGGCTGCGGCTGCGGCTGCGGCCGCTGCTGCGGCTGCGTCCACCATTGCGAGGTTCCCGGCGCGTACATATATGCCCAGGGCCGTCAGTAACGATGGGCGCGAGGCGCGGGAGGTGTAAAGGATCATTTGCCGCGAAATGGAATTCCGGGTCTGGGGGAGGATGGAAAAAATAACGAAAAATATATATGGCGAGGAAAAAAAAATTCGACGGTTCGACTCTCGTCTACAAAAATTTGCTGCTTTTCATGTATAAACGATATCTCTCCTACACATTTCTTATCGGAATAGAATTTACAAAGGAAAGCAAATTATACGCGATTAACCGCGAGGATAGTGTAAGAGTAATCTTCAGTTAGTAGCTATGTTCTGCTCGCAATCGGTATTCTAATAGCGCACTGTTTTTTGCAGCCTGTACTCTGAAGTTTCCTACCTCGCTTAGGGTTTGCTTGTCGCGAGACACACGCTCGTCGCACATGTGGAACAATACGATCTATATCGCCTCTATACCGTTCGCAATTTCCTCCGTGCAAACGCTCGGAATGGAAAGATGGAATCAGGGCCGCGCGTAAAAAAAGTCGATGCACTTGCGACTACTTGTCTTCAAACATGAAATTGACGCGTTAGACCCATGTCATATACTACACGTAAAGAGTAACGATAGGATTTTTTTTTAAACTCCATCATCATTTAATAGATTAATATCGCCAAGATATATGTATATATTTAATATTAAAAGTTAAGTATCTATTCTTTCGTTATCTCACTATATAAGGCAAGAGATATCGATCCTCTAAATTCTTTCAAGAAATGAAACCCAACATATTCGAGGGTTTTAAAATATTTTTATATAATTAAATTAATTGTTTAAATGACTTTAAATAAAAAAAAGACTCAAAATGTATCCTTGCAAGTTCACCGCAAGTCGCTACAGCCCTGAATATAAGCCATTACCACGATGCACACGAACATTCTCGTCCTTCTCCTCTGGCGTTGCTGGCTCTCTCTCTTTCCCTCCCTCTCTCTTCCTGTTTCTCTCCCTGACACTCGTCAGGCGGGGTGGCAGATAACATTGCTGCATGACACCGTTGCTCTTGGTACAACTACTCGAGTACCGGGGAGAGAGCGGTAGATACCTACCTACACCCTATCTACCTACCTACCTACGGGCCATACAGCCAAAGCGACTTAGTGCGCTCTCCTCGCGTATATGTGCACGCGCACACAGACGTATCGCCGGCACACCGCTAACAGACCGTCCATAACTGCAACGGAGCGGCGTCGCACCGCACGTCGCACCTCGCCCGTACCGAGAGAGCTGTGCGCGCAGTGCATTAGGACTGGGTTACGACAGTAAATTTTCACTACCGTGCGGAGTTCTAATGGCCGGGTATGCAGCTGGTTTCAGTGGCCTCGAGTCGTTCTCTCCCTCTTCTCTGTCTTCCTTCTCTCTCCTTCTGCTCTTTCACTGTCTATCCTCTCACTTGTGTGCATTCCATCTCTTTCTCTCTCTCTCTCTCTCTCTCTTTCCTTCATCGTCTAGCTCAGCGATGCGCGGAGGAAAAGCAGGAAAGGAAACCGGGAGCGAGGAAGAAAGTAAAGTACTCTCCGGGAGATGGAGAGAGAGAAACAAGTTGTTCGCGGTTCTTCGCGGTGCGGGAAACGTTCGACCTCGTCAAGATCCCTTTAATATCGTCGATGCAGCTCTCCTCGCGCGCAACGAAGCGTGCCGCGACGAGTCTCCCAAGGAGACACAAGCGATCGCGATCGTTTCGCCACCGCGTTTTACTCGTTTTACTGGATCGCTTTCTAGCGGACCGCGATGTTAATTATAGCCGCTGATGCTTCAGCCAAATAATCGGTCAAATCGAGCGCGCCCGCGATTACGACGACCCCGGGAAAAATTGCGAAACGAAGGCATCATCTGCCCGGGACGGGCAGCCGTAACTGCTGCTACGCATGATAACACTGCGCGATAATGAGTAAAATATCGCCCCGCATTATATTACAAAAAAAAAAAGAGAGATAGAGAAAGAAGGGAAGAAGGAGGAAAAAACACATTTTTACAACAAGCCAGAGCGTGAACATGAACGGTCGCGGTATATATCTACTGTTTAAGCCGATAACGATAAAAGTCGATGCATCGATTCGCGTCGCGTTCGTTTTTCGTTGTTAAAAATCGAATCTCCGAGTCCTCGAGCGAGAGACAATTCCGTCTGGTGGACCATAGGGCAAGACAATTTACCAGAGCGTTACCGCTCGGCTTATCGTCGCATATCGCCAATTGTTTCATAACGACGACGATGAGTTTTCAGAATACCGGACTAACGCGCGACTAATAGCGGAATTGGCTCGAGGCACGGAGAAAATGGGAAATAATTGCGATGGTCGAGTCGGGTCGTCGTCGTTATGATTAATGACTGCGTCAAGTAAGCCGAGCACAAAGTCGAGTCCTTATGGAGTTTTCGGTAATTATCAGATCCTTCTGCAGATCGATTAAATAAAAATAAAAAAAATTTTTTAAAAAATCTAACGCAAACGTCGCGATCAAGAGAATGCAAAGCTGACGAAATCCAAATTTGTCCGGGGTTGTGGTTCGTAAACACGCTCGCGTTGTTAAAAAGCGTCTTGGAAGTGATAGAACAGGATACCCCAGCGCGATGCCGTCACCGATATCGTCGCAGCCAAGTTGTAAAGAGAGAGAAAGGGCAAGAGAGGAGAGAGATGGCGAACGCGAGAAAACGAGAGAGCTACCCGGACTTTGTTAGGCCATAATAGCGCAGCCCGCAGGGAGGACAGAAGTCTGGAAAGACTCTCCTCCGTCTGGTCCATTCGCCCCCGTCGCGAGCGAGCGAAAAAAGCTCAGCCGAGAAGAGCCCCGACGAGTAGACATACCCCTACGTACTCTCCTTTCTCTCCTCTCGAGTTTTGTTTTTCCGGTCCCTCGAGAGATACCGGACACACACAGGCTAGGCTAAAAGAGAGGAAGAGAGAGAGAGAGAGATGGACAGAACAAGATCGAGGAAGAACGAAGCTTGGCGTGGGTGGTCAATAGTTTTGCCCCCTCGAGTCGAGTCCGCGTGGACTGAACATGCGGCTGTCAGGCGGCATCGTTCGATGCAACAGAGCTCGAAGCGGTTTCGCGCGGCGCTTCCATTGGTCGAGGTCGCGACTCCATTGGCTGTTTTTAACAGCAGCGGCACGTTACACGGAAAGAGGGGTACCTTGCTTAAGAACCGTAACCGTCGATTGGACAAGTCGGGCGAACAGCCCGGGCGATTGGTCGTCGAGTCCGCGCGGACTTTTCACCGAGAAACCGAGCGGCGCCGAAGAGGGGGTCACGCTCGGGCCACCCCGACGGTAAGGTCGTCGGGGTGGAAAACGCTCAAATAGGGTGGTTTAACGCGAAGCTCGGTGCCAGAAGGACCCACCACTGTGAGGGTCTCTACGCTTCTCCCCGCTTGTCCTGCGCGTCCCTCCATCCTGCTCGCCCTGCACCGCTCTTCTTTCCCTTCCGGACCCGTGGGGCTCCGGGCTCGTCGAAACAACGTAACGACCAGCGAAATTAGGTAATTCGGCCTCGTAATAATGCGTCGCCGCGCCACCGTCCTTACCCCCTATCCTCTTTTCTCCTCCTCGCGCACACCCGGTAATGAATCGGGCACGATGGAAATTAGGGGCTCGCCGGACGCCTCTCTCGCCCTCCGACCCTCGTTTCCCCCATCCTCCCCCATCCTCCCCCTTCCTTCACCCTTCCCGTTCCCGCGCCACTACTGACTTTCTTCGATGTTTGTTAAATGCGTCGGGGCCGCGGGAGGTGTGTAATCTGCACCACGAATTCAGACGAGTTTCCAACTTTCGAACCGGAATCTTATCTCTCCTCGCGATCGCGCGACTGTTTATTACGAGCGCTCGCTCGTTCGCTCACCCAGCCGTGCCGTCAATTACTCGAAGCGTAAAGCGAGCGAGCGCGCGCGCATCTGCGATCGATGATTCGGTGTAAGGACCTCTCGCTCACCGGTCGGTCCAACTCACCGCAAAACGAACGTTATCGGAACAAGATCTGTCCCCGCCTACCTACCTACCTACCTACCTACCTACCTACAGGCCGAGTTTCTCGTTCGTCTCGCGCCGCCGGAGAGACGTAAAGAAAAAGGGAGACAGAGTGAGACAAGGATGCGCTTCGTAGAAGAGGATTACTCGCGACACGGGTAGGTGGTGCCGCGCCTTTTGTTTCTTCCTTACGCCGTCTCCTTTTCTTCCTTTTTTATCCTTTGTCTGGAGGAACGCGATAAGAAAGATGATGCGTCGGCGAAATTCGATACCAAATACGCCGTCTCGCACCTGCTCGCCGCGATCTGCGACCGCCTTGATCATCGCGAAGCTCGGAGTAATGAATGAACTCAGCATTACGCGCAATGTGGTACCGTCTCGTTTAGATATTTTATCTCCCACCTTTCTCTTATCTTTATTCGTCTCGTATGCGCGACGCGGTTTCACCGTTTCAGCGTCTTTAGCCTGACCTTTGATTTCGGAGCGGCGCCTTTTTTTTGCAAGAACATCGGCATTCGAGCGGCTCGCGTTTGTCGCGTACGCGAAATCACGCGGTCGAATAATTGCTTATCGAGCACAGCCGAAACAGTGTCACATAATTGAGTTGAACCTAATCGAGTTGAGCTCTGCGGCTCGGTTCAGCAACCGTATACGCCAACGATTGACTCCAGGCGCGTTTCCTCTGT
The DNA here is from genome assembly GCF_030444845.1 of Prenolepis imparis. NCBI lineage: Eukaryota > Metazoa > Arthropoda > Insecta > Hymenoptera > Formicidae > Prenolepis > Prenolepis imparis. The sequence continues at coordinate 7,557,788 of NW_028141171.1, read as the reverse complement.
TTCGATACCTCGAAAAGCGTCATTATGTTTATTTATTAATTCAATTAACGCAGATATATCACGGACTCAATGTTTTATAACGCGCGTTTAATTATTTCCAGAGGCAATTTGTTTCAATCTCTGAAAATCATAGACTTATGTATTGTTTCCGAAAATGATAAAGTCAATTATATATTTGCACGTCCGACTAGTCTTTCATCAGTCAGGGGTTAATCGCTCGTTTTTCTTATCGTATATACATCAACTCTCTATTTCCAGTCGGTACCGCACAAGAGAGTTCTCTCTCCCCAACTTTCATTTACCCACAGTTTCGCACAGTGGAATATCACGAGGAGAGACCATGCCACCTCTCGTCTCCTCTTTCGCGAGCATGTCCAAAGTTTTTCGCCGTCTCGCTCGCACTCGGCCCACGGAGCCTCGCGGTGCGGTGCGGGGCACTGTGTCGGGCCGAAAAAAGTTTATCGCAAAATGGCTGCCCGTATTTACGTGATTCGGGGGCGGAGGCTTTTTCCGAGCTTCCTCCACCTACTGTATACCGCCACCGCCACCACCTCCTCCGCGACTACCTCGATGGGTAGGTAGTGCAACGGCGCGGAGCTGGAACGACCCAACTGCCGAGAAAGCTTTTGCATAATAAAACAGCCTGTACTTTCTCCTACTCCCGACTCTTCTCCGCTTGTGCCCTATCCCCATCCCGAATACGCAACCATAGCTACCGATCTTTGTTTCTCTCTCTTTCCTCTTTCATCCCCTTTCTCACTCTCTCTCACCCTATTTCCCTATTTTCTCTTATCCGACCTCTCCCTTCGATCTACGAGAAGAAAAAGTATTGGTACGGTACACCTGTGTGCCCGCCGCTGGTCAGATCGTAAAAAAGGGGGAGAAACGTCGATTTCGAACGTGGAATGGGAAGTAGTAGAGCGCGGCGGGGAAACTGGGCGTTAGCTTCCTATGCGTTTTCCGAAAGCGGAAAGCGGAAAGCGCATATATGAAAGGGACAAACCGCTACGGGGAAAAACTGTTACGGCGTCAGCGGCGGCGGCGACGACGACGACAAGAGCAGATCGTTTCAACGTTATAATATCCGGCGAGATTAACGTTATCCCACCGCCGCGTTATCCTCGCATTCAAGCTTTTTAACGGTCGCAAATATTCCGTTTTTAAAAAAACGCGACCGTGATTTTTCGCGCACGAAGGTTCGTGCTCGTCGCCGCGTTTTCCCGGGTTACGCGTCTAATATAGCGCGTTTCATTTGGCTACCCGAGAGAGTTGGCGAGATGGAAAGCGAAAGAGACAGAGAGATGGTCGTTTGTATATGTTACAGTATAAATCTAAAGGTACACGCGACGGACTGCAAATTACGTAGCGACGGCTGTCCGTTTTTATTCCGCTTAATTCGTTCGAAATTGCGCGCGAGAGCCGCATAATCGCGACGCGCAACGTCTGGATAATGCAGAAACGACAGCGCGCGCGGCCGACACGGGATACACGTTCCGGCTCCGAGAGAAAGACAGAGAGAGAGTATTACGGCATTATAGCGTTAATTTGAGCGCCGCTTAAGAGGAATCGCGGGAGACAAAATTACCGGCCGTGTACTAAGCGGCTCGGGCTAATGCAACAAACAGTTGCACGGTGAAATGCGCATAAAGTGAAGACGGAGCATGCACTGCGAGTGTGACAGAAATTATTATCATTAATATTATTAACGTTCTGAGATGGTTCTTTAAAAAAAAATGCAACGTTATCACGGAGAACAATAAGAAACAATTCTACAGATTATGAATCCACTTTGGTGTAACGAATAAATAATCGTACAAGTATTGAGAGATAAGAGATAAGTATTAATATACATATGCACATTTTTTTTTATGTAGATGCACAAGTCGATAAAACTTCGAGATAAATTAAATATGCAATCTAAATATTTTTTTTACAAATTTAACACTCACAATCAATCATCCACTTGTATAACGATCTAGCTACAAAAGTCTCTCTGTCGAATGATTTCCGGACGATCTGTATCTCCCCGATAACACTTTTAGGAATCTTTCGAGATTGTACGAATCTTTATTCGGACGAGAGAGAGAGATGGAGAGAGAAATTATGGACTATAATATATATATGCATGCGAAGCACAGCGCTAACTCATCGTTATCACGAAACAGTTAGCCATTATTTTGTCCGACGATGCCTCGTGACCCTCTCTCTCTCTCTCTCTCTCTCTCTCTCTCTCGAGCCTTGTAATATCTTCGTCCATGCGTATACGCGTGTGCGTATACGCGTGTGCGTATGCGTGCTCTCGTATCCGGCGGGAAACGCGTGCGCGTGTGTACACCACGGTGGTTAATTTCCAGTCAAATTTCATTACTTGACCGCGGCAAGCGGGTAGATGGCCCGTGTGCGAACCCTCGTTCCCGCCTCCGCGCAAGCAGCCGGGATTGGCGGCCAACATTATTGTTGCACAGTTGTCCACTGTCAGGGCCGTAAAATGGAGATGCGAGGCCGCGGTATTATTAATGATCTTGCCCCCGTTTCCCTAACTCCCGTAGTCCCTAACACACCCGCGTCTTTGCCTCCCCTTTTTATCTTCCTTCCTCTTTCACTCGCCATTCGTGCGGACCGGTTGCGCGTATATCCGATAACGCGCGTAAAACAAGTTAATGACGAGAATAATTAGTCGCAACTATGTGAAAAAAAATGGGAAAATAAATATCTTTCATTTCGCGTCTGGTAATCTTCGCATTTCTTAATATAATAACCGTTGGTTAATTAATGCTGAACGTTTGACCTATTTCAAAGACCACACACACATACATGCGTTTCGTCTCGTTAAGATTGCTGCGCTTAAAAAAATTTGATCCAATCCTGGAAGCTTTCCGCGTGTTATATGCATACGTTCAGTCGATGAATAGATCGCGACGTCGATTTCGATGTTACTGTACAGCGCATACCTCTACTATTAAGCGTATTTCTGCGACACCCGTGTATTATAGAATGATAACAAAGATAGCAGCGACGGTAGTCGCGTTGTGATTGTCGGGCGGGCCGTATAAAAGCCGAGCGTACGGCTGGCAGGCCACGAAATGCCGGTCATCCGGTAATAATTTAACTGGGAGTCGAATTAGAACTGGGATAACAACGGTTTCCGGACGAGCCCGTCCACAAATATGCCATATACAGCCGCATATACGTGAGCCTGGGCTCGTCGGATCTTTCGAAACATTTATGCGCCGCTGTATACGTTCATTACGATTGTAATCGATCGAGTGAGACCACCGTGCTTCTCTGCTCTTTCATTTTCCATCTCTCCCTGTCTCTCCTTCTCTCGCCGCGTCCCATGATGCCATTTAATAAATATCAATTTAGTTCCGAAGGCGATTTTCATACTATATTGACAATAATTATCGGCAATGTCTCTCGAACCGACGTTCCCTCTCGAATAAAATCGTTTCAATTCACGTTTAACGCTGTTTTAACGCGTAATCAAATGTTCTTCACGGTCTTGAATATTTTTTTTACGACGCCTGTTACTTACATCCCACCATCGCAATAATAATTACGAATTAATAACGCGTTTCTAATCGCGTGATAAACGCGATAAGATATTACGCGCTGCTATTTATTATTTGTTTGACGCTCTCTCTCTCCTTAATACTTTCCATGCGATCATTTTCGACCGGGAAAAATTCTCTGTGATGAAAATCGGCAGCTTATTTACGATATTTTCAACGGATATATATATATTACGAAGCGCAAAGTGAATCGATCCCGATTCTATAAGCAGCAAGAGGATATACATATACCGTGAAGCGCATAAATCATTTCGCCACTCGTTCGAGGTAATTGGCGCGTGCTACGATAATGGTATCCAAAGAGAATTCGTTATGATACACCGAAGGTTCTACAGGTCTCCCTCGCTCGCTATATATATATGTTTGTCTCGATTCCATTTCTCTTCTCTCTCTCCCTCTTTGACGATTAGCGACAAACTCGGACGATACAACTTTACTCGCGCAAAGTCGCGTGTCTTACGAAATGGCGAAATTAATAACGAGTCGCCTTTGAAAATGAATGTCCAGGGATAAAACGCCGCCAAGAGGTAGACACGATAGATCTTGGGCGTAGAATTCGAGGCGTTTCTTTTTCGCTTACACATTTCTCCTTCCTCGGTCTTTTCGCTCTCACCGCTCACTTCCTTCCTTTTCTTACCTCGCAGCTTCCTCTCGGCCATTTCACAAACCTCGTGCACTCCTCTCGAATTAAGTGAAATCGGCCCGAAGGAAGAACGCCCGTGCCCGAGCTCTCCAAGCCGAAGAGTCGGGGGGAGAGAGAAGAAAAAAAAAGAAGACAGAGAGAGAAGAGAAGCTGAAAGGATGAGGAAAGTAATCTTTCGGCCCCGGCGTTTCCAATCGACTTCATTCTCCTCCATTCGTCGTTTCGCCGCTCCTTCGGCCCTCCTGTGGCCCCGAGCATTTTCTCACGCGAAAACATTTCTACCGTCGTATTTCTAGAAAGGGAAGCGTGTAAATAGCGAGGATGACGCGGCGCTCTTCTACTTAGCGATCGAAGTCACGGTAATTTATCGTCGAATACCCGTCCTTTTCCCGTAATTCCTCGGTAAGCGCTCTCTCGCGGAGCATAGTAATTTCCATAACTTACCGATAAATCATTGAAACAGCGAGAAACGATAGGACGGTGCTTATTCTTTGGTAACGTGTAATTTTTATCCGCGGTCGAATATAAAAGCTTCAAATAGACATATTTTTTAATTCGTCGACGAGTGTGCACGATAAATTTTGTCAATGTACGTAAGCTCGTAAAAATAATATATTTTTTTTCACAAGACTCATCAATAATAGTTGCACGTTTAAAAATATATATCTCGCGTTGCACGCATAATATTTCCATGTTTTCTTAAATTCAAAGATCCCAGGGACAGAGGTATCGCGTGCGTCGAATCTCCAAATATACATATATACGAGAAGCAAAGCGCTGTTATCGCGAGCCCACTACTTCGTGGAAGCAGCGAGAGGAGTCGAAATTTCGAATTAATTAGACGGTGTTACATAATTCATGAGATACGACCGGGCCGGGTCGGGGCCCCGACTGACTGGCTTTTTACATAATGCGTGCGTCGATCTTTTCTAGAAGGTGTCTGGCCGGCAACCGAGCGGAAGATTGTTTTTCGCACGCACGAGTTGCCTCGACACACGCGAAACTCCACTCTCTACCTCTCTTTATCACCAAGAATCGTATATCCACGACGAATCGATACACGCATGTCGTGTCGAAGAAAGAGAGAGAAAAAAAGAAAAAGAGACTCGAAACGCAAATATTTGACGGCAATCTTCCCACCGTAAATCTGTCTATCTTCCGAGAGATCCGTGTTTTGGTTTCGGGACGTTCGGGATGCAAACGCGCTTCGTCGAGTCGGTACAACGCGAGCGGTAGCGGCGGCGTATTGTGTGTCACCCTCTGTGTAGCCGAGATAATCGATGAATGATTATCCAATCGTGGCTAATGCGGAAACTATCCGTTTAATTACGTTTAGTGCCTCGGACCCACGTCGCAATCCGCTGGCTTCGAGCTATACGCGCGCTATAGCTCGTCAACGTAGGCCGAACGAGCCGGAGGCGGAGGGGTGGCGGGACTGCATCCCCCTTTCGCGTATGCGGCAGTCCACGATAGTGGTAGGTACACGCTTGTACGCTTGTACGGTGTCTGTCGGAAACGGAAGGCGGACGGGGATTTCAGGACGACGAGAGGTGGGCGCGACGAGGAGGGAAACGAGGGGGATGAGGGGGAGAGGGCGCACATTGGCTTCGCCGCCGCACTACGAGGGAGGCGGCACGGATAGCATTGGAAAGGGGTTGGCTACCTCATAGCCAGAATTGAGCCGCGACCGCCTAACTGACGTAATCAAGTGTTCGCCAGTGGTACTCAAACGCACCGATTCGAACGCGCCTTTTCGCGATCATCTCCAGATGTCGAAATTCAGCTTTACTCGGCGCCGAAAAATGTACGTATCGACGATTCGAGTTTCAACGCTAAAAGGAGGAATTGAAAAAAATCTTACGTTTAAAATGGACATATAAGACCGTTGTTATTTATTATTGTAAAGTGTAAGCGCTCGCTATCGCTCATCACTTACACACGATTTCTCTCGCCAACCGCGAGATAGGCCGATAGTTTTCCGCGCGGTTATTAGTTAAGCTTTATTGTTTCTGTCGGACAAACGTCGGTCGTGTGTTTACAGGGTGTACGCGCGTGACTCGCAACGTGCCGAGAAACACGCGCGCTTCCGCGGACAGGCTAACTAAGCGGCGCGAGACACGCGCGACATGTGGGGAACACGATGGGTTGCGAATACGCTGTGGATGAATGCGACGCGTATCGACACTCATCGTGCCGCGTTATACGCACGCTGCCATGGGCGGACGGGATTCGATGCTCGTGTATCGTACATCGAGTCACATCGCGTCGCGACGCTGTAACGTGTTCATTTCGTTGTCGCAACCGCTGTTGAACGGCCCGATAACGCCGATCGACATTTTGCCATCGTCGATGTCGCATCCGGGTAGACCCGCGACATATAAATGTTCCAGTAGAGTCTGAAGCGAGAATCTTGAGATGCTCTGTCTCGCCTGCATTTTTGTTTTTACAATCTACTCTTCCCTCTTTCAACACGACATTGTATATGCATCTATTTTATTTTAATTAACAAGAAGTGAATAAATACACGGTTCAGGATATATGTATAAAATTAAAGTTTGATTGTCAAATTAAGAATTTCCTTATACCTGGCAATAAAATATAAAATTAGAATGTAAGTAGAGTCAATTTTGTCCATTGTGTTATTATATAATCGATTCCCAGTTCGTTTAATTTATTCTATTGTCCATATATTCTACAGTCTATTGTTGTAACGTTGCTTTATATATTTGCACCATAATAATACCAACTATATAGTAATAACTGCTGCCTGGCTAAAAGTAAGCCATTTGGAGAACCGTATTACCATGGTCGAAGAAAGAAAGAGGACATGGTGGCATTACGAGCGCGAGATCATCGTCGATGGCTATCGTTAGGCATCCTCGAGGAAGCGCACGAGGCTGAATATACATATCGGAGCCGATATAAATAGCCGCGTGTGTGCATTGCGTGTGTCGCCATGTGTCGCCCCGCGTCGCACCACCCCGAGTAAACGAACCTCCCGCGGAGCTCCCGTCGGTCACGGGCATTGAAATAAACAAACAAGCATTGGGAGCAATATCCCGCTTCGTCAATATTTGCTCGACGGTTAGTTGACTCGAGAAGGAGAGAGCGAGAGCGAGTGAGAGAGAGAGAGACAAAGGGTGCAGGGAGAGAAAGAGAGAGAGAGAGAGAGAGAGAGAGAGAGAGAGAGAGAGAGAGAGAGTTGCCTCCGCGTCGCCGACATCTCCGTCGCCTCCGCCTCCGCTTTTCTTCTTCCTTCTGCCGCGTCTCTCAATGTGTACCGGCACCTTCGTCTCGAGCAACACACTTGCTTTCACTATCCGTAAACGCCCGCGGGCCCCGAGGCTCGACGGTGGTGGCGGCGCTGAGGGACTGAGAGGGTAAAGTAAACGGCAATGTAAACGCCGCGTTTACATTTACGTGTTTGCCGAGTAACTCAAATATTTCGTGCAGAGCCTGAGTGTCCGTTTCTTCGTGTGTGAAAGTCTACGATGCGCGATGGTTTCGCGGCACGCAACGTTTACGCAAGAAGGAGAGAGAAGGAGAATTCTTATTTATCTTCCACCGAATAATGGAACCTTTTTCCCTTCCTTTTTTATTTTAGCGAGAAGAAATCGGCTTTTACGTCGATGACGCGCGAGATTCCGAAATCTCTCTTCCTCGTCGAGAGGAAGAAAAAAAATGGGAGGAAGCGTGCCGATCGAAAATAAGGGGGCGCGGATCGAGGACTTTAAATCCTTCATGGAAAATTCAAAGTTTTTCATTAACGTCTCCGCTCTCGGCGAAAGTTTCGGGCGGAATGCCCGACAACGCGGCGCATATTTCATATATTATTTTGCGCGACAAGAAGGTTGATGGCCTCTCCGCGCGCAGGAGTCTAGATACGTACGGTACATACATACTGCTACGACGATGTCTCGAACGTACGAGCGAGCGAGCGAGCGAACGAACATCACTGCTAGCGGGTGTTTGCGCAACCCTCTTTCATGCTACACCCTGCGGCCCTCCATCACCGCTCGAACAAAGAACACTGTACCCTACCTCGCCGCACCGAGCGCCTCCGGCGTTAATATTTTAAGCACACTTTTCTTCCACCGTATACGCCCCGCTCTCTCTTCCTCTTCCCTTCGCCACCTGCCCTTCTAGTCTTTTCGCTTTTCTCGCTCGTCGTTCTCCTTCTCGCCGAGAAGCCGCTACGGAAGGGAAGCAGGCGGTGAATTCGTTCGTTCGCTCGCTCGCTCACTTCCCCGACCTGAAAGCGTCGTCGCGGTAGAGTGAGAGAGACTGCGGGGAGAAACGGGGGATGAAAAGAGCCGGGAGAGATAGAACGGTCGGGGGGAAAAAAGAGGGACTGAATTTTGCAAGGCAAATTAAGTGTGCGGTTTTACGACAGCGGCTTTCACACCGTTTCGCCCCTCGCACTGCTTTCGTCTCGCCCTGCACCTGTGAACCCGAAGGGGCTGTTTAAAGAGAAGCCCCCTTACCCGTCTGTGCGCGTTCCAGAGTGCTCTTGCTCGCAGACAACATTTTTGCGTCCCGCGTGCACCGAAGATGTTCTCGATTAATCGGAAAAGACGGGCGAAGGGCGGGGAGAGGGAGGTAAAGAAGATAGAAGGGCGCGTTGTCCCTCGCGCATTATTACTCCGAAAGATCCTGCAGATTGTGCGGGGAAAATACAGCCCCCTTTAAGGGAAATTTTATTCGTTCCTTGATTTATATTTCGGCACGGAAGCAAAAATGATTCCTTATGCTACGTTAAGTTATTACGACGACGACAATTTCAAACTTCGATCCACGGCGGATTCTTTGTTCGCGAGTCGGAGAAGAGAAGCCGATCGATATAGAAGGCGCGTTTACGCCGCCGTTGAATATAGCTTGCAAGCACGAAGCGAGCGAAGAGGTTCTCTTTGGTACTTACGGTGTACCGTGTTGCGGTCATACGTATGAATAAATCGCGAGCGCGGTTAAGAAGTCATGCGAAGAAGAGTTCGCTTTTTCGTTCAAAGTTTTACGATCCCTCCGCACCGACAGCTCCTCTTCCGCGCCACGTCACCATCTTTCGCCGCAAATGTCGGGGGTTTCTCTCTTGTCTCTCACCGTCCGGCGATATCCGTCGCGAATCCTTAAGCGGAATAGTGGAAAATTTCTCGACGTACTCCGATACCGTGGTAAACAACGTACGTGTTGCCGCGAGGAGAAAATGCCGGGAGGGAAAATTCAACCTTATCGTATTCCGTTCTTCGCAGCCGGGCTTACTGCCGCATACGAATCGCCGATTTTCGCGTGTAACGCGAAAAAAAAAGCGCAATATCGTAATGCAGTGATAATACCGCGGCGGCACTATATCGCGTTTCCCTTGCTCCGGATTAGACTTAACGGCCGCCAGGTATATATACCTATATATATATGTATGTACATGTACATACGTATTCGAGACTCGAGGGCGAGTTCAATCGCGAGCTCGCAGGTGCGCGTATCTCAAAGGCTGCGTGTTCGTAAATTCTCTATCGTTTCCACCATCATTCGCCTTCTCGCGGATATAGTTCCTAGTAGGAATAGCGTAGTGTTCCGGGGTCGTCGAACCCGCGCGATCCTGAACGACGACGAGTTCACTTTCGATCTCGCGAGCTGTCTGTCAGCCGCCGTTCGCAAGGGACGGCCTTAGCACGCGCGATCGTTCAAAACTCGACCGATGTCGCTCATTAAATTATCACAAGTTTCCGAGTCTGAAAGCACAGCTGCGGTTGTATAACTCGCAGCTACGCGGCCGTGACATTTTGTCATTAAAAAAAGATCTCTTAAAGGTGACACGCCGCTGCGGCGTAAAGCCGCATATTTTTTTCTCTCGCCCAAATTTTTTTATCCTCGAATATTGCGTATCTCGATATAGCGTGTTAAATTTTGAAGTAAAAAATTCCGAATATATAGGTACGTCCTTAAAAAAATTATGTCTTTTTTTTAATAGGAAAAATATAAACGATAGATATAGATCCTAAACTAAACCAAAAATAGGGTTGCGATTTCGGGACATCGATACTAACAATACACAGATATATATACCGTTCGGTCGGTTTTTTTAACGTGCCATCTCATCGGACAATTTTCGCCTATTATTCGTTTGACATCGCGATCCGTTCACGATTCTGACGCGTTTTTGTCGAACTGTGCGGTTTCGCAATCTCTCCGATGCGGATGTCGCACGTCATGCGACGTATTTCATAAATCCGCCGATATATCTACCGCGTGTCTCCTCTTTGATCCCGCGAAAGGACGATGCAACCTTCCGCTTCACGCGACGTTCGCGTGAACATACCGCGTGTTGCATCGCGTCGCGTCCCGTCGACGAAACGACAGAAGCCGCGCTCGCACACTATGTCGTAATCTGTTCACGGTGGCTCGTATTGCGGCGGAAAGCGCGTTGAAGCTCTGGGGCGTGTGATATCCGGTCGGTTCGCGCTTTGATGCGCTCGTTCCATTCGTTGCAGCTTTATGCTCGCGTTGCAAATGTGTTATGGGACGATTAAAAAAAAAAATTTTTTTTAACATCGCGATGGTATTCGTGCGTATTCAGAGACTGGGTTTTATCATAAACTGTGTAAAAAAATTTTTTTCACGATTTTCCCGCCGCGTATGCAAAAGCATGTAAAATGACCGGCATGAAAACGCGCTGTGCAAAACAGAAAAACGACATTTAAAGTTAAAAATAAAATTCACGTAGCCGTGACAGAGAGGGAATCTAGTTAAATGCGAAAATACTCGAAATACATGACGGAATTTCACGTTCGACTCATTTAATGCGGGAACGCTGCGATTCCAATGGAAATCCAGGACAATCCTGTACATACATTGACGTGCGGCAATCCTAGTTCAGACGCAACAGAGGAGCTTTCAATCGACGAAAGGCAGGCGGACAGGGTTGAAATCAATAGGTACGCGTCGCTCGGATAAAAATGTCAATATCTGTGCGCAACTAGTTTGCTTTACACCGATCCGACAGTGTTCGTTTCGTTGATTGTACAAAGTAATTCGGTTGGTTTAATTGACGCGTGAATCAACAGCTTTTTTTCCCTTTGAACGGACAATCGGCCGACGAGCCGACTAGCGTCAGATTGTTCATGTCACGATTCACTACCGGTGTATCCGGTTGTCCCGTAATTAATTGCTCGCGATCAATAGTGCTTTAATATTAAGAGTCACGCGATCCCAGTTATCGATGTATGTACATACATAGATATTCGTGATAAACGAGAAACGCATTGTGATCGAAATCTGTTTGCAAATCGTTTCGCACAAAAAAAAATGGAAAAGGGAAAAATGTTTATAAATTTCGCAAACGCGATTTCGTCGACTCAATAAGAGCTCGTTATCAAATGTTAATTAATACAAAGTAAATTATAAAAATTGTTCGATATATACTTTTATCGACGTAATTTTTCGAGGAATGTTGAAACAATGTTGAGAGTCACTGCGGTGGAAGGGGTGCAAAATATTTAGATTCGATCATAAGTGCCCGCGCTTTCGCCTAGAGGCCGTTCTTAACAACCCTTGTTTACGTTTACAGCTTTGGGTTTGACGATCGCGTGCTACGTGCCCGCTCGTTCGCATATGCGCATATGCACTCACACACGTACGCGCACGCGCTGCACACACGACTTCGAAGATAGAGAGAGGGAGCGAACGAGAGAAGGAGAAAGAGAGATTTTGCCACCGGTGGTAGGTGCGTGTAGATACCAATCTCGGTAGCAGGGGTTGAAATCGGCCGCGGTAACCTAGCCCCATAAACTCTCTACGAGCCACCGCCCCTCTCTCGGAACTTAATTCGTCGAGGGTTGGCGAAGAGCCGGGTGAGAAATCGAGGGGTGGAGAGAGAGAGAGAGGGGGGGAGAGGGGGGGGAAGAGAGAGAGAGAGAGAGAGAGAGAGAGAGAGAGAGAGAGAGAGAGAGAGAGAGAGAGAGAGAAGTGGAACAAAGGGGCGACGAGGGTAGCAGAGAAGAAGAGGGTGTGAGAGGGTCGCGCGTTTATGGGGTGAGTTTCACGCGATGGCCATCGCCATTTATTGCCAATTTGCTAAATGAAACGTGCCGCGCGTACATCGTACGATTATTAGTACCCTCTGTCGCGTAGTCCACCCCAACTCGAGTCGACTCGAAACGGTCTATCGATTCCGCCGATCGTTAAAGATAAAACCAAAGTGGATATATGTTTTACCATCGTCTATAACTATCTTTATCATAGAACGTCGCGCGCGCGATATTCAGAGATTGAAACCGGTATAATCTCTCGATTAATTCAGGTGAGGAAAAATGATCCCTCAGTTTTTATTAGCGGCCATCGATGTGAGTTACACTCGCTTGTATTTTTATAACGTCGCGAAGATCGAACTCATCGAAATTACGAGTTTTAATTTCCACTAAAATTTGATGACTACTAAACGCGAAGATAACACTCGTGCGAGAGGAGAAACAAAAGGAGAAGTACGTGCGAACGCGCCTCAGGCAAGAGGCGATGGTTTGGGTTTAGACGGAACAGACGCGGGGACGAGTCATAATAAAAAGATTTATTCGGCTTTTATCCCGGAGTTATTCAGCTCTTTCCGTCCGGGCCGTGAGCTTGCGTTTCTTTCTCTCAACCTCTCTCTCTCCCTTCCTCTCTCTTCTACTTTCCTTTCTCTTTTATAAGTCTCTTCGGGCGGAGCAGCCCGAGCGGGAAGAGGCCCGAGAAGATGAGAAGTAGATAAAGGAAAAAGAGGGGTAGAGAGCCAGAGGGTCCTGATTAAAATATACGAGCCGGAGCCTCACGGATTTCTTCTTATAACCCCGGCTCCTTATATATTCTCTCCCCTCTCCCCGACCACACCTCTTCTTCGTTTGCGCGCCCCGGCGAGGATACCGAACGCGCATTCAGGGAATTCGAAATGAACCCGCCATCGCGAATTCACGCCCCGCGTTGGCCGCGTTCCGTGCGAGCGCGGAATTGGACCGAACGTATATTTTACGTGCCGGATTGGAGGGCGGATGCTGGATATATTGGGATTATACCGCTTTATGTGCCGTCAAGACGGGACCGATGCGCGTAAACACGGTTACAATGAAAATCCGCCGCTCTCTCTCGCAACGCGGAATCCGCTATAAACGTTTTGGCCGTGTGTCGCGCACGAATGGTGTACTACTAACCGAGAGGAAGATTAACGAATGAATATACGCGTGGAGTACGTACGAGAGATTTATATGGAGAGAGAACAGAGAGGAGGAGAAGAGGGAAAATTGATCGGGCGCGAGTTGTCGTTTAATTTACACCGCCAATAAATCGCAATTAGCATTATTCACTTATTATTCACTAATTCATGGCGCGGATTATCCGCGGACGTCTCTGCAAAGAGTTGTCGTTGTTTCCGGCACGCGCGAGTCAATCCGTGTCCCCGAGTGATCGAGGCTCGAGTATGCATTTCCGCCGATTCGTTCGCGTACGTGTTTCCCGATCCCGACGACGCCAGGATGTCCGGACAGCGTAACAATCGTCACGTCGAGCCGCCGTATAATTTCACCGTCGATCGGGGAACACCGATGGGGCACGGGCGCCGGGTACGGAGTTTTACGACCGCGTAAGAAAGGAATGATCGCACAGCGGGACGGAAATTACTCGCGTACGAGCAGGGCTGTAAAAGCTGTCGTCATCGCTCCCCTGTCAACTCCGATTTTACGTATCGCTTAACCGAGACTAGTCATAGCTCGCCTCGTAACATCTATGGCTTTGTGTAACATGCAACGTATCACGCGATACCTATATTATATTGACCAATTTCGATTGCTTGTATACTTCGAAAACTATCGACGACATCTTCGTATATACGATCGATCTTCCGCTCTTAATTTCCGGAATATATATTTAAGTATCGCACGGTAGTTGAGCGCGTGACATCTCACGTATGTACACAGAGAGTGACGGTATATATCCGCGGAAGCGATATACACGGCCGACAGTAGTCCGTGTGTTGTATGTATCGGTGTTTATGGCGATAACTCTCCGGTCCGCGCGCGATAACGATCCGCGATATACCCCTAAATGTCGCGTCGATACGCGGCGGTTTTGTGTTTCGTAAAACATTATCGCTCGCGTTACCGATGCTTAATCAATTACAGTTTGACCAATGCTCGCTGCCGCGAGCCTGCAGCTATATACGCGCGTTATTTGCGTTCACTCATTTATCGCAGACGCCCAATTCCGTCGTGTCCGCGCCTCGTCGAGCATGTGTAATATTGAAACGAGATTACCTCTCTTATTAAAGCGCTGTGATATTCGTCCTTAATTACAGGATGTGTCTTGGAATTCTCTCAATTTCAACTTTAACGACAGGAATTAAAATATCAACGCGTGTAATCAAATGTCACAAATTCTTGGGGAAGATTCTCTAAGTTAAAAAAAAAGTAAGAAAATATAGCGCAACGTTGTGAAATGTTGAAATTGTGATGTCGAAAACGGAAGCGTCAGAGTTGGAAACTAGCAAAGTTAAGAGCCGCACGTTATCACCGTTCATTCTCTCTCCTCTCTCTCTCTCTCTCTCGGTGTGCGCGGAATATCCATTATTAGATCGCGGAAGATTCAAAGGTCTGCGCGCCGACCTAGGGGTCCCGGAGTATACTACATCCGCAGACTGTGTCGCCAGCTCCGGGTCTTGTTTATCATCGCAGTCATATCGGGGGAAGAGAGACGCGCCGGAGATTCAAAAGAGACTTCTACCGTTCCTCCTCCATGGCACGGAGGTCGCGCAACCGTAACGTAATTACGGGCGCGCTTAATTTGTTTGAAGTACATTGCGAAGTACGATGCGACGCGGCAGAGGTGTTAATGGCAACGCGAGACCCCCATCCACCTTGCACCGCGAAGCTTGTCTCCGCTTGGCTCCGAGTCTTTCTGCCACTTGCAGGATGCTGCGACGCGACTACGGGCTGCCTTTCGCAAATTACGAAAGGGAGAAAACTCGGCGAGAAAACGAGACAGACGTTGTCTAAGACGATGAAATGCCGCGACTGATCTATACAGGGCGCCATATCGCATAGAAATTCTTGATACATAATAGAAAAAAAAAAATTCTATCTTTGTAGAAAAAATTGATGATAAATAATAGTTATTCGAGACTCTCTCCCTCTTATAAGCCCCGGTTCGAGATACAGAGTCGGTCCTGCTCTCATTTTCGATAAACAAATCTGTTAATTTGGCATTATGCAGATGCACCGCGTTAATATTTATCATATCAATAAGGAACGTGTAAAATACGATCGGCATTTGTCCACCTACAAACAATCCGTTAAATAATGTGCAAACGGATACGCGGCGTACGTGTTCATTGTTATTTAACATCGGTCGCTAGCAATAACATCGATGGACGTAATGTGCCCGGCTTGCGCACTGCCGACACAAAATTGTCCAATACGTGAAATATAATATTCCCGATAGAAATAATGGAGAACGCGTGTGAATCGTTAATACAAATAAAGTAATCGCTTATATAAATCAATGGCCCTTCCGCTTTTCCCTCCTCCTCGGCGATTTTAGCCCCGTTAATCTCAAATTGTCGCAAAATTCGCGCGTTACGTGCCAATCTCTCGGTACAGGATCGCGCATGGTGGAAAAAGATAATGGTAACAGCTTGTATAGATAAACTCGCGTCGCCTCTCGTATTCACAATAATTAGTTAATCGCATTCGCTCCCGTAATGCCGCGACTCCCGTTACTACACACTCGAAAATAATCTCCACTTCGGTCTCGCCTCGAAACTTGAGCGTTACTTCCGCCGCGGAAACTCTGATACATCTCGTATCTCGGATGCGCGCAACATTGCTTTCGGATTACGAGTACTAGGAGTGTAGTACTCGCGCGGAGTGCCGAGAGTTAGAGGAGTCAAAGGCGGCGAGGGAGAAGGTGGGGCAAGAGGATGAAATGGAGGATGAAGTGGATGAGGACCATAGAGTAGATATACACTTATATAACCTCACACATACACGGATATATCACAGTGAAGCAGGTCGGTTGCCTTCAGCCATATCGCCAGCGAGTTTGGCCAGTCAGCGAGTTGATCTTGTTGGTGTTGGAGCGCGTTGACGTGGATGTGCATCGTTATAGCGAATGAGAAAGAGAGAGAGGAAGGAAGCGAGAGAGAGAGAGGAAGGAAGCGAGAGAGAGGAAGGAAGCGAGAGAGAGAGAGAGAGAGAGAGAGAGAGAGAGAGAAGAAAATCGACAGACAGAGAAAGAGAAACAGATAGATAGAATGAGAGTGAGAGAGAGTGAATGAAAAGAGCGACCGAGTAGGCAAAGCGGTGGAGTTTCGAAAGGGACGGAAGGGGAAAAGGGTTCGTAGCCAGAGGGGCCGCTCGAGCGAGTCTGTTAATTGGACCAATTACAGTAATTACTGAAAGTTTCGGCGCCGAGCTACACGAGGGAGCAAGATGGGGAGATGGGGTCGTAATACAGCACCACGACGAGCACACGCTCGCTGCCGCTGCCGCCGTCGACGTCGCCATCGCCGTCGCCACTGCCGACGCCGACGCTCTCTCGCACTCTCTCATTTCCCTCCGTTAACGCCACACACCGACATCATACATCGACACCACACATCGACACAACGCCCATCGTCCGCGACATGACACAGAGCCGGGTATTAGCGATGACGCGTACTGGAGGGTACTTGCGGCTGGATACGCTTGTTTTCGTATTTAACCCCTCGGTGTTCTCGCGCACACTTTGACCCTCTCGGTCGTCGCTTCGTTCCCCGTCTACGTTATCAACTTCCATTAGGAGTAGTAGTTGTACGCAAAAGTGGCTCTGATCGAATTAGCCATCATTATTCGGTATCTATATGGAAAGCTTCCCGAATGAAAATTTCAGAACCGAAATCCTTATTTGTGTTGGAGAAGATCCGGTCGTAAAATTATATTGGGGAGAATAAAAACACGTTCGCGAAAGGAATCGCGTAAACGAGAGCAAACGTTGCCGAAGACGAGGGACAAAAAGGTGTTAGTAAAAGAGAAGAAAAAAGAAACGGGGAGAAGGCTGAATCATGGGCAAAGTGTCGGGTTTCAGAGAGCCGCTGCCGGAATCGCCATAGTAATAAAAAGTAAATGAGGAACAAAGCCCCCGCGTCTTTAGTGATCGGGAGTGGAAAATATAGCCGCGGGAGAAACGAGGGGGCGACTGGAGACGTGCTGGGAATAATGGTGGCGGAATTACGCGCTTGGCAACGGCTCGAGGGGGAAAAGACGGATCGAGATGGTGGTCGGGAATAGGGGAGTGGGAAAGGGTCGGCAAGAAAATCGAGAGAAATTAATTTATAGGGCCTACACAGGTAATTAAGTTTTCAGAAGGCCCTGACTTATCTCGAGCCCCTCCGTTAAAGTCGGAATCTCACACTCTTTGCTCAGCCGGCGGAATCATTTTCGCCTCTTCTTCCTAAGAACGTTCCTTCCGTCACCGCCTGTTCGACAATAGGATTCGAGACTACGCCACTTTCCCTTTCCTTCCGCCACGGTAAATCACGTTCCGTTCAGATCGAAGGGACGCTCGGATCGCGAAACTCGTTGATTTTTATTATCGTCAGGCCGCGATTTATTTTACTTCGTTACGTCGGTAGCCGAGAATTGTGTGTTCGCTGTTGCCTTCGGGATCGTATAGGAAATCGGAGAATGTTTGTGTGCGCACGCGCACGGATATATAGGAGTGTAAAAATCTGTTATACTCGTCGCCCACGCAAAATTTCTTCGCGATGATAATCTAGGAAAACGGTGTTGCCGCCTGCGTCGTTACGAGGGTTGCGCGAGAGGATAACTTATCCTTATCTCGCCCTTCGGCGAGATGCCGTTTCGCCCACGACGACGCGAGGGCGATGTACTCGTATCGCGACTCGCCCTTCGCCGATAACGCTTTCCCTTCCCCGAGTCACGCCGCGTCGATGATGTTTCATTTCCGTGTTGCGTGATGCCGCGGGCTCGCGTGTCAAAAGCTACGCTAACGACAAGGGGGATCATTCAATCCTTCGAATTAAATTTCATGTCAGAGAGAGGGAGTTTTCTCTCTGATAACTTTAATTAAGAAAATCGTCCGCATACTTGATTAGAATTTGAATAATGTGTTTGACGTTCGAACTGAAAATAGAAAGATTTCGGGCAACGTTTCTGAAACTCTCCGCAGTGCGAGCGAGCATTTTCCGTCAATCATGTATATTCGCGCAAACGAGTTATACCAATTTGCCAAATATAATTGTTGCAGTTATGTTAATTCTCAATCAGCGACGCCGTTCGCTTCGCCTCTCGTGTCCGCGTGCGCGTCATGCAAATTTGGTATACGCAACGCGTACGGGCCAACGCACGACGACGGAGGACAGACGCGGTATACAATACGGAGGCATACACATATACGCGAGCACGCGAATTGGCGGAGCGTGACAGCAAGCGCGCGGTGTCGCGCGTGGGCTGCGATAATTGGCTCGCCGAGATTTATTTCGTTCGAATAACGCACCCGACATGTATGTCGAAAGATAAGCGGAAGAAGACATTTTCCATAATTTTTTGCGAGAAAGTTAGATCTGCAATAAACTCCAATATTGAAATTTCTCTCCTATGATTTTATCTCCGAAAGAATAATCCATGACATTTTAAAGTCTATTTTCGCGTCGTTTTTTGTCTTTGCGATCAAGTCGAGCAATACCGCGATAGCGACTTTGCCTCTCTTTCTCTCTGATCGACATCCGCTCGCGAGTCGAACGAGCACGAATATCCAGGTTTACACTCCAGTAAAAGTTTCATAGCCATATTCCACGTCCACACGTCGTTAATTTTAGCGCGAGCGAGCGAGCGATTCACTTTATTTTTATCGACTGACCTCAACACGATCGTTAAACCGCGGCGGATGTTTTCCCAACCTACCGTATTCTCTTTCGAGCGAGATCGCGAATATATACGCCGCCCTCTTTTCGATGAAACTCGATTCGCGATCGAAGGCGATAATGCAATGTGCCGAGGTGAAAGAATCTGAATTACGCGTCGGTTATAACGCGTCTATTCCTTTTTTCTACAAACATAATCGTTCGAATAAAACTGTGAAAAAAAAACATTACGTGTATGCACATCAAAAGCCAATGCAGACACGGTGGTATAGTCGACCGAGAGAATGGATGATCGCGAGATTCGATCGATTGACACGAAGGTCGATAGCGGGCGTGTCGCCAGGGATGGCAACGTGTCAATTTTGAGGAAACAGGTGCTCAACGCCTCTGTGACAGCATGTTCGAGTTCTATCGGGTGCGCTGCGGCCAACGGAGATCGCGAGGTGGTGAGAATGGGGTAGGTGGTACGAGGGGGAGAGAGAGAGAGAGAGCGAATTCTGTACGCGGAGCGGCGCAATGCCGGCGTCGTTGATGCTGGCCCGCTGGATGGTCGGGTAGTAGGGGGCTAACACGGAGATCGCGTGTTGAACATACACACAGTTAGCACCGCGCTCGAGGGGGTTAGTCGGGAGTAATGTCGGCTTGCCGGATGTTGGCAAGGGTTGTTAATAGGCCACCACGGTCTCTGTCCCTTTCCCTGTCCCGATCCCCGCTCTCGCTCCGCCGCTCACTTACTCTTCCTCGTCGGATCCCGTCGCTTGTCGGAGCCCCACACCGCCGCACCCTCGTGATTGTATCAACAGCCTCATCAGGCTCATCCCCCTAAACCTACTCTGCGCGACCGTCGCGCCCCTCGACTGCCACCTACCATCCTCGACCCTGGAATTTAACGCACACATACATACGTACGTATACCTGTATATCTAAGGGCGAATCGACGAACGTAGATTCACAGAGATCTATTGACAAAGCGAAAGGTTCGATTCCGATAAAGGGATGGATTTGGAATAGGTCGAAGCATCCCCTCGATCACGTCGTTAGAGAATTAAGAAAACACGGGTCGACTCGCATATGCGATTTAACGCGACTGCCATCAGACGTGCCCGAAAGCACCCCGGCGAACAAAGCACGAGGGGTGCGTGTACCGTAAAAGGGGGACCAACCACATGTTCATGGATGCAATCTACCTATGGAGCACCAAGGAGGTAATGGATATGAGAACTCGCCACGCTCGATTTTCGAGGGGAAGAATCCCCTCGAACAATCAGGACGGAAGAAAGGGTGAGAGGATTCACTTTCTATTTTGTATACTTTGCCACCACTCTCGCAATAGAGCGTCCCGACTCCTCGAGATTCCCTTCGTGAGAGAAATTTCGGAAAAGCAATCTCGAAATGGACCTCGTAAGAGCGCAATCACGTTCGAGACTCCGATTCTAAATTGCTTCAACCTCATTAACGGAAGTGACTGGTTGCGCGTTCGCTCGCGCATAATATTAGCCCGTAATATTAATAAAATGCATTCGAAAGTATATATATATGCGTACATATCGCGGCACGTAGGAGGCGTGTGTCCGGTTACGTTTGTATTCATTAAAATAATTAATTAAAATAATGTAACGAACGACGCGGTCCGCAAACATCAACGAGATTAATATCAAATATAAACATCGATAATATCTCGAAAACGTGCGCGCGTTCACGATCACGTACGTACCCTCTGCAATTGTGAATTTTATTGCGCCTACCCTACTGCTGCCGCCACTGCCCCCATCAATCGTCCTTTTGCCTGACCGCAGATATGTATCCAACCAATCGAGGGCAGGTTCATGTACGGTGGCCCTTCGATAGGCCGGAAATGGTTGCCACGCGACAAATTGGCCGACGATTGGCACCCGAAGGGGAAAACGCGCGACAGGCAAGAAAGAAGCTCTCGCTTTTCCGATCTCCTTCGTCGTTTCATTAATTCTACTTCTCGGTATATAATTGCCGTCCGTCGACGTAATTGTCCGGGTGGAATAATAAACGAGACAACGCGTTTCTCGAATGCTGTATCGCGATCGCGTAAATTGCCTCGAAGATGCCTTGAGAGAACGCTTTGTTTCGAACAATTTAACGAAATCGCAGCGTACGCGCGTATATACAATATGCATAGAAACGTTGGTGCGTGTTTTCATGCCCGCAGTGTTAGAGAATTTTTTTTACGCGGCTCTCGACATTTATCGTTCGCGTATACTGGCGGTAGATATTTTTGTGTTTGTCGTTCTCGACATATATACGCGCGTATCGACTGATTGCGGCGATTTAAAATCATACTCGTTTAAATATTGCATATAACACACGCGTTTCGCAAAATTCCGAAACGCGCTCCATACTCGCAGAGTAATTTTTTACATATTTCCACTAATAACTTACTGTACGGGGACTCTTCGAATTGCGAGGAAAATAAATTTCTTGTAAAATGAGAAAATTTTTGTTTTCTTTTTTGCAAATTTTTTTTTAATTTCGCGCTCGTATCTCAGTTTTCACTTTGCAAGTTTTCACACATGATTTTCTTCGCGGACTGTATCCCAGCCACCCCTGGTTCCTTCCCCGAAAACCCGTACATCGGCACTATGGTGCACGAGGTAATGAAGTGGCAACACGGCGTTTCCAGGGGTCGTGAATGGGGGTGAGATTGATACCTCCAGTCACGTCGGACGGCATGGAGGGATGAGGTGTCGAGAAACCGGATCGTGACGATGTAGGGGAGTAAGTAGAGGATAAGAGAGAAATAGGGAGAGAGGAATATCAGTGACGGAAGAGAGAGAAAAGGCGCGTAAAGGAGCTTGAATTCGCTTCTCGAAAGTTAGATGGATAAAATGAGAGAGAAGTAAAGAAGTTTCGCTCGGTTAAATATTCCCCAACGACTTTCGCGTGTTAATTCAAGAAATTAGGAAGAGCCAGATCGGTTTTCTGCATTATCGCAATTATAATTGAAACGCGTATCTAAACGAAACAGAGCAATTTACAAGCGTGCAATTTATTTATTCGACTACAAGTCTTGTCGATGTTTTTACAAAAAAATCATCAAAGATTACTATCGTTTAGAGAGAACATTTGCAATTTGATCGATCGCGCATTCGATATTTTCCCCGAAATTCGTTACACATTCGTCCGATACGCGCAAACGACTGATATACTTTGAAACAATGAAAAGATCGCCCTCTGGTAAAACTTGCGCTGTGTGTATTGTTCAGTCCGACCCTATCGGAATCGACGTGTTCGAGACTCGAGGAGTCGAGAGGGGTCTCGTAGACGAGGGGAGAAAAGAGAGAGAGAGAGAGAGCCGCAAATGAATTTTTCCCGAGCGGACGAGCATATGAGCGCTCTCGACTCGACCGAGTCGGCTGCCTATCTACTATAGCACGACACGCAGAGTGGCCTTTCGTTCTCGAAAAGATGTTAAGAGCTCCTCACAAAAGTGACAATGCCATCGCGCCGTTGGCGCCGGGCGCGACGACGTCGGTGCGATAAGCAGAGCTTTCGAGGAGAGGGATGAGACTTTGGTGTGTTTGTGTGTGTGTTCCACTTGAAATATCCGGCCAATATACCTATTGAGCACGCCAACGACGATTCTCATCTCTCTGTGTCGCGGCGAATTACCAATGATTGCGGGTAATTGCTTTTCCGCCCTTGCGTATCTTTCCTACATTTTGCGCAGCGGCCGCAACGTTATGTTTTCACGTTGATTGTATTTGTTATTGAAACATATTCCGTATAAAACGCGAACAAAATTCAATTTTTTTCACGGACCAAAATACATTCGATTTGTTTCCCCGCTTCCTCTCTTTCTCACTCTTTCCCTTTTATTCTCTTTCGTTCCCTCCCCTCCTCCACCGTTCGCTCTTCTGTGCATTCGACGCGATTAGCCCGGGGAGTTATTAAATTGCGCGCGACTCGATACGATGTGACACAAAATTGCAAGCGGCAAACGCTTTGGAGTATTCATTAAATTTTGTCGCGCGCAAAACGTATTTGCGAGGCAAATTAAAAACAAACAATCCCCCTCGCAGCGTACTTGAGTATTGCGATCGAACGCAGAAACGAACGCTTTTTCTATCTCTTTCTCTCTTAATAGATACCCGACATTCCGCACATGCAACTTTATTTCTCTAGTTAATAGGCACTTTGTGAAAAAAAAAAAAAAAATCAAAACGCTTTGATTACTTCATAATTATTCACATCCGCATGAATAGATAAATATTATATTACAAGTATGCAATGTAATTACGAAGAGAATAATATCTACCTAATATCAGACATCGTATATGCGCGAGAGAGTAAAAATATCGATATTATAAAATATAAATTTCTAGTCTGACGTTTGGTTGTGCAATACGTCTGTTTGCAACGATTTCGGCCCTTTACTAAAATAAATGTAAAATTTATCTACGGATTTAGCCTTCTTTTCGACCCTCCCCCCCCCCCTTACGTTCCTTCAGCCCCATTCTACGTTCTTATCCACTTTCATCCGGATTAACCCCCGGCGTGAGCCCGGCACTGTGATGAAAAGATTTCCCGAGCTCGTAATGCATTGCCCGTAAGCACGGACGAATGCCATAACGGTACGGCGATAATGACTCATTAATGCACGAGATATTTACGCGCCGAGCCTGCTGGGAGAGAAGGGGAGAGGATTAGCAGGGGAAAGGGATAGGCTAGAGGAGAGCTCAGACACTCGGGGATTGATTATCTCGTGCTGTTACACAGTCACCTGCAGGCGTAGACGATGCTTATAACTATTACGTATATGTATATATTCTCCCGCATGTGTGCGCGTGTAAAAGTATGACGAAGCGCGGGGTCCGGTAACCGGAGGCGGGAATGAAGTATTATCGTCGGCAAATATTTATGTCACGCCGGGGCTTCGAATCACGTTTCCCCGCCTCTCTACCCTCGTCCCGCGTCATCGGAAACGGACGCTTATTTATTCGTTAGATCAGGTCGTCGTGCGTGCCAAATTTTCGTAACGTGTCGTTAGACGCGTCGTTTATTAAATAATCGTTCCGATAACCGCGCCGTTGCGTAAGCCGCGAAATCTAAAACGATCGCGCTATTTACTTTTATCGCCACCCTTTCCCCCTCTCCCCCCGTGTGGCCGCGTGGAAAATTCGAAAAAGAGAGTGCGAAATATTTTTTTTTTGCGCGGCAATCAGAGAGACTATCGAATGAAACAATATATCGAGAAATATATACATCGGTCAATGTATTAGCAACAACATTGCAACCTTGGACCTGTGTGTATATATATGTATATATATACGAACGGAATGCATGTTTCACGATGTTTAGATTGTTTATTACATATATGCAATAAAGATTTGCCGTGTTTGTCGTAACGGTTATATTTACCGTCGACGGAAACGCGGGACACAATGCGTTATCGCGCGCCGGTTGACGCTTTAGAAATTAATACACCGATATCATATATTTATTCGACACGATCGATAATACATGCCGGCGAAACGGTAAACGACCCGGTCGGACAAGTCCGTTACGACGACCGTATGTATTTTTAAAGACGCCACTCGAGCGTAACGGACTTGAACGACGTCTAATAAAGGTTTGCCATTACCGGTCAATTGCTCAGTCATCGTTAAGGTTAAAAGTCTACGAGAGCGGTTTCGATGCTCGAGGGGCGATAATTCGCAAACGGCTCGTTACGGTGAAACATCATCGCTGAGCCGCAACATTTGCGCGCTACTTAAAAACCACACTGTACAGTTTCATCGAAAAATCAAGTCTCGAGATACACATTTATCGTACATAAAAAATTATATATACAAAATCGACTAGAAAGGTATATAATAAGTACATAAATCAGATGTCTCTCTCTTGAAAAGCTTCGCTTAAGAGCGTCGCGTCTGCGTTTAATAAATTATCCAAAGAAAGGTTATCGAGGGTCGAGCTCCGTGCATTAGAGAAGCGAGCATCCGCAGATACGCTTACAATAGAGACACCTGCTTGATCCTGTTTAAGCCAACGAGAAAGAGACGCGCCACGTAAGGCGAGAACACACGGGGCACGCACTCTCCTCGGCTTATATCTACTCGCGCGTGCATTGCATACCTTAAAAGGTAAGGAATTATTTTCACGAGTTCCAGGCAGAAACCTTGTGAAACCCCCCCTTGGGAGATCCCTCTCGTGCTCGTAGGCAGGTGCTCGATCGTCGCGACCGCGCTTCAATTCTCTCTTTACGACCCCGGCCTGCCTTTCATTACGGAAAAACGTCTCGATTCACCGCTACGCATTTTTTTTTTTTCTGCCTGGTCCTGTCGATCGTATCCTTTATCGTCGCGTCCCGGAAAGTCCCGACGACGATCGCCTTCTCCTTGTTCGATCGAGCCAGTTATCGATCGCGAACAACGATAGATATCGTCTCCTTGCGACGCGCGCTATAAAATATCGTTGCGAGATACAGAGACGCGATTAAATCGCGCAAACTTCTCTCTGTCTTTCTTTTTTTTTCCCCCCTCGACAATCTGTTTGCTTTTTTTCCGCTCCCCCATCGGATGTAAATCGGAGGTTCGCGCGCGTACAATTCTATCGCTATTAAAAATTTTATCTCCGGCGCGGTCGAACGAAATCGCGCTCTCCGCGGGGCATTAATGCATCGGGGGTCATTAACCTCGCGTACTGGCGCTAATGGCGTCGTCGATTATAAAATTATTTTAATTCTCGCGGATACCATCGGCGCGGCGCGGCGTCTGTGTGTACCTGCCTAATTAGAAAAAAAGTTACGATACACAGCGCGTTTGCGCATCACGCGAGCGTGCGCGCGTTTCGAGAACTCCTCGCGCGCGGAAACATTAATAATCATTAATTAAAGAGCGTATAAATTTTTCAAGAACGTTTGTTCGGAACGCGATATATAAAAACCTGACGCTGGTCGGCACTTTTGCGGCCGTATGTACACGACTACAATCCACTTTTCTCGCCTGGTATTGCTTTGCCTTTCTCGCGTTCTTCATTTTTTTCCACCTCTTCTTGTTCCGCACCGATATCCTCTACCTATTCTACCCTTTACGAGATAGAAAACGGGGCTAAACAGTTCTGTGTTTGTGGTAGGAACGGTCGGGCAATAAATCGCTCGACAAGCTGGTGGAAGCCGATCTCGACCCGACACGAGGAAAGAGAGCACACGGGTCGAAAGGAAGCGGGCAAAAGGAAACAAAGAAAAAAGCGCGCACGAGTTCACTCGAGACGGAGAGAAGGAGAAAGAATGATCAAAAGGAACAGGTTACGAATGGAGGGATTCGGAGTACTTGTATCCTGTTACCTTGTTTGTTACAGAGAGGGCCTCGAGAGGGTAAGCAGAGATCGGTTTTGGAGACAATGGTTTTCTCGACAATGAGAGGGCGAACGAGACGAGAAGCGAAGAAAGGAGGGAATTTCAGGTCGCTCGCGCGGTGCTAAGGTTCGGATTTACGAGAGAAACATACAGAGAGAGCCATATCCCCATCATCCTCTAAAGTCTCGCAGCGTCAACATCGCGTTATATTTCACAGGCGGATAAGAATAAAACTCACCTTTTTATTCATAAACAAACTATTCGGTAAAAATGATTTCAGATTAACTAATCCTTCGAGCCTGTCGAGCTCTACTGTAGAAAAATTTCGCGTGCTGTTATCGCAGTTATATTATCATCGCGCGCCCTTATCTTTTATATGCGAGTGCGTCGCTCTACGATTTAAATCGGAACAAATACATACGATTCAATAAATAGACATACTCGATTTATTTTACTTATTTTGTCGTTTATAGATATCGAGTGGCGTATGTGTGAATAAGCTAGCATATCATTTCGTGTAAGATCATAAATGTTGAGAGTTTCGATTTTATTTTCAATAATTCTATAGTTTTTGTTTTTTTAAATGAATAGTTGTGGCGATTAAACCAAAGAAAATGCCTAAGGACAAACTGATATGTCAATTTCACACAGCATATCACTTTATCCTACGACATTTTCGTTATCAATAATTGTTCAAATTTAAAAGATTTATAATTCTACAAGAGTTCTAAGAAGAGTTATGCCTTCTAAAAATTAAAAATATTAATAAAACTAAACACCAGAGAATCTCTTACTTCAATGTTCAAGTAAGAGATTTGCTGGTGTTTATTTAATTTTTATTAATATTTTTTATTTTTATAAAGTAGAACTCTCTCTTCTTAGAACTCTTGTAAAACTATAAATCTTTTAAATTTGAACAATTATTGATAAGGAAAATGTCGTAAGACAGAGTGATATCGAGGGGTGTATCACTCATCAAAAATTTGTACACGTATTGCGATTTAACGAAAATGTTAAGTAATTCCATGTAATACGCTGTATAATTCTAAGTAATGCGATGAAATGCGTGTAATTAATTCTTTTTTTTTTTTCTTAATAAAATACAATATTTAAATATTAGTATTGTTTAATTTAATAAGAAAAGTGTAATTAGAATGATTATAAAAAAAAATGCCAAGAAAAATAAATTTGAGATATTGTAAATCATATAGTACCAATGTATTATGCAAAAAATTTAAATTTAATATTGTTTTTAAATTAATATTGTAAATATTTAGTTGGAACACATCTAAATTAAAATATTATATTATAATAAAGATTATAACAAAAAGTTACGTGTTTCCAATTATAAGTTTAAACAAATGTCTTGTTTTAAACTTGGCGATTTAAAAAATTCAGAAATTTTTAAAAATCAACTTAAAAAAAATTTTTAATTAAAATTTCATTTATATAAACTTGAACACATACAAAATACAAATAAAATTAAATTAGATCTGAACAAATTAAATATCAAATATGATTTCATAAATGATAACATTTAATAAAATATATATTAAAAAACGGCATAACATTATTTTTACTTTTTAAGACGTTTTAATCTTGGCTGGGTTATAATTGTTTTATGCTTGTAAATCAATGCGAAGTAATGCGTAATTCCAGAAAAAAAAATGTATGTGGGACGGCATTTTCTTTGGCTTAATCGCCTGAACTATTTATTTAAAAAATTTTAGAAAAAAACAAAATTTCAAAAATATTAAAAATAAAGAATTTTTAATTATTTATGAGTCTGCACGGAATGAGGCGCTTCACACACTCCTATTACCACTATAGAAATGTTTAAAATAAACAATATTTCTCACTCACCGATACTTGCAATAGAGAAGTGTGGTCCACAGCCGTTGATCTGAAAACAAAATATTCAAATTATAATATACATGTGTGTGCAATATATATAAGTATATAATTTTGTTAAATGTTTTTTACATACCTCACAGTTGTCCCGCTGGCGCCTGATGCCTCCCCGGGCCTCCTCCTCCTCTCTGGTCCATGGTAGCACTCACGACACTCGCGAAAATACGAATAATTACGATCGTCCGACATTTTACACGGCATTCTCGACGTGACGCGTGAATCGCACTGTGTATCGCAATGCTATCTGTAACAAATAAAATACATACATATATTAGAATAATCTTATTATTTCGCATTATACATACACAATATAAATATGTAAGCTAGAAACTATAGATATATCCACGGATCGCAACATGTTCGCGCACGTAAAAACTCGGATGTGAAAGCGCAAGCGACTTACAATTAAATTGCATTACTGTATCATATCATATTACTGTAACGACCGTTAAGGCTAATAACAGCGACGAACAGAACTGACGTCTGTTTATTCGACACACACGATATATACAATCGCGATCTTATAACAAAATCGTCCTGATGCAACAAAAAAAGAGCGCGCGAACAACATATACAAGCGCGGGAACGGATTCCTCGCCGGCGCGATTTTTCCTATAGGAAACTAACCTCTGCGTCGGGAACTGTCTTCGTACAAGCATAGCTCGAAACACTTTACACTCGCGTTACTTTATTTCGTTCGCGACGAGCGGCGACGCCCGGGTTTCAACTATCACAATCTTCGACGCGTTTCGGCAAACCGCGAGACTCGCGAGAGCTTATTCGCGCACGAAAACCGAAGCTCCATTTTCGCGTCGCCGCTTTTTTCAACACTTTTCGCTGGGCTTTGCATCGAACGAAGATGATCAAAATGGCGACTTCGCCGCGACGCACTGAAGTCGCCGAAAGAAGCAAGCGAGACAAATATTGGGCGAGATTCACGACCGAGGAGATCAATCTCGCGTTTGCGATCGCGATTACGATGTTGGTACGCGCGACGCGATCGGATTTATACGATAATTAACCGCCAAAGACGCTAATACACTCGTCCTTTCGC
Source organism: Prenolepis imparis (assembly GCF_030444845.1). NCBI lineage: Eukaryota > Metazoa > Arthropoda > Insecta > Hymenoptera > Formicidae > Prenolepis > Prenolepis imparis. The sequence goes on along the minus strand of NW_028141171.1, from coordinate 7,528,403 downwards.
GGACCGACAAGAAGCGCGCGACCGTTAATCACAAATGGAAAGTACCACGAGAATGTAGCAGCACGTATCGAAGATGGCCACTTCGCCGTGACGTACTGAAGTCGCCGAAAGAAGCAAGCGAGACAAATATTGGGCGAGATTCACGACCGAGGAGTACAATCTCGCGTTTGCGATCGCGATTACGATGTTGGTACGCGCAACGCGATCGGATTTATACGATAATTAACCGCCAAAGACGCTAATTAAGACACCTGTCCTTTCGCAGACCGACAAGAAGCGCGCGACCGTTGAACACGAACAACCGAAGAACATCATTGGAGCTAGACTGGCACTGCCAGGTTCGGAACGCGCAACGAAGTCACGCCAGCGTAGTGGTGGGGGGTGGGGGTATGTAGTCGCGATGTGATTCGCCGAGCTCCCACGCGCGACCTCTACATACCCCCACCACTACGACGTGGCGCGCGTGTCGCTGTCGCTGCGCGTTCCGAACCTGGCAGTGCCAGTCTAGCTCCACTGCTGTTCGTCGGTTGTTCGTGATAAACGGTCGCGCGCTTTTTGTCGCTCCGCGAAAGAACGATTGTATTAATTAGTATCTTTGGTGATTAATTATCGTATAAATATGATCACGTCGCGCGTACCAACATCGTAATCGCGCTCGCAAGCGCGAGATTGATCTCGTTGGTCGTAAATCTCGCTCAATATTCGTCTCGCTTGCGTCCTTCGGCGACTTCCGAGTGCGTCGCGGCGAAGTCGCCATTTTCGTTCGACAAGCGCTGCTACATTCTCGTGGTACTTGCCACTGTTCGTGATTAACGGTCGCGCGCTCATTGCCGGTTCGGTCCGCGAGTGTGTGTTAATTAGTGTCTGGTGGTTAATTATCGGAAAAATCCGATCGTGTCGTGCGTATCAACATCGGAATCGTGATGATCGCAAGCGCGAGATTGATCTCGTCGACCGTGAATCTCGCTCGTTCGTCTCGCTTGCGTCCTTCGGCAACTTCTGAGTGCGTCGCGGTGAAGTCGCCATTTTCGTTGGACAAGACCCTGCGAGAAGTGGTCTTGAAAAAAAACGGCGACGCCAAAACAGAGCATCGGCAGTGCGCGAATAAGCTCTCGCGAGTCTCGCATTTAACCGAAATGCGTCAAAAATGTGATAGCTAAAACACGGGCGTCGCGAACAAGAAAAAGTAACGCGAGTGCAAGTGTTTCGAAACTTCTACGAGGAGGAGGCCTGGGGCGGCATCGGGCAATGGCGGAGCAACTACATGGTAAATTATTTATTATAATAATGAAAAGCCATTATATACTGATTTTTATTTATTAATGATCAATGAAAAATGCGAGAGAAACAGAATATGACAAAATTATTTTATTTAAACAAATATTTTTCATAATGTTTCGGGATGATAACAAATCGGCTGGACACACGGACTTGTTTGCAATGGATACTCAAGCAACGAAATTTGAAACGATAGGAAATAATATTATTCCGAGGAGTGTCTCACTGTCGCAATACATGTATACACATGTATATTTTTTCTGGAATTACGCATTACTTCGCATTGATCTACATTAATCTACAAGCATAAAATAATAATAACCCAGATAAAATTAAAACGTTTTGAAAAGTAAAAATAATATGTCGTTTTTTTTAAATATATTTTATTAAATGTTATTTATATGAAATCATTAATATTTGATATTTAATTTGTTAAGATCTAATCGAATTTTATTTGTATTTTGTGTGTGTTCAAGTTTATATATAAGAAATTGTTATTAAAAATGTTTTTTTAAGTTGATTTTTACAAATATTTTAATCACAAAGTTTAAAATAAGACACTTTTTTAAATTTATAATTGGGAATGCGTAACTTTTTGTTATATCTTAATTATTATATAAAAATATAATATAATTTTAATATATATAAATTATAATACAATAAACACTGTTCCGATGAACAAACATTTTTTAAAGGTTAGAAAAACTAAAAAAATTTTTATTTATTGTCGAAAAATTTCTATGTCCCGCTGAATAAATAATTTTTAACAATTCTGATAATCAGACTTGGAGAATTAATAGCTATTGATAAAACAAGTAAAAACGTGGAAACCGCATGTCTCTAATTATTATAGTTTAAAAGATATCGATTTATTTCACTTTTACCACTTTTACGCCGGGCCAGAAATTATTCGACCTGTCATAAGAAAGTTTGCAATAACTTTTTATATATTAATCCTAGCGCTTCGAGAATTAATAGTTATTGATAGAACTCGTCCGGTGCTACCCAAAATTGTTAAAATAACTATAGAAACATTAAAAAAATTTTTATTTATTGTCGAAAAATTTCTATGTCCAGCTGAATAAATAATTTTTAACAATTCTGATAATCAGACTTGGTGAATTAATAGCTATTGATAAAACAAGTAAAAACGTGGAAACCGCATGTCTCTAATTATTATAGTTTAAAAAATATCGATTTATTTCACTTTTACCACTTTTACGTCGGGCCAGAAATTTTTCCACCTGTCATACGAAAGTTTGCAATAACTTTTTATATATTAATCCTAGCGCTTCGAGAATTAATAGTTATTGATAGAACTCGTCCGGTGCTACCCAAAATTGTTAAAATAACTATAGATACATTAAAAAAATTTTTATTTATTGTCGAAAAATTTCTATGTCCAGCTGAATAAATAATTTTTAACAATTCTGATAATCAGACTTGGAGAATTAATAGCTACTGATAAAACAAGTAAAAACGTGGAAACCGCATGTCTCTAATTATTATAGTTTAAAAAATATCGATTTATTTCACTTTTACCACTTTTACGTCGGGCCAGAAATTTTTCCACCTGTCATACGAAAGTTTGCAATAACTTTTTATATATTAATCCTAGCGCTTCGAGAATTAATAGTTATTGATAGAACTCGTCCGGTGCTACCCAAAATTGTTAAAATAACTATAGATACATTAAAAAAATTTTTATTTATTGTCGAAAAATTTCTATGTCCAGCTGAATAAATAATTTTTAACAATTCTGATAATCAGACTTGGAGAATTAATAGCTACTGATAAAACAAGTAAAAACGTGGAAACCGCATGTCTCTAATTATTATAGTTTAAAAGATATCGATTTATTTCACTTTTACCACTTTTACGCCGGGCCAGAAATTATTCGACCTGTCATAAGAAAGTTTGCAATAACTTTTTATATATTAATCCTAGCGCTTCGAGAATTAATAGTTATTGATAGAACTCGTCCGGTGCTACCCAAAATTGTTAAAATAACTATAGAAACATTAAAAAAATTTTTATTTATTGTCGAAAAATTTCTATGTCCAGCTGAATAAATAATTTTTAACAATTCTGATAATCAGACTTGGAGAATTAATAGCTATTGATAAAACAAGTAAAAACGTGGAAACCGCATGTCTCTAATTATTATAGTTTAAAAGATATCGATTTATTTCACTTTTACCACTTTTACGCCGGGCCAGAAATTATTCGACCTGTCATAAGAAAGTTTGCAATAACTTTTTATATATTAATCCTAGCGCTTCGAGAATTAATAGTTATTGATAGAACTCGTCCGGTGCTACCCAAAATTGTTAAAATAACTATAGAAACATTAAAAAAATTTTTATTTATTGTCGAAAAATTTCTATGTCCAGCTGAATAAATAATTTTTAACAATTCTGATAATCAGACTTGGAGAATTAATAGCTATTGATAGAACAAGTAAAAACGTGGAAACCGCATGTCTCTAATTATTATAGTTTAAAAGATGTCGATTTATTTCACTTTTACCACTTTTACGCCGGGCCAGAAATTTTTCCACCTGACATACGAAAGTTTGCAATAACTTTTTATATAACAATCTCAGCGCTTCGAGCAATAATAGTTATTGATAGAACTCGTTCGGTGCTACCCGAAATTGTTAAAATAACTATAGAAACATTAAAAATTTTTTATTTATTGTCGAAAAATTTCCATGTCCAGCTGAATAAATAATTTTTAACAATTCTGATAATCAGACTTGGAGAATTAATAGCTATTGATAAAACAAGTAAAAACGTGGAAACCGCATGTCTCTAATTATTATAGTTTAAATGATATCGATTTATTTCACTTTTATCACTTTTCCGTCGGGCCAGAAATTTTTCCACCTGACATACGAAAGTTTGCAATAACTTTTTATATAACAATCTCAGCGCTTGGAGCAATAATAGTTATTGATAGAACTCGTCCGGTGCTACCCAAAATTGTTAAAATAATTATAGAAACATTAATAAATTTTTTATTTATTGTCGAAAAATTTCCATGTCCCGCTGAATAAATAATTTTTAACAGTTCTGATAATCAGGCTTGGAGAATTAATAGCTATTGATAAAACAAGTAAAAACGTGGAAACCGCATGTCTCTAATTATTATAGTTTAAATGATATCGATTTATTTCACTTTTACCACTTTTACGTCGGGCCAGAAATTTTTAGACCTGTCATACGAAAGTTTGCAATAACTTTTTATATAACAATCTCAGCGCTTGGAGCAATAATAGTTATTGATAGAACTCGTCTGTCGCTACCCAAAATTGTTAAAATAATTATAGAAACATTAATAAATTTTTTATTTATTGTCGAAAAATTTCCATGTCCCGCTGAATAAATAATTTTTAACAGTTCTGATAATCAGGCTTGGAGAATTAATGGTCATTGATAAAACAAGTAAAAACGTGGAAACCGCATGTCTCTATTTATTATAGTTTAAATGATATCGATTTATTTCATTTTTATCACTTTTCCGTCGGGCCAGAAATTATTCGACCTGTCTTACGAAAGTTTGCAATAACTTTTTATATAACAATCTCAGCGCTTCGAGCAATAATAGTTATTGATAGAACTCGTCCGGTGCTACCCAAAATTGTTAAAATAACTATAGAAACATTAAAAAAATTTTTATTTATTGTCGAAAAATTTCTATGTCCAGCTGAATAAATAATTTTTAACAATTCTGATAATCAGACTTGGAGAATTAATAGCTATTGATAAAACAAGTAAAAACGTGGAAACCGCATGTCTCTAATTATTATAGTTTAAATGATATCGATTTATTTCACTTTTACCACTTTTACGTCGGGCCAGAAATTTTTAGACCTGTCATACGAAAGTTTGCAATAACTTTTTATATATTAATCCTAGCGCTTCGAGAATTAATAGTTATTGATAGAACTCGTCCGGTGCTACCCAAAATTGTTAAAATAACTATAGAAACATTAAAAAAATTTTTATTTATTGTCGAAAAATTTCTATGTCCAGCTGAATAAATAATTTTTAACAATTCTGATAATCAGACTTGGAGAATTAATAGCTATTGATAAAACAAGTAAAAACGTGGAAACCGCATGTCTCTAATTATTATAGTTTAAATGATATCGATTTATTTCACTTTTACCACTTTTACGTCGGGCCAGAAATTTTTAGACCTGTCATACGAAAGTTTGCAATAACTTTTTATATAACAATCTCAGCGCTTGGAGCAATAATAGTTATTGATAGAACTCGTCTGTCGCTACCCAAAATTGTTAAAATAATTATAGAAACATTAATAAATTTTTTATTTATTGTCGAAAAATTTCCATGTCCCGCTGAATAAATAATTTTTAACAGTTCTGATAATCAGGCTTGGAGAATTAATGGTCATTGATAAAACAAGTAAAAACGTGGAAACCGCATGTCTCTATTTATTATAGTTTAAATGATATCGATTTATTTCATTTTTATCACTTTTCCGTCGGGCCAGAAATTATTCGACCTGTCTTACGAAAGTTTGCAATAACTTTTTATATAACAATCTCAGCGCTTCGAGCAATAATAGTTATTGATAGAACTCGTCCGGTGCTACCCAAAATTGTTAAAATAACTATAGAAACATTAAAAAAATTTTTATTTATTGTCGAAAAATTTCTATGTCCAGCTGAATAAATAATTTTTAACAATTCTGATAATCAGACTGGGAGAATTAATAGCTATTGATAAAACAAGTAAAAACGTGGAAACCGCATGTCTCTAATTATTATAGTTTAAAAGATATCGATTTATTTCACTTTTACCACTTTTCCGTCGGGCCAGAAATTTTTAGACCTGTCGTACGAAAGTTTGCGATAACTTTTTATATAACAATCTCAGCGCTTCGAGCAATAATAGTTGTTAATAAAACTCGTCCGGTGCTACCCAAAATTGTTAAAAAAAATATAGAAACGCTAAAAAAATTTTTATTTATTGTCGAAAAATTTCTATGTCCCGGTGAATAAATAATTTTTAACAATTCTGATAATCAGACTGGGAGAATTAATAGCTATTGATAAAACAAGTAAAAACGTGGAAACCGCATGTCTCTAATTATTATAGTTTAAAAGATGTCGATTTATTTCACTTTTATCACTTTTACGCCGGGCCAGAAATTATTCGACCTGTCATAAGAAAGTTTGCAATAACTTTTTATATATTAATCCTAGCGCTTCGAGAATTAATAGTTATTGATAGAACTCGTCCGGTGCTACCCAAAATTGTTAAAATAACTATAGAAACATTAAAAAAATTTTTATTTATTGTCGAAAAATTTCTATGTCCCGCTGAATAAATAATTTTTAACAATTCTGATAATCAGACTTGGAGAATTAATAGCTATTGATAAAACAAGTAAAAACGTGGAAACCGCATGTCTCTAATTATTATAGTTTAAAAGATGTCGATTTATTTCACTTTTATCACTTTTACGCCGGGCCAGAAATTATTCGACCTGTCATACGAAAGTTTGCGATAACTTTTTATATAACAATCTCAGCGCTTCGAGCAATAATAGTTGTTAATAAAACTCGTCCGGTGCTACCCAAAATTGTTAAAAAAAATATAGAAACGCTAAAAAAATTTTTATTTATTGTCGAAAAATTTCTATGTCCCGGTGAATAAATAATTTTTAACAATTCTGATAATCAGACTGGGAGAATTAATAGCTATCGATAAAACAAGTAAAAACGTGGAAACCGCATGTCTCTAATTATTATAGTTTAAAAGATATCGATTTATTTCACTTTTACCACTTTTCCGTCGGGCCAGAAATTTTTAGACCTGTCGTACGAAAGTTTGCGATAACTTTTTATATAACAATCTCAGCGCTTCGAGCAATAATAGTTGTTAATAAAACTCGTCCGGTGCTACCCAAAATTGTTAAAAAAAATATAGAAACGCTAAAAAAATTTTTATTTATTGTCGAAAAATTTCTATGTCCCGGTGAATAAATAATTTTTAACAATTCTGATAATCAGACTGGGAGAATTAATAGCTATTGATAAAACAAGTAAAAACGTGGAAACCGCATGTCTCTAATTATTATAGTTTAAAAGATGTCGATTTATTTCACTTTTATCACTTTTACGCCGGGCCAGAAATTATTCGACCTGTCATAAGAAAGTTTGCAATAACTTTTTATATATTAATCCTAGCGCTTCGAGAATTAATAGTTATTGATAGAACTCGTCCGGTGCTACCCAAAATTGTTAAAATAACTATAGAAACATTAAAAAAATTTTTATTTATTGTCGAAAAATTTCTATGTCCCGCTGAATAAATAATTTTTAACAATTCTGATAATCAGACTTGGAGAATTAATAGCTATTGATAAAACAAGTAAAAACGTGGAAACCGCATGTCTCTAATTATTATAGTTTAAAAGATGTCGATTTATTTCACTTTTATCACTTTTACGCCGGGCCAGAAATTATTCGACCTGTCATACGAAAGTTTGCGATAACTTTTTATATAACAATCTCAGCGCTTCGAGCAATAATAGTTGTTAATAAAACTCGTCCGGTGCTACCCAAAATTGTTAAAAAAAATATAGAAACGCTAAAAAAATTTTTATTTATTGTCGAAAAATTTCTATGTCCAGCTGAATAAATAATTTTTAACAATTCTGATAATCAGACTGGGAGAATTAATAGCTATTGATAAAACAAGTAAAAACGTGGAAACCGCATGTCTCTAATTATTATAGTTTAAAAGATATCGATTTATTTCACTTTTACCACTTTTCCGTCGGGCCAGAAATTTTTAGACCTGTCGTACGAAAGTTTGCGATAACTTTTTATATAACAATCTCAGCGCTTCGAGCAATAATAGTTGTTAATAAAACTCGTCCGGTGCTACCCAAAATTGTTAAAAAAAATATAGAAACGCTAAAAAAATTTTTATTTATTGTCGAAAAATTTCTATGTCCCGGTGAATAAATAATTTTTAACAATTCTGATAATCAGACTGGGAGAATTAATAGCTATTGATAAAACAAGTAAAAACGTGGAAACCGCATGTCTCTAATTATTATAGTTTAAAAGATATCGATTTATTTCACTTTTACCACTTTTACGACGGGCCAGAAATTTTTAGACCTGTCATACGAAAGTTTGCGATAACTTTTTATATAACAATCTCAGCGCTTCGAGCAATAATAGTTGTTAATAAAACTCGTCCGGTGCTACCCAAAATTGTTAAAAAAAATATAGAAACGCTAAAAAAATTTTTATTTATTGTCGAAAAATTTCTATGTCCCGGTGAATAAATAATTTTTAACAATTCTGATAATCAGACTGGGAGAATTAATAGCTATTGATAAAACAAGTAAAAACGTGGAAACCGCATGTCTCTAATTATTATAGTTTAAAAGATATCGATTTATTTCACTTTTACCACTTTTCCGTCGGGCCAGAAATTTTTAGACCTGTCGTACGAAAGTTTGCGATAACTTTTTATATAACAATCTCAGCGCTTCGAGCAATAATAGTTGTTAATAAAACTCGTCCGGTGCTACCCAAAATTGTTAAAAAAAATATAGAAACGCTAAAAAAATTTTTATTTATTGTCGAAAAATTTCTATGTCCCGGTGAATAAATAATTTTTAACAATTCTGATAATCAGACTGGGAGAATTAATAGCTATTGATAAAACAAGTAAAAACGTGGAAACCGCATGTCTCTAATTATTATAGTTTAAAAGATATCGATTTATTTCACTTTTACCACTTTTACGACGGGCCAGAAATTTTTAGACCTGTCATACGAAAGTTTGCGATAACTTTTTATATAACAATCTCAGCGCTTCGAGCAATAATAGTTGTTAATAAAACTCGTCCGGTGCTACCCAAAATTGTTAAAAAAAATATAGAAACGCTAAAAAAATTTTTATTTATTGTCGAAAAATTTCTATGTCCAGCTGAATAAATAATTTTTAACAATTCTGATAATCAGACTGGGAGAATTAATAGCTATTGATAAAACAAGTAAAAACGTGGAAACCGCATGTCTCTAATTATTATAGTTTAAAAGATATCGATTTATTTCACTTTTACCACTTTTACGCCGGGCCAGAAATTATTCGACCTGTCATACGAAAGTTTGCGATAACTTTTTATATAACAATCTCAGCGCTTCGAGCATTAATAGTTATTGGTAAAACTCGTCAGGTGCTACCCAAAATTGTCAAGAAAACTATCAAAATTAAAAAAATTTTTTTTTAAAGTTGACCCGTCGAAAAATTTCTATGTCCCGGTGAATAAATAATTTTTAACAATTCTGATAATCAGACTGGGAGAATTAATAGCTATTGATAAAAGAAGTAAAAACGTGGAAACCGCATGTCTCTAATTATTATAGTTTAAAAGATATCGATTTATTTCACTTTTACCACTTTTCCGTCGGGCCAGAAATTTTTAGACCTGTCGTACGAAAGTTTGCGATAACTTTTTATATAACAATCTCAGCGCTTCGAGCAATAATAGTTGTTAATAAAACTCGTCCGGTGCTACCCAAAATTGTTAAAAAAAATATAGAAACGCTAAAAAAATTTTTATTTATTGTCGAAAAATTTCTATGTCCAGCTGAATAAATAATTTTTAACAATTCTGATAATCAGACTGGGAGAATTAATAGCTATTGATAAAACAAGTAAAAACGTGGAAACCGCATGTCTCTAATTATTATAGTTTAAAAGATATCGATTTATTTCACTTTTACCACTTTTCCGTCGGGCCAGAAATTTTTAGACCTGTCGTACGAAAGTTTGCGATAACTTTTTATATAACAATCTCAGCGCTTCGAGCAATAATAGTTGTTAATAAAACTCGTCCGGTGCTACCCAAAATTGTTAAAAAAAATATAGAAACGCTAAAAAAATTTTTATTTATTGTCGAAAAATTTCTATGTCCCGGTGAATAAATAATTTTTAACAATTCTGATAATCAGACTGGGAGAATTAATAGCTATTGATAAAAGAAGTAAAAACGTGGAAACCGCATGTCTCTAATTATTATAGTTTAAAAGATATCGATTTATTTCACTTTTACCACTTTTCCGTCGGGCCAGAAATTTTTAGACCTGTCGTACGAAAGTTTGCGATAACTTTTTATATAACAATCTCAGCGCTTCGAGCAATAATAGTTGTTAATAAAACTCGTCCGGTGCTACCCAAAATTGTTAAAAAAAATATAGAAACGCTAAAAAAATTTTTATTTATTGTCGAAAAATTTCTATGTCCCGGTGAATAAATAATTTTTAACAATTCTGATAATCAGACTGGGAGAATTAATAGCTATTGATAAAACAAGTAAAAACGTGGAAACCGCATGTCTCTAATTATTATAGTTTAAAAAATATCGATTTATTTCACTTTTACCACTTTTACGTCGGGCCAGAAATTTTTCCACCTGTCATACGAAAGTTTGCAATAACTTTTTATATATTAATCCTAGCGCTTCGAGAATTAATAGTTATTGATAGAACTCGTCCGGTGCTACCCAAAATTGTTAAAATAACTATAGATACATTAAAAAAATTTTTATTTATTGTCGAAAAATTTCTATGTCCAGCTGAATAAATAATTTTTAACAATTCTGATAATCAGACTTGGAGAATTAATAGCTACTGATAAAACAAGTAAAAACGTGGAAACCGCATGTCTCTAATTATTATAGTTTAAAAGATATCGATTTATTTCACTTTTACCACTTTTACGCCGGGCCAGAAATTATTCGACCTGTCATAAGAAAGTTTGCAATAACTTTTTATATATTAATCCTAGCGCTTCGAGAATTAATAGTTATTGATAGAACTCGTCCGGTGCTACCCAAAATTGTTAAAATAACTATAGAAACATTAAAAAAATTTTTATTTATTGTCGAAAAATTTCTATGTCCAGCTGAATAAATAATTTTTAACAATTCTGATAATCAGACTTGGAGAATTAATAGCTATTGATAAAACAAGTAAAAACGTGGAAACCGCATGTCTCTAATTATTATAGTTTAAAAGATATCGATTTATTTCACTTTTACCACTTTTACGCCGGGCCAGAAATTATTCGACCTGTCATAAGAAAGTTTGCAATAACTTTTTATATATTAATCCTAGCGCTTCGAGAATTAATAGTTATTGATAGAACTCGTCCGGTGCTACCCAAAATTGTTAAAATAACTATAGAAACATTAAAAAAATTTTTATTTATTGTCGAAAAATTTCTATGTCCAGCTGAATAAATAATTTTTAACAATTCTGATAATCAGACTTGGAGAATTAATAGCTATTGATAGAACAAGTAAAAACGTGGAAACCGCATGTCTCTAATTATTATAGTTTAAAAGATGTCGATTTATTTCACTTTTACCACTTTTACGCCGGGCCAGAAATTTTTCCACCTGACATACGAAAGTTTGCAATAACTTTTTATATAACAATCTCAGCGCTTCGAGCAATAATAGTTATTGATAGAACTCGTTCGGTGCTACCCGAAATTGTTAAAATAACTATAGAAACATTAAAAATTTTTTATTTATTGTCGAAAAATTTCCATGTCCAGCTGAATAAATAATTTTTAACAATTCTGATAATCAGACTTGGAGAATTAATAGCTATTGATAAAACAAGTAAAAACGTGGAAACCGCATGTCTCTAATTATTATAGTTTAAATGATATCGATTTATTTCACTTTTATCACTTTTCCGTCGGGCCAGAAATTTTTCCACCTGACATACGAAAGTTTGCAATAACTTTTTATATAACAATCTCAGCGCTTGGAGCAATAATAGTTATTGATAGAACTCGTCCGGTGCTACCCAAAATTGTTAAAATAATTATAGAAACATTAATAAATTTTTTATTTATTGTCGAAAAATTTCCATGTCCCGCTGAATAAATAATTTTTAACAGTTCTGATAATCAGGCTTGGAGAATTAATAGCTATTGATAAAACAAGTAAAAACGTGGAAACCGCATGTCTCTAATTATTATAGTTTAAATGATATCGATTTATTTCACTTTTACCACTTTTACGTCGGGCCAGAAATTTTTAGACCTGTCATACGAAAGTTTGCAATAACTTTTTATATAACAATCTCAGCGCTTGGAGCAATAATAGTTATTGATAGAACTCGTCTGTCGCTACCCAAAATTGTTAAAATAATTATAGAAACATTAATAAATTTTTTATTTATTGTCGAAAAATTTCCATGTCCCGCTGAATAAATAATTTTTAACAGTTCTGATAATCAGGCTTGGAGAATTAATGGTCATTGATAAAACAAGTAAAAACGTGGAAACCGCATGTCTCTATTTATTATAGTTTAAATGATATCGATTTATTTCATTTTTATCACTTTTCCGTCGGGCCAGAAATTATTCGACCTGTCTTACGAAAGTTTGCAATAACTTTTTATATAACAATCTCAGCGCTTCGAGCAATAATAGTTATTGATAGAACTCGTCCGGTGCTACCCAAAATTGTTAAAATAACTATAGAAACATTAAAAAAATTTTTATTTATTGTCGAAAAATTTCTATGTCCAGCTGAATAAATAATTTTTAACAATTCTGATAATCAGACTTGGAGAATTAATAGCTATTGATAAAACAAGTAAAAACGTGGAAACCGCATGTCTCTAATTATTATAGTTTAAATGATATCGATTTATTTCACTTTTACCACTTTTACGTCGGGCCAGAAATTTTTAGACCTGTCATACGAAAGTTTGCAATAACTTTTTATATAACAATCTCAGCGCTTGGAGCAATAATAGTTATTGATAGAACTCGTCTGTCGCTACCCAAAATTGTTAAAATAATTATAGAAACATTAATAAATTTTTTATTTATTGTCGAAAAATTTCCATGTCCCGCTGAATAAATAATTTTTAACAGTTCTGATAATCAGGCTTGGAGAATTAATGGTCATTGATAAAACAAGTAAAAACGTGGAAACCGCATGTCTCTATTTATTATAGTTTAAATGATATCGATTTATTTCATTTTTATCACTTTTCCGTCGGGCCAGAAATTATTCGACCTGTCTTACGAAAGTTTGCAATAACTTTTTATATAACAATCTCAGCGCTTCGAGCAATAATAGTTATTGATAGAACTCGTCCGGTGCTACCCAAAATTGTTAAAATAACTATAGAAACATTAAAAAAATTTTTATTTATTGTCGAAAAATTTCTATGTCCAGCTGAATAAATAATTTTTAACAATTCTGATAATCAGACTGGGAGAATTAATAGCTATTGATAAAACAAGTAAAAACGTGGAAACCGCATGTCTCTAATTATTATAGTTTAAAAGATATCGATTTATTTCACTTTTACCACTTTTCCGTCGGGCCAGAAATTTTTAGACCTGTCGTACGAAAGTTTGCGATAACTTTTTATATAACAATCTCAGCGCTTCGAGCAATAATAGTTGTTAATAAAACTCGTCCGGTGCTACCCAAAATTGTTAAAAAAAATATAGAAACGCTAAAAAAATTTTTATTTATTGTCGAAAAATTTCTATGTCCCGGTGAATAAATAATTTTTAACAATTCTGATAATCAGACTGGGAGAATTAATAGCTATTGATAAAACAAGTAAAAACGTGGAAACCGCATGTCTCTAATTATTATAGTTTAAAAGATGTCGATTTATTTCACTTTTATCACTTTTACGCCGGGCCAGAAATTATTCGACCTGTCATAAGAAAGTTTGCAATAACTTTTTATATATTAATCCTAGCGCTTCGAGAATTAATAGTTATTGATAGAACTCGTCCGGTGCTACCCAAAATTGTTAAAATAACTATAGAAACATTAAAAAAATTTTTATTTATTGTCGAAAAATTTCTATGTCCCGCTGAATAAATAATTTTTAACAATTCTGATAATCAGACTTGGAGAATTAATAGCTATTGATAAAACAAGTAAAAACGTGGAAACCGCATGTCTCTAATTATTATAGTTTAAAAGATGTCGATTTATTTCACTTTTATCACTTTTACGCCGGGCCAGAAATTATTCGACCTGTCATACGAAAGTTTGCGATAACTTTTTATATAACAATCTCAGCGCTTCGAGCAATAATAGTTGTTAATAAAACTCGTCCGGTGCTACCCAAAATTGTTAAAAAAAATATAGAAACGCTAAAAAAATTTTTATTTATTGTCGAAAAATTTCTATGTCCCGGTGAATAAATAATTTTTAACAATTCTGATAATCAGACTGGGAGAATTAATAGCTATCGATAAAACAAGTAAAAACGTGGAAACCGCATGTCTCTAATTATTATAGTTTAAAAGATATCGATTTATTTCACTTTTACCACTTTTCCGTCGGGCCAGAAATTTTTAGACCTGTCGTACGAAAGTTTGCGATAACTTTTTATATAACAATCTCAGCGCTTCGAGCAATAATAGTTGTTAATAAAACTCGTCCGGTGCTACCCAAAATTGTTAAAAAAAATATAGAAACGCTAAAAAAATTTTTATTTATTGTCGAAAAATTTCTATGTCCAGCTGAATAAATAATTTTTAACAATTCTGATAATCAGACTGGGAGAATTAATAGCTATTGATAAAACAAGTAAAAACGTGGAAACCGCATGTCTCTAATTATTATAGTTTAAAAGATATCGATTTATTTCACTTTTACCACTTTTCCGTCGGGCCAGAAATTTTTAGACCTGTCGTACGAAAGTTTGCGATAACTTTTTATATAACAATCTCAGCGCTTCGAGCAATAATAGTTGTTAATAAAACTCGTCCGGTGCTACCCAAAATTGTTAAAAAAAATATAGAAACGCTAAAAAAATTTTTATTTATTGTCGAAAAATTTCTATGTCCCGGTGAATAAATAATTTTTAACAATTCTGATAATCAGACTGGGAGAATTAATAGCTATTGATAAAACAAGTAAAAACGTGGAAACCGCATGTCTCTAATTATTATAGTTTAAAAGATATCGATTTATTTCACTTTTACCACTTTTACGACGGGCCAGAAATTTTTAGACCTGTCATACGAAAGTTTGCGATAACTTTTTATATAACAATCTCAGCGCTTCGAGCAATAATAGTTGTTAATAAAACTCGTCCGGTGCTACCCAAAATTGTTAAAAAAAATATAGAAACGCTAAAAAAATTTTTATTTATTGTCGAAAAATTTCTATGTCCCGGTGAATAAATAATTTTTAACAATTCTGATAATCAGACTGGGAGAATTAATAGCTATTGATAAAACAAGTAAAAACGTGGAAACCGCATGTCTCTAATTATTATAGTTTAAAAGATATCGATTTATTTCACTTTTACCACTTTTCCGTCGGGCCAGAAATTTTTAGACCTGTCGTACGAAAGTTTGCGATAACTTTTTATATAACAATCTCAGCGCTTCGAGCAATAATAGTTGTTAATAAAACTCGTCCGGTGCTACCCAAAATTGTTAAAAAAAATATAGAAACGCTAAAAAAATTTTTATTTATTGTCGAAAAATTTCTATGTCCCGGTGAATAAATAATTTTTAACAATTCTGATAATCAGACTGGGAGAATTAATAGCTATTGATAAAACAAGTAAAAACGTGGAAACCGCATGTCTCTAATTATTATAGTTTAAAAGATATCGATTTATTTCACTTTTACCACTTTTACGACGGGCCAGAAATTTTTAGACCTGTCATACGAAAGTTTGCGATAACTTTTTATATAACAATCTCAGCGCTTCGAGCAATAATAGTTGTTAATAAAACTCGTCCGGTGCTACCCAAAATTGTTAAAAAAAATATAGAAACGCTAAAAAAATTTTTATTTATTGTCGAAAAATTTCTATGTCCAGCTGAATAAATAATTTTTAACAATTCTGATAATCAGACTGGGAGAATTAATAGCTATTGATAAAACAAGTAAAAACGTGGAAACCGCATGTCTCTAATTATTATAGTTTAAAAGATATCGATTTATTTCACTTTTACCACTTTTACGCCGGGCCAGAAATTATTCGACCTGTCATACGAAAGTTTGCGATAACTTTTTATATAACAATCTCAGCGCTTCGAGCATTAATAGTTATTGGTAAAACTCGTCAGGTGCTACCCAAAATTGTCAAGAAAACTATCAAAATTAAAAAAATTTTTTTTTAAAGTTGACCCGTCGAAAAATTTCTATGTCCCGGTGAATAAATAATTTTTAACAATTCTGATAATCAGACTGGGAGAATTAATAGCTATTGATAAAAGAAGTAAAAACGTGGAAACCGCATGTCTCTAATTATTATAGTTTAAAAGATATCGATTTATTTCACTTTTACCACTTTTCCGTCGGGCCAGAAATTTTTAGACCTGTCGTACGAAAGTTTGCGATAACTTTTTATATAACAATCTCAGCGCTTCGAGCAATAATAGTTGTTAATAAAACTCGTCCGGTGCTACCCAAAATTGTTAAAAAAAATATAGAAACGCTAAAAAAATTTTTATTTATTGTCGAAAAATTTCTATGTCCCGGTGAATAAATAATTTTTAACAATTCTGATAATCAGACTGGGAGAATTAATAGCTATTGATAAAAGAAGTAAAAACGTGGAAACCGCATGTCTCTAATTATTATAGTTTAAAAGATATCGATTTATTTCACTTTTACCACTTTTCCGTCGGGCCAGAAATTTTTAGACCTGTCGTACGAAAGTTTGCGATAACTTTTTATATAACAATCTCAGCGCTTCGAGCAATAATAGTTGTTAATAAAACTCGTCCGGTGCTACCCAAAATTGTTAAAAAAAATATAGAAACGCTAAAAAAATTTTTATTTATTGTCGAAAAATTTCTATGTCCAGCTGAATAAATAATTTTTAACAATTCTGATAATCAGACTGGGAGAATTAATAGCTATTGATAAAACAAGTAAAAACGTGGAAACCGCATGTCTCTAATTATTATAGTTTAAAAGATATCGATTTATTTCACTTTTACCACTTTTACGACGGGCCAGAAATTTTTAGACCTGTCATACGAAAGTTTGCGATAACTTTTTATATAACAATCTCAGCGCTTCGAGCAATAATAGTTGTTAATAAAACTCGTCCGGTGCTACCCAAAATTGTTAAAAAAAATATAGAAACGCTAAAAAAATTTTTATTTATTGTCGAAAAATTTCTATGTCCCGGTGAATAAATAATTTTTAACAATTCTGATAATCAGACTGGGAGAATTAATAGCTATTGATAAAACAAGTAAAAACGTGGAAACCGCATGTCTCTAATTATTATAGTTTAAAAGATATCGATTTATTTCACTTTTACCACTTTTCCGTCGGGCCAGAAATTTTTAGACCTGTCGTACGAAAGTTTGCGATAACTTTTTATATAACAATCTCAGCGCTTCGAGCAATAATAGTTGTTAATAAAACTCGTCCGGTGCTACCCAAAATTGTTAAAAAAAATATAGAAACGCTAAAAAAATTTTTATTTATTGTCGAAAAATTTCTATGTCCCGGTGAATAAATAATTTTTAACAATTCTGATAATCAGACTGGGAGAATTAATAGCTATTGATAAAACAAGTAAAAACGTGGAAACCGCATGTCTCTAATTATTATAGTTTAAAAGATGTCGATTTATTTCACTTTTATCACTTTTACGCCGGGCCAGAAATTATTCGACCTGTCATAAGAAAGTTTGCAATAACTTTTTATATATTAATCCTAGCGCTTCGAGAATTAATAGTTATTGATAGAACTCGTCCGGTGCTACCCAAAATTGTTAAAATAACTATAGAAACATTAAAAAAATTTTTATTTATTGTCGAAAAATTTCTATGTCCCGCTGAATAAATAATTTTTAACAATTCTGATAATCAGACTTGGAGAATTAATAGCTATTGATAAAACAAGTAAAAACGTGGAAACCGCATGTCTCTAATTATTATAGTTTAAAAGATGTCGATTTATTTCACTTTTATCACTTTTACGCCGGGCCAGAAATTATTCGACCTGTCATACGAAAGTTTGCGATAACTTTTTATATAACAATCTCAGCGCTTCGAGCAATAATAGTTGTTAATAAAACTCGTCCGGTGCTACCCAAAATTGTTAAAAAAAATATAGAAACGCTAAAAAAATTTTTATTTATTGTCGAAAAATTTCTATGTCCCGGTGAATAAATAATTTTTAACAATTCTGATAATCAGACTGGGAGAATTAATAGCTATTGATAAAACAAGTAAAAACGTGGAAACCGCATGTCTCTAATTATTATAGTTTAAAAGATGTCGATTTATTTCACTTTTATCACTTTTACGCCGGGCCAGAAATTATTCGACCTGTCATAAGAAAGTTTGCAATAACTTTTTATATATTAATCCTAGCGCTTCGAGAATTAATAGTTATTGATAGAACTCGTCCGGTGCTACCCAAAATTGTTAAAATAACTATAGAAACATTAAAAAAATTTTTATTTATTGTCGAAAAATTTCTATGTCCCGCTGAATAAATAATTTTTAACAATTCTGATAATCAGACTTGGAGAATTAATAGCTATTGATAAAACAAGTAAAAACGTGGAAACCGCATGTCTCTAATTATTATAGTTTAAAAGATGTCGATTTATTTCACTTTTATCACTTTTACGCCGGGCCAGAAATTATTCGACCTGTCATACGAAAGTTTGCGATAACTTTTTATATAACAATCTCAGCGCTTCGAGCAATAATAGTTGTTAATAAAACTCGTCCGGTGCTACCCAAAATTGTTAAAAAAAATATAGAAACGCTAAAAAAATTTTTATTTATTGTCGAAAAATTTCTATGTCCCGGTGAATAAATAATTTTTAACAATTCTGATAATCAGACTGGGAGAATTAATAGCTATCGATAAAACAAGTAAAAACGTGGAAACCGCATGTCTCTAATTATTATAGTTTAAAAGATATCGATTTATTTCACTTTTACCACTTTTCCGTCGGGCCAGAAATTTTTAGACCTGTCGTACGAAAGTTTGCGATAACTTTTTATATAACAATCTCAGCGCTTCGAGCAATAATAGTTGTTAATAAAACTCGTCCGGTGCTACCCAAAATTGTTAAAAAAAATATAGAAACGCTAAAAAAATTTTTATTTATTGTCGAAAAATTTCTATGTCCAGCTGAATAAATAATTTTTAACAATTCTGATAATCAGACTGGGAGAATTAATAGCTATTGATAAAACAAGTAAAAACGTGGAAACCGCATGTCTCTAATTATTATAGTTTAAAAGATATCGATTTATTTCACTTTTACCACTTTTCCGTCGGGCCAGAAATTTTTAGACCTGTCGTACGAAAGTTTGCGATAACTTTTTATATAACAATCTCAGCGCTTCGAGCAATAATAGTTGTTAATAAAACTCGTCCGGTGCTACCCAAAATTGTTAAAAAAAATATAGAAACGCTAAAAAAATTTTTATTTATTGTCGAAAAATTTCTATGTCCCGGTGAATAAATAATTTTTAACAATTCTGATAATCAGACTGGGAGAATTAATAGCTATTGATAAAAGAAGTAAAAACGTGGAAACCGCATGTCTCTAATTATTATAGTTTAAAAGATATCGATTTATTTCACTTTTACCACTTTTCCGTCGGGCCAGAAATTTTTAGACCTGTCGTACGAAAGTTTGCGATAACTTTTTATATAACAATCTCAGCGCTTCGAGCAATAATAGTTGTTAATAAAACTCGTCCGGTGCTACCCAAAATTGTTAAAAAAAATATAGAAACGCTAAAAAAATTTTTATTTATTGTCGAAAAATTTCTATGTCCCGGTGAATAAATAATTTTTAACAATTCTGATAATCAGACTGGGAGAATTAATAGCTATTGATAAAACAAGTAAAAACGTGGAAACCGCATGTCTCTAATTATTATAGTTTAAAAGATATCGATTTATTTCACTTTTACCACTTTTACGACGGGCCAGAAATTTTTAGACCTGTCATACGAAAGTTTGCGATAACTTTTTATATAACAATCTCAGCGCTTCGAGCAATAATAGTTGTTAATAAAACTCGTCCGGTGCTACCCAAAATTGTTAAAAAAAATATAGAAACGCTAAAAAAATTTTTATTTATTGTCGAAAAATTTCTATGTCCAGCTGAATAAATAATTTTTAACAATTCTGATAATCAGACTGGGAGAATTAATAGCTATTGATAAAACAAGTAAAAACGTGGAAACCGCATGTCTCTAATTATTATAGTTTAAAAGATATCGATTTATTTCACTTTTACCACTTTTACGCCGGGCCAGAAATTATTCGACCTGTCATACGAAAGTTTGCGATAACTTTTTATATAACAATCTCAGCGCTTCGAGCATTAATAGTTATTGGTAAAACTCGTCAGGTGCTACCCAAAATTGTCAAGAAAACTATCAAAATTAAAAAAATTTTTTTTTAAAGTTGACCCGTCGAAAAATTTCTATGTCCCGGTGAATAAATAATTTTTAACAATTCTGATAATCAGACTGGGAGAATTAATAGCTATTGATAAAAGAAGTAAAAACGTGGAAACTGCATGTCTCTAATTATTATAGTTTAAAAGATATCGATTTATTTCACTTTTACCACTTTTCCGTCGGGCCAGAAATTTTTAGACCTGTCGTACGAAAGTTTGCGATAACTTTTTATATAACAATCTCAGCGCTTCGAGCAATAATAGTTGTTAATAAAACTCGTCCGGTGCTACCCAAAATTGTTAAAAAAAATATAGAAACGCTAAAAAAATTTTTATTTATTGTCGAAAAATTTCTATGTCCAGCTGAATAAATAATTTTTAACAATTCTGATAATCAGACTGGGAGAATTAATAGCTATTGATAAAAGAAGTAAAAACGTGGAAACCGCATGTCTCTAATTATTATAGTTTAAAAGATATCGATTTATTTCACTTTTACCACTTTTACGACGGGCCAGAAATTTTTAGACCTGTCATACGAAAGTTTGCGATAACTTTTTATATAACAATCTCAGCGCTTCGAGCAATAATAGTTGTTAATAAAACTCGTCCGGTGCTACCCAAAATTGTTAAAAAAAATATAGAAACGCTAAAAAAATTTTTATTTATTGTCGAAAAATTTCTATGTCCCGGTGAATAAATAATTTTTAACAATTCTGATAATCAGACTTGGAGAATTAATAGCTATTGATAAAACAAGTAAAAACGTGGAAACCGCATGTCTCTAATTATTATAGTTTAAAAGATATCGATTTATTTCACTTTTACCACTTTTACGCCGGGCCAGAAATTATTCGACCTGTCATACGAAAGTTTGCGATAACTTTTTATATAACAATCTCAGCGCTTCGAGCATTAATAGTTATTGGTAAAACTCGTCAGGTGCTACCCAAAATTGTCAAGAAAACTATCAAAATTAAAAAAATTTTTTTTTAAAGTTGACCCGTCGTAAAATTTCTATGTCCCGGTGAATAAATAATTTTTAACAATTCTGATAATCAGACTGGGAGAATTAATAGCTATTGATAAAAGAAGTAAAAACGTGGAAACCGCATGTCTCTAATTATTATAGTTTAAAAGATATCGATTTATTTCACTTTTACCACTTTTCCGTCGGGCCAGAAATTTTTAGACCTGTCGTACGAAAGTTTGCGATAACTTTTTATATAACAATCTCAGCGCTTCGAGCAATAATAGTTGTTAATAAAACTCGTCCGGTGCTACCCAAAATTGTTAAAAAAAATATAGAAACGCTAAAAAAATTTTTATTTATTGTCGAAAAATTTCTATGTCCAGCTGAATAAATAATTTTTAACAATTCTGATAATCAGACTGGGAGAATTAATAGCTATTGATAAAACAAGTAAAAACGTGGAAACCGCATGTCTCTAATTATTATAGTTTAAAAGATATCGATTTATTTCACTTTTACCACTTTTCCGTCGGGCCAGAAATTTTTAGACCTGTCGTACGAAAGTTTGCGATAACTTTTTATATAACAATCTCAGCGCTTCGAGCAATAATAGTTGTTAATAAAACTCGTCCGGTGCTACCCAAAATTGTTAAAAAAAATATAGAAACGCTAAAAAAATTTTTATTTATTGTCGAAAAATTTCTATGTCCCGGTGAATAAATAATTTTTAACAATTCTGATAATCAGACTGGGAGAATTAATAGCTATTGATAAAAGAAGTAAAAACGTGGAAACCGCATGTCTCTAATTATTATAGTTTAAAAGATATCGATTTATTTCACTTTTACCACTTTTCCGTCGGGCCAGAAATTTTTAGACCTGTCGTACGAAAGTTTGCGATAACTTTTTATATAACAATCTCAGCGCTTCGAGCAATAATAGTTGTTAATAAAACTCGTCCGGTGCTACCCAAAATTGTTAAAAAAAATATAGAAACGCTAAAAAAATTTTTATTTATTGTCGAAAAATTTCTATGTCCCGGTGAATAAATAATTTTTAACAATTCTGATAATCAGACTGGGAGAATTAATAGCTATTGATAAAACAAGTAAAAACGTGGAAACCGCATGTCTCTAATTATTATAGTTTAAAAGATATCGATTTATTTCACTTTTACCACTTTTACGACGGGCCAGAAATTTTTAGACCTGTCATACGAAAGTTTGCGATAACTTTTTATATAACAATCTCAGCGCTTCGAGCAATAATAGTTGTTAATAAAACTCGTCCGGTGCTACCCAAAATTGTTAAAAAAAATATAGAAACGCTAAAAAAATTTTTATTTATTGTCGAAAAATTTCTATGTCCCGGTGAATAAATAATTTTTAACAATTCTGATAATCAGACTGGGAGAATTAATAGCTATTGATAAAAGAAGTAAAAACGTGGAAACCGCATGTCTCTAATTATTATAGTTTAAAAGATATCGATTTATTTCACTTTTACCACTTTTCCGTCGGGCCAGAAATTTTTAGACCTGTCGTACGAAAGTTTGCGATAACTTTTTATATAACAATCTCAGCGCTTCGAGCAATAATAGTTGTTAATAAAACTCGTCCGGTGCTACCCAAAATTGTTAAAAAAAATATAGAAACGCTAAAAAAATTTTTATTTATTGTCGAAAAATTTCTATGTCCCGGTGAATAAATAATTTTTAACAATTCTGATAATCAGGCTTGGAGAATTAATAGCTATTGATAAAACAAGTAAAAACGTGGAAACCGCATGTCTCTAATTATTATAGTTTAAAAGATATCGATTTATTTCACTTTTAGCACTTTTCCGTCGGGCCAGAAATTATTCGACCTGTCATACGAAAGTTTGCAATAACTTTTTATATATTAATCCTAGCGCTTCGAGAATTAATAGTTATTGATAGAACTCGTCTGGCGCTACCCAAAATTGTTAAAATAACTATAGAAACATTAAAAAAATTTTTATTTATTGTAAAATTTCTATGTCCAGCTGAATAAATAATTTTTAACAATTCTGATAATCAGACTTGGAGAATTAATAGCTATTGATAGAACAAGTAAAAACGTGGAAACCGCATGTCTCTAATTATTATAGTTTAAAAGATATCGATTTATTTCACTTTTACGTCGGGCCAGAAATATTTCGACCTGTCATACGAAAATTTGCGATAACTTTTTATATAACAATCTCAGCGCTTCGAGCATTAATAGTTATTGGTAAAACTCGTCAGATGCTACCCAAAATTGTCAACAAAACTATCAAAACTTTTAAAAAATTTTTATTCATGACTTGACGTCGAAAAATTTCTATGTTCCGATGAAGAAAAAAAATCGATATCTCGGAAACTATAACAGATAGAGCTATGCGGTTTGCACTTTTTTTTCTTGTTTTTCGTGTACAATTCAAAACTGCATTTTCAACCAGAACTCGTGATTTTTTAAATGTTTCGTAAAATCGTGGTTTGGTAGATGCGTTTGACCCGCATGGCACGTACCTATATTTCACGATTTATCGACAAAATTTTCTGACCTAAATAATACATGCGGAATTAGTCTAAATACGCGTGGAGTCATCGAGCGATGACCAACAATTCAAAGTCGTTCGATTCTCAATCCAATAAAAAAATCGAATCTTATTTCACTCGCAAATCATCACGTTTTATTGGTGAAACATTGCATCTTACTGGCGTTTCGAATTTTCTTCTTTCTATCCTTTTCTTTTTTATTCGAGTCCACGCGGACTCGAGCTCGAGCGACTTTTTTTTGCGTCTTTCTCTATACCCTTTCTTCCGTCTTTGTCGCGCTTAGCTTATCTCTTAGTCCTTATATGGTACGCTCGACCGGCTTGGCATCGGTTCTTCGATAGGTAAACAAAAAACTGAAACTAGATATGCCGATTTTTTTTTTCACAATTTTCAATGGTTTTTAGTTATCGTACATCGCATTTCGTGGTTTGAAACTACATGTCTTCTAGTTTCTTATCGCGGAGATTCTTGTCTTTTAGTTACTCGTCCAAATTTCTTTCGTACATGTACTTATATACACGCGAATATATAATATATCGTCGGTGTAGTTTCGAGCATTTTCTACGAGTGTAGGAAATAAATGTATACACATCTTTTCATGTATCAAATCTTTTATTAAATCATCTCCAAAATGTTGCTCTTTTTTATGTAATATCAAATTTATAAAAATAATTGCTCAATCTCAGAGTAGCGAAAAAAGAGTAATGTCGATTTTTCACTAAACTATTGAAACTATTGAACCCACAATTCATTATTTCAATTCATACTTTTACGATTTTATATTACGAATGTTTTATAATTTATAATGTTTATTCGATCAATTTCTATGTCAATATGAAACTGTTATTGATAGCTTGATCGCACACAGTTAGTTAAAAAGTCGATTTTAGAAACAAGATAAATAAAAAATAAAATTGAAACATGATATTCTTAATTGAAAATTTAATCTGCATACAAAACTGAACTATTCGCATTATAGAACTAATTCGCATTATATTATACTTAATTTTTTTAATTATGCGGACAGAAAAAGTATTTAAGTAATTAAGCAATTATAGAATTAGCTCAATATGTACAATCTCGAAATCCATCTATTACGAAACACAAACATTTTGTCTCTTTGTGAAAAAATTCCTGCAAATATTCTTCTTGATATATATATATATATATATATATATATATATATATATTTCGAAATTATATATTCTGAAAAGAAAAACAAATAGAGGCGAAGGTATTTACTATAATGCACTAAATTTACAGCGCCGTATACATTGATGTTTTGTGAGAAATTTTATTCTTTTTTTATATAAAATTCTAAACATTTTTACGTAGCGATAATAAAACACTAATTCTTATTCTGCAGATATTGATATACTGTGGAACAAATGAATGAATTACTTAGCTGAAATTTTTTTTATATTGATACAAATTATACGAAAAACAAACGAAATATGAAAGCATTTGAGATCTCAATATTGTTCTTAATATTTTTACGTTACTGCATTCCGTGTAGTAAGCATCTTAAAAATATCGCTTTTATCAAGCTCATCTTCAAAGTTCTGCATCATGATCTCGAACGAAATATTATCCTAAGAAGCAATTAGTGGAGGCGGGATTTTATTCCACAGGAAATTTAGATCAGATATGTTGTTTTTATCGCGACTTATGTTTTTTGGACGACAGCAATAATCCCTGAGAAAAGCATTATTTTTGGAATCGTAAATGTTTTTATATATTCGAAAGGTAAATTTCTATATTAATGTCATCACCTCCGATTTGCTTCAAAATTTACATGAAGCTTCCTTTTAGCGTGAAAATAAAGATGCAAATTTTGAGGCAAATCGGAAGTGATGTTAATATAGAAATTTACGATAGAATGTAACTAAAAATTTATTGTTTATATTATACATATATATTATATATATAAAATAATTAAAATTCTCTTAAATGCAAATGTGAAATATGAATTATAAATATTTTCAATATTAAAAAAATAAAAACCGGAACACATTGCATGTGCATTATATACATATATAACGCAATAATCAAGTAATATAACATGGATCATTATCGCGGAGATAAAAAGACAAGCGAATTTTAAAAATAAAATTTAGAACATTTTATATGCATTGTATTGCACAGTAATGTAACGAATCATTATTCTGAAGATAAAAAAACGAGCAGTTGAAAAATTTCACAAATAATAAATATAATACATTAAATATGTTATAAATAAAATACTCGCTTTACAATTATTCTCTGTCTTCGTCATACGCTCTTTCCTGATTCTTTTTCTTCTCTTTTATTCATCCTTTGTTGTTTCTTCATGTCACTTATATGATTTACACACTCGTGAAAATACAATTAATTACGACCACGCACTAATCAGCAAAATATGACGATCGCACAGTACTTTGCACGTCACTTTGTACTCCTGTTAATCGCACGCGACACGTAGTTTATTATATTGCGATAGAATACTACGCAAATTAATGCGGATAGTTATGATGCGATGGATCGTTGGAAAATATAATTGTATGCGCGAAACGTTTCGAATTTCTATAGATAAATTCATCGAAATTAATATGTATTATTCTTACTTAAAAAATAGCACGAATTACCTGCTTCGATAAATATCAGTTATGTCGATACAAAAACAGAAATCATTAATTGCTAATTATAATAGAGAATGATCGCATTTGATATCTTCTAATACTTATCCGCGATCGTGCCTATAAAGAGATAATACGACACACGAAACAGTGGCTTATCACACGAATGACAACAAGATGATCCCGCACAAACAACAATGTTCTATAAACTATAAACACAAAAAGACGAACGCCGAATATCGTATGATAATTTTAATTTATATTCGTAATATATTTCCGCATGAAATATTTAATACAGTATATAAAATAAATGCATGCGAAATATTGTACTACTTGAATATTAAATCAATTATTAATAAACGATTCATTTATCACCCCTTTTCTCATTACTTTAATGACTCGATTCGTGAATCACTCTGTTTTCAATTCGAAAATAATAGGCAAATTACATCTAACGAATTACATTGGATGAAAGATTCAAAGTTAATGTGGGATACATTCGAATCGAAGCATTAAAGAAATAATTATTATCCTAATATTCTCTACGATTATTACAATTAGATTAACAACTCATAAACGTATCGAAACAACCATTTATCGAAGCAAATATTTCATGCGATTGAATCATTTAAAATGAGAATTGAAATAATAGATATATATATAATAGATGTATATATAATTTATAGAAACCATTGTTTTATCGCAATATTTAAGATAATTATTCTTTTTTTAATGTTAACATTTTCGAATATACACTGATATATCTTCCGCGTACGAATGTTGAGTGAGCAATGATAATCTTTTCGTCTATCTGCGCGCCGCGCCGCGATATACCACATATATCGCTTACCGCCAAGTATGTAATCAAAGTAGAGAGAAAAAGAAAAGACCGCATGCATCGGTATTTCTTACAATTACGGTGATCATATTTTTCTGAGGGAAAATAAAGGACAAATCTGAAAATTCTAGGGCTTTGTTTCAACAGGTTTCGGAATCACTTTGCGACCAAAGTGTGTGAAGATCGATGAGCAAAAAAAGAATAATTCTGTGACTATCAGAAGATGTATTCTTATAGTTTGGAACAAATCCTTGCTTTCTTAAATAGATTCTGGAAAAAGATTCCGTTGTCTACAAATCGTACAAATTCTCATGTCAATGACAAACATTGAAATGTAAAATAAAAAATAAAGGAAAAAATTATAATATAAAGGACATTCTTTTAAAAATAAAGAACAAAAAATTGAGTTTTGGAAATATAAAATATAAATAAATCTAAAGGACAGCTACTTGAAATAAAGGACTAATCCTTTAATTAAAATAAAGGACGAATGGTCATCGTACTTACGATACATTATTTATCGTAAAATATTCGGCGTGTGTCTATTGCATATATGAAATCTCATCTTATTGTCATTCATACAGTGTGATTCGAGCGAGCAAGCAACAATTCCGTGTGTCATCGTTATTATAACCTTTCTAAACGCGATCATTCACTATTAACAATTAGTAATTAACAATTCGTAAACGCGTCGAAGCGACAGCTATTTATTGAAGCAGATATTTCGCTGAATTTATACGTATATTCATTTGAAAGCATAATGCAATGATCTCGTGGAATTTGTGCTCGAAATGTATCGCGCATGTAATACTAGATTTCGATTGTATTTTTGGACGATCCATTGTGTGTCATTAAGTCATAATTTTAGTTTTATTATATTCTGTAGCAATATAACATAGTAAGCGTGCGATTAACGTCGAAAGTGCAAAGTGATGGGCAAAGTTCTATAGTCAATCATTATGTTTTGCTGATTAGTTTCCGCGATTGTAATTAATCGCATTTTCGCGAGTGAGTACATATATGTCATGTGAATACCGTAAAGAACAGTAAAGAATGAACGAGAAAAGAAAAAAAGGAAGACTTTCGGAAAGCAACGGCAGAACAACTAAGTTGATATTTTTATTTCTAATTTATTTAATCTATTATATATTATTTATTAAATTATGTAGGTACATAACACAACACTCGGTTTTTTATCTCTGCAATAATGTTCAACATTACATTATTATGCAATATAATTGCAAAATAAAATGTTAAGTATTAATTTTATATTTAATTTTTCAAATACTTTTAAAATGTTTAATATATATAAAATATTACAATAATTAATATTTTACATATAAAATATTTCAATTTTGCGTTTAAGATTTATAATTATTTAGAATATTTATAAATTTTAAAATTTTATCTATTATATTTCATAAATTTTTATATCTGAAAAATGCTTTGTTCGTAAATTATGTTTTTTTTTAAATACATATTTAAATAATAAATGTATATATTTAAAAAAATTCTTTTAATTGTGCCCAATAAATATTTTTTTAAATATTAATTATTTTAGATGCTATTTTATAATTGATATATATATATTTGCATTTTAGTTGTGCATCGTACTGGTGAGGGTTAAATTATTTTTTATTTTATATTTCCGAAGTAATAAATTTGCGAAAATTATATCAGATATATACACATATACACGGAATACAGTATATTTTACTGCTCTGTTTTATTGCAAATTCAAATTTTTATATATTGACAATCATCAGAAAAAGAGATTTAAATCCTCCCATAATATTTATTCTTACAAATTTTGTAAAAAAATAAATTGTTCTGTTATTCTAACAGTTTTATTATCTAAAGTCATTATTTTCATATAGTTGTATTATAGAAATTATTATATAGAAATTGAACATTTTTTAATTAATAATAGGATTACACAATATAAAGCTATTTCTGTAGGACTGCTTAATATTAGAGAATTTAAAATTTTTTCCCGAACGTTACAAACGTCAACGGAGTATTCTCAATCAGAATCGTAAATAGTTTCATAATAGATATTCTCTGGTATGTTTGCTCGGAGAGTAAACAATTTACACATCGTCTCTCCTCTCGTGTGTACATATTAACCTATCGCAATATGACCGATGTAATGTACGACCGATAGCAATTTCACCATTGGTTCTAGAGAGAGAAAGAGAAAGATAGAAAAAAACATAACAAGGGAATTAAATGCACAATTTCATGGAATTATTGCGCAACGATACGTTTAACAATTTTTTTTTTTTCTATGACATATGAATGAACGTCACTACATTAATATCGGATATGCGTTGTAATAGAGGTCGAATATATTCAGAATCGGGGGTGATTAACAATAGTAAAGTGGCGGAAGAGGGTGTTTTTTCCCGACACGAGAAGGCATCTTTTCTTGACTATAATCGGACCGAGTGCTGGACGAGGGAGGGGGGATTACGGATAAAAGACGCCACTGTCGGCAATAAAGAAGTAGCTGTATAATCTCGCCCGAACCGAGGGCGAGGGTATAATGTACTTACAATTAGGTATCCCTTCACGTTGTATTTGCTTTCATTATTCTCTTTCTCTCCCTTTCTCTCTCTCCCCCTCTCTTCTTTCGTTCTCTCTCCCTCTTTCACGCTCGGCAATCTCTCCATATATCCCTCTACCATTTATGCTTTAATCAGCGACGCAGTCGAGGTTAAGGGATCTTCCCTGACGCGATGACCCCCCAAGGAACTTTCATCGTCTCCTCCTCCCTTCTGTATATGTACATATATATATATATATATATACACGTACGAACTGGCGGAAAATACGGGAAAGACAGGTCAGATTCCGCCCCTGGGGTAGAAATTTCCTTGCTCTCGTTAGAACAACTCGGGGGAGAGAAAAGTACTTTGTCCCTTCTTAGAAGGAATAAATAAATAAACGAAACGGGGAGACGTGAGAGACGGATAAAGTTGGGTTGGAAGAGAACGGCGCGCGTCTGGGAGAGAAATCAGTTATTATAATTAAACCGTCCCGATTATTATCCCGGTTGCGTTTATCGTCTGAGCAAGTCGATCAGGAGATTGGCGCATTCGACACGCCCATTAATTCGCTCTCGAGTTCGTAAGTGGATCTTTAGCTCCTCGAGCTGAACACGATCGGGACGATGACGAGCATATAGCGTCGATCGATCGGCGGCGATCGAACATTACAGCAGTTTCGTTATCGAGGATCGTTGCGCGACTTACACGACGCGATTGTGCGCGCGACAGGGCACCGTCGTGTAATTACTCCGTTTTCCACGCTCGAACGAGCGAGCTCTTTCCTACTCTCGACTTATTTGGGATATACCTCCGAAGAAACGTTCCTCATCGTCTTAGAGAGATGACAACGAATCATCCAACCGATGTGTGTCTGTAATACACCGCTCGTCACGGGTCACGCTCCGCTCGTTTCAGCTCTTTCGCCACGCTTCATGGCGCAATAAATCATTTCGCGGAACCGTTCGACCGGAAACCGATTTCGTACGCTGCGCGCTCATCCTCGGTCCCGGCCGTCGTCGTCGATGACGCCGAATCGCCTACAGCGATATATTTGACGTTTCTACCGAGTGAGAAATAATAATTCTTCTCTCTCTCCCTTCGGCTCGGCGTAACCGCGAAACAAATTTCTTGGCCGCCCGCCAAAGATCATCGAGGAACGGCGCGATTTACTTTCCTTCTGCTTCTTTATTCGACGAGTATCTCGTCTGAAATAATATCCATCGCGCATGACAGATACGAAAATCTTCAGAGTCGATTGCCCCTTTTCATCTTATGAATCAAAGTTACTAAATAAAAATATTTTACTTTATATATCAATAACTTGATGTTGTGCCAAATGCAATATTATTAAAATATTTGCAATATATACAAGAAAATAAAAGATCCAAGCATTCGTCAAACTTTATATTGAGAAATTTTTTTCAGCGAAAAAGTATTAAAAAATTTTAATTCAAATTAAAATATTGTTGAATAGTTGATTAATGAATAGAAAAATTTGGAAACATCTATTAAATTGTAATATTTTCAAACAGGATATAGGTATTTAGCTGTTCGCCATTGTAGCTATTCAATAATCACCTATTTGTTCGCTATATCTCGTTCGATAAACCTTTTCATCTACAATAATAAATTTCGAGCTACACACGTATTGTATACTATATATTTATATATATATGGGAGGGTTTATGGCTTTCTGTACATACGTGCGAGAACTAAAAAGAAGTGCCAGAGCACCTTTTTGTTGGCGAAGGGTTCGACGAGAAGTGGACCAAGGCAAGTACCGAAAGTGGCGGGAGGAAGAAAAGCGGTGCACTCGATCGTAAAAACTTTTCGACGCCGCATTGATTTTCCCTTGCGTAGAACGCGGCAGATTTTCCGATTGCACGGTCTCGAGATCGGCGGGAGCTTACGCACGATCTGAATATTTAATAAAGGAATTTGGCGAAGGCATCGCGCCGTTGCGCCTTTAGAAATCGATTACCGGAAATTGCAGCAGCGTCTGCCGTGTGTATCGTTACTTTAAGTATTATATTTACGCATACGCGATGTGCCTGTGTAAGAGGAGAGAGAGGCGAAGATGTATCGAATCATCGCCAAGCGAGAGCGATAGCCGTCTTTAACGATCGATACCTACATCGACGTCGGTTTAGTTTTACAAATATAACACGGATCGCGCGCGCAAAAGAGGACTGTATTGCGAGAAAGGAGGCTGCGACGAACGGCACGAACAACATGGTCCTCGTCTCGTTATCGGTGGCGGCAATACGACGTCGGCCGATCCGGTCAGAGCGAAACCGGACGAACGATTAAAACGCCGCGCCGCGCCGCTCCGCGCCTCGTCTCGTCTCGTCTCGTCTCGTTTCGCCTCGTCTCGCCTTGCCGGCAGATAGCGGAGGTCCGAGAAGAGCTTCCCGAGGGTTAATTAAAACCTCTCTAATTATTTATAAACAGTCATTTCTTTTTGCCGCCTGATAATAAACGCGTATAATACCCGCACTGTCCGAGGATTGGTTGACGCGCGCAAACGGCGTCGTCCGATTGGCGGAGGTGCTCGACGAGAGTTCGAGTCCGCGCGGACTCGGACCCTAGGACCATCCTCGTCGCTCTCACGATTCTTCGCACCATTCCTGCATCGATCTCGCTTTCGCTCTCACGTCTGTCGCCGCCGTCGCCGCGCTCGTTCGGAGCGCTCGAGCGGGCTCGGTCTACCGGCGCGTAATCTGTAAATCCTCGAGCGTGGAGAGAGAAGGAGAGAGAGAACGTACAAGTCCGGTAAGTTGCTCGAACGGAATCCTCTCGTTCTCTTACTTCTCTCTTCACCTCCTTCTGCCGCCTCTTACTTCCTTCCTTCCTTCGCGGCGCGCAACTCCGTTTTCGTGTCCCGCTGTGTGGCAGCGCATCCTTCCGTCCTTCCGTCGCGCTTCGCGACCGACCGACCCTCTTCACTTTATCCGCCGCGAGCATGACTCCTCTCCTCCCCTTACTCTATCTCTCTACTCCGTGAATTGGTGGTGGTGCTCACTCGAAGCAGGAGGAAGTAGGGGATTTCTTTCAGCGCCGACAAAAAACCTCGCCTCGCTGCCCAATATTGATTCGCGCTTTAATCCGTTGAGAAGAAGAAGAGAGAGACCTTGTATATTCCTCTCCCCTTTCGATGCGTAGAATTTCCCTTTCTCTCTCTCTCTTCCTTGTCT
Source organism: Prenolepis imparis (assembly GCF_030444845.1). Lineage (NCBI taxonomy): Eukaryota > Metazoa > Arthropoda > Insecta > Hymenoptera > Formicidae > Prenolepis > Prenolepis imparis. Next base: position 7,494,913 of record NW_028141171.1, on the reverse strand, counting down.
TCTCTTTTCCTTCGGTTTTCCGTCGTCGTCATCTCTGTTACTCACCGTCATTGCCGTCTTCTTACGTCGTCGACAAAATAAACCGTCGTCGATGGTCTGCGGTATAAGTAATAACATCGTTGGAAAGATGAAGAGAAAGAGAGGGAGAGCGAGAGAGATGATATCGGGAGAACGGCATCTGGCGAAAGGACGTGTGCAATGACGACGAGGGGGTCTCCCGGGGAGGAAATACAACGCCGTAATTTAGTAGTTATGGATACGGTCCGATATCCAAACCCGACGACCTTAATTCGATAGAATCGCGGAGGCCGGATTTTTTCAATTAGTACTGTATCCCTTTGTTCTGCCCGAATATTTATTTCGCTTTTATTTCCACTAGAACAACACAAGCGTCCGCTATACGCGCGCCATTCTTCGGTTTTATATTAAAAGGACTGATAATTTTAAAAACTCGATTAATATTTTTTGACAGAAATCAGCTGATAACTGTCAAAAATATTATATTATTTAAAACATCATTATTTTAGTTTTTATATTATTTTAAAAATTAATTAGCAAATTAACGCTTTAATCAGCTGATTCTGTAAAAAATTATTAATAAATTAAAAATTTGCTAATTAAATTTGAAAATAATATGTTATAAAAATTAAAATAGTAATATTTTATTTTATTTTATTTGTTACAGGTTGCTGATAAGCTGCGCGCGTGTTTGCCTACGAGATTCTCGAGTGTCGAACAGACGTTGATTCGCGCTATTATAGTTTTCGCATCGTTTTTTCTCATTGCGCAATGTACGCGAAATACGGGTGCGATTCGCGTGTCGCATCGGGAGTACCGTGTAAAGTGTCGGGCGATCGTAATTCGTGTTTTCGCGAGTGCTACCATGGACCAAGAGAGGAGGAGGAGGCCTGGAGGCATCGGGCAACAGCGGGGCAACTATAAGGTATGCAAAATTAATATATAATTTCTTTTAAGAAATATATAATTTTTGTTATATTTGTTAAGTGTCTCTATATATATAGGTTTGTGTATTTTATTAATTATTACAGGTAAGAATTAGTGATAAGATAGGAGGAGGAGGAGGAGGAGGCGGCCCGGGCAGGCATCAGGCGACCCTGGGGCAACTGTGTCGAGCGGACGTTACTTCGTGCGATTATAGTTTTCGTATCGTTTATTCTCATTGCGCAATGTACGCGAAATACGCGTGCGATTCACGCGTCACGTCGGGAGTGTCGTGCAAAGTTTCGCGTGTCGGGAGTGCCGTGTAAAATGTCGGGCGATCGTAATTATTCGTGTTTTCGCGAGTGTCTTGAGTGCTACCAAGAGAGGAGGAGGAGGCCCGGGGAGGCATCGGGCGACAGCGGGGCAACCAACAGGTATGCAAAATAAAAACATTTTTTTCTAAACTGCATTAAGATATTCGATCGTTTCCCTACTTTCAAAACCCCTGTACACACACATACATACTCCTCCCTCCCCACTCACACACATGTATATACATAATTTGAATATTTTGTTTTCAGATCAACGTGTGCTGTCTACTACAATTCCGTTGTTGTCTACGTCTATTATCTACGTATCGGTGAGTGAGAAATTATTTATTTTATAATATTTCTATAGCGGTAATGGGGATGTCACTCAAAATAAACAATTATTTAAAAATTTTTAATTATCAGGACTCTGAAAAGACATTGTACATGCCCAAAATTATACGAGTACTGCTCTAGAATGAGCAAAACTCTTGTAAATCGGCGTCTCACCTCGATATCTATAGATATACATGGATATCCGGTCATCTTCATTTTAATTAATATTTTTTTTTGGCTTTTAGAAGACAGAACTCTTTTTAGAACTCATGTAGAACTATAAACTTTTTTAATCTGGATTTGCTTCGCCGCGATATTCCTTTTGTTATTCGTTAGCCGAGGAAAAATAATGAATTTTCATCATACGCTTGAGATTTTATGAGATCTAGGTAAACCTCTTGTCATATACCATAGTTTGCTTGAGACGAATTTTTTCCACATTATGAAATGAAAAATAAATATATTTTAATTTATGCTCGCGCATGTTTTTTTATCAAATTGTCGTCATCTTTCGTATTTTTCTCTCACAAAGATGATATCGAAGTACGACTTAGAGATCCAATCGTATTTTCCGACGTACTTATTGTCAGTATAATGCTCGGCAACGATTGCGTTGGCCTAGAAAAGCGAGGCGATACAAATTGCGCGGTCCAATTGAATAATCCACGAGGATCGCATCCCTCTTCCGTGGCAGCTTCGTTCATCGTAACTCGGGGCTGGTAATATAAATTTAAGGAAACACTCGCGGCGTCTCATCGCGTTGAGAGAGGAAGAGGAGACGAGCGAGGTGGAAAACGGAGGCAGAGAAGTAGGCAGAGAGTAGGAAAAAAAAAGAAAGGAATAAAGGGGAAATGGAAAAGGATCGTGTGCGCGCGAGCAATGAAAAATAATAGCGGGGCACCGCCCTCGTCGTTTCCTTCTTACATTCCGCCGGGGATAAAAGCAAGGGGTGCGGGAGAGACAGAGAGTGGAAGAAAAGCTCGGCGCCGCGCCCTTTAATCTTCGCCTTTAAGTCACGAACCGTTTCGCGACTTTAGCGCGAAATGAAAAATTCATTTCCACTGAGACGATGACACGAGTTATGCCACCTCTCTCTCTTTCTCTCTTATTCTCTCGTTCGTAGCTTCGTTTTTTCCCAGTCTCTTCTTAATGTTCCGCCCATCACTATCGTGGAATTCATTACGGCAGAGTCGCGAGAGCGCAAACGTTCATCTCAAAACCGTTCGTTTCGCGTAATTCACGTAAGTTCGATTCCGTGCAAGCCAACTTTTCACTCTTCGCCTCTCGAGAAAGCGATATAATGGTTCACATTCGCCGTGAAAAATCGTTCTGCAAAAAAAAATCGTCTGCAAAATGCAGTGACGCAGGAGAGGAGCGACTCGACATGGAAGAAATTTAGACATTTAGCAAATAGAGATCGAAAGGGTTAAAAGCTCCACCTTTCTTTCCTCGCGGCCCCGCCTTACGTAAGAGTTGACATTAATTATTTCCCGCGAAAAGCGATTACGCGCTACCTCGTGCGATTTTATCACGTATATACCTAGCCTGCCTGCCGGATCGCGCTATATTTTTCTCTGCGCGACCCACTCTTTCATCGTGCACACACGTCGCGATTTGCATGCGACGGACGGCGTTATGCGCCAGATAACGAGCGTATTGCACCGGGCGGTGCATACGCGAGCATTAATATATACACGCGGTCGGGCGATACGCGGCGCGCATAGAGGTCGATTCGTGCTGATTTTTGCGCGGAGAAAAATTTAATACACGTAGAGAGAAAGAGAGAGAGTATTTATATAGACGCGCGTGCATGCGTGACATAGTTACTTTGATCGAATCGCGCTTGCTTATCGCGAAATATCGTTAATAACCTTCCTTTCTACTGTCGAGGCTTGAAACGAGAGAAAAAACATATCGAGAAAGAATAGAGCAAAATAAAAATGATTGAGGCAATAGAGAGAAAGTAAGAAACAGGAGAGTCTTGATAATTTTCATTAATGTATAAACGAGGGAAAAGAGATTTAGATAGATGTATATTTTCACACCGGCTTTACAGTTAAACGAATATACATATAAAAATGTATTCAAGGCTGAGTAATAACGCGCGGATAAATGCAATAATATAATAACGTAGGAGAGATACAGCATTATTTATGCTAATAAGTAAATTAATTATAAGAAGAGAAAATGAGAAAGAAGAAGAAAGAGAAAGAGAGCGAGATGTAATGTCGAGAGGGACGCGGCTAACAATCGTGTCAGAGAGGCGAAATAATTAGTACCGGTCGGAACCTTCCCTCCCTCTCCCTTCCTCCAACCGTCTCGATCGTTGTACGCTCGCACGGTGTTGTCTTATGCAGATGCAGATCCAGGCGGAACGTATTAACGTCAGGTACCTACAAACTTGCCCTCGCCACCGCGCGCGTACCTTCGCGCGTGCATATGGCTTTAATGGATGTAATACATAACCGCGCGCTCGGTGAGAGAGTATCGATACGATATATATATATATATATATATATATATATATATATATACACACGTGTATGTGTGTACAAGTGTATATACATCTTTGACGTTTCTCTAATAACTCGGCGAGAGCGAGAGGGGGATATATCGGAGTCTCGGTTGTGTAAAACGATTGCTTCGTCGGATCGCCGGCGGGAATCGAACGGACTCGACGGATCGGCGGACCGTTTAATTTCCAGGTTACGAGCCACGGCGCTGTACTTACTAAATTTCACGGATCATTAGTAGCCGAGTTATAATTAGGAGGTGATTCTCGACGAGCGCCGAGCGCATGTTATTATTAGCCCCGATAGGTACACACGTGCGTTCGCGTTCGTGCCGCGCGTACGTGATTTCATCGCGTAAACTCGATACCGGGACTGTCGAGAGATGTGTCTCGGAGAGCGGCGCGAATTAAAGGAAGAGAGTACCTCCGGCTATAAGATGATAGTTATTACGTGGAAGAGAGTCTTTTGTCCTCTCTCTCTCTCTTTCTCTCTCTTTCTCTTTATGTCTTGCGTTTCCATTGCGGGAGAGTCATCCTCCCTCCTTGCTTGCTTGCGGTTAACCCGGATCTTACACGGACCTCTCTCACGCGGTCGTCCTGAAAACTGCTTCTAAACGCGAGGGTATACGCGCCGGGTATCGAATTTCGATTCTGATGCTCGATTGCTCCCTTGTAACGCTCCCCAACTTGGCGGCTAGAGTTTCTCGAAGATCTCTCTCGTTATTTACTGTCATCCGGTCCGGCTACTTCTTCCCTCTGTCTCTCACGCACACGTGACGGGTCGACCGGACAACAGATATCTAGCGGGAGAAATCGAGAATGACCCTTGAGAAATAAGAGACTCGGTCGAAAGCTGTTCTCGCTCTTGTGCAGATGTCAAATTACCCTTAACCTAATGCAACGTTTTTAGAAGAATCTAGACTGGGGAATATAATTTTATAAAAGATTTATGTTTCTTTAATACAACACGTAATGATCATTTAGCGAAAAGACGTTTAATAAATTACAAACAATGGACCTTCCGAATTGCGTACTTTACGAGCAACGATGAAAATCTCGCGGTTAATAGCTTTCCTCGAGAAATCGTTTCGAGTATCGCGCACCTAAACTCTTCGGCAATTTATCGGTTGCTACATCGAAACGCGTTATGCATCAGCGGAGCCACTCTTCTCTCCTCCCGCTTGATCGAAGATAAACGGCGCATTGTCTCGGTACCGCGTCGGCTGCGTCGCTGCTCGAAGGAGGTATAACGACGATCGTTCTTACGGGGCGCACCCTCGTATGCAGATGGGCTCGAAGCGTGCAAGTGTGCGCCGGATAGGCCATTATGCTCGCTCGAAGAACTTGCCGGTCCGTAGAGTCTATGCCTACGCCAGCTCTCCGTATTATTATTCCGAGTGACAAGCCATTGTCGCGACGAGAGCAGACGTTTTCCGATCGTTATCGTGAAGCGAAAGTGCCACCGACAAGCAAGCAGTCGCTGTCTTCCGTAGAAAGTCAGTGGCGCGTTAAACAGTCCTCATCATCCCGTAAGAATACAGATGTTTATTAGCGCAGCTTTTAACTCTAAAACTTTTTTTAATTTACAATTTTTTTTATATTTGCAAATAATCCTTTCGTTTACTCCTCGTTATCCTTGGCGATACAATGTCCACGAAAGTTGCTAGATATTCGAGTTGATATATTGTCTGCCCCGTGAAAAAATTCCTACTGCGAAATGGCCCTTCTTGCGGTTGAACAGGTGATACGACCATGTGACGCAACACTTGATTCAAGCTGGCGAGGGTCTGTCGAGCGAACGCCTTTGAGGAACCGCGCGTTGATCGTGTAAAAGGGAAGCGAAGTACATTGTGAAAAAAAAGCCGAACAATCCGTTAAAAGATAGTAAATAGATGATCGGTAAAAGAGAGAGAGAGAAGGAAAGAGAACAGGTGGGGAAAGGACCTGAGGAGAAAAAGCGGTATATTAGTAGGCTTATACGTTAGTCGGCAGCGTCTATTATACACACTAATGTAGCGGGTTGTTATTAAGTCACCGGTCGTCGCCGATGCGATGGTTATACGGACGACCACCGGCGCTCTTGTGGATAATAATGACGCCACGATGTGGATCGGGATAATAATAACGCAATAGACGGTACGATGGTTAACCGGGGGAAAAAAAAGAGGGGGCGGGAAATGATCGGGGGAAAAGTAAGAGCGTGTTAGAAGAAGGGGGGACGAGCTGGAAATCGCGTTGCTAACGAAACGTCGGACCGCATAGAGAGCGAAGTCGATGGTTCGAGAGAGGCTGAAGGGGAAAGACCGATGCTCGATGACGCGGCACTCACGGTCCCCTGATCGGGGCGATTTGTTTACTCGGTAAATACGAGTCCGTTCGAAGAGGGTCCGCCGGCTGTCGCGTACAGAGACGATCGTTTGCGATTTTACAAGTGCTAATTGCCAACGCCGGTTGCTAAACTTTACGGAGAGAGAGAGAGAGAGAGAGAGCGGAGAATACTTTGTACTGTAAGAATAAAAAAAAATTTATACACACACAACAACACAACACATATATATATTCTATTTATTCTTGAAATAATTTTTATTAACGAAAATTGACTTTTACATCGATTGAAAAGCGCGTCGTCAAACATAGTCCAACCGGCTTATCCTGTATAATGAATGTCTATACTCGATTATTTGGCTTCGAATTTTGATTAAAGAATCTGCATGAAGCACGGACACGATTTTATGATTACTCGTTACTTTAATCAACGTGTAAATGATATCGAGCATTAAACGAACTTTTATAATTATGCATATACGCGATGCAGCGCGTATGTCGTATAACATCAGTGGATACGAACTGTTTAATGGAAATAACCATCGATAAACGACCGTCGTCGTCGTGGTATGAGATTTCAACGTCGGATATTTCATTCCGCCGTAACGCGGCGGATACAAGCGGTTAACATCGACAGACTGCTCCGAACGATGCAGCTTTCGAAGGAATAATTATTCGTCACGCATGCCCGATTACATTAATCGTCTCGTGCCTCACGCCTCGCTTTTGACCGGCTTATGACCTCGTATACACGGACCCGAAGAAGTATGTCTCCCGAGTTCGAATCGCGAAAGCGGATTACGTACTCTACCCGGGGCTGTACATAATTCGTGCTCTCGACTGTCTCGGAGCTAAGCCACATTATATTCACGTATCTTGTTCGAGGAGATAACTTCTGGCGTTTTTGACATCGCTGAGAGAGCTCTTTCTCTCCCTCTCTCTTTCTCTTCCTCTCACGCCGGTAATCACAAGCTGTAACATACGCGGCGAACGATCTCCGGGATAAACTCGAGGTCTCTGCATACCGATGGCAAGTCGCCTACTCGCCACCGCCGTCGCCGCCTCAATTGCGTCTAATTAGCCGCTCGGCCGCGCGCGGAATTGAATTTCAATCGTTGTAATTCGCTTCGTGCGTGCGTGCAACGCGCGCCGCACGAAAGTGCCGCGAATGACGAAGGGAGAGAAGCGAAGAAGAAGGACGAACGCGAACGGAACGGAGGATGGAGGCACGACGGAGAAGAAGCGATGATTCTCGTCATTGCCTCGCCGGCCTTTTACGGTTCCCCCTTCGTGCATGGGTCGTTACAGTCGCGCGATTGCGATTGCGCCGCGGGACTCTGGTTGCGCGATGCGAACGAGCGAGCGAGCGCGGTCCGTAATCGCGGGCCTCGGTTAATTAAACGTCGACGAGCGATTGTTAACGATCCGCCGCGCCTCGTCGTTAAAGATCGCGCTGGAATATCTCGAAACGTGTCACGGCTTCCCGCCGTCCGATCGGCGTTCGCCGATATTAAACGCGCTGGTAAACGCGTGCGTATATTACGGCGTCAAACGCGCCAAAACGCGATATGATTAATTCGACACGGATATGACTTGTTACGTCCGCGCGATCGGGTTTCTCGAAATCGAAATCTCCGTCGGTCAATAAAAACAAGCACAGCTCGATGAGGGGGATGGTCGGAGGACAGGTCGCCGGACCGGACGATGCGCGTGAAACGCGAACCTAATCTCGGTAACGACAGTAACAGAGACAACAAAGGGCAACGGAGGCAGGGGTAGATGGTCCCGGCGACGCAACGGGTTCGTGGATGGATTTATTTAAGGGCGTGTATATTCAGCGGAAGATACAATAGCGAAACGACACGACGTGGTGTATATAAAGGGAAAGGCGAAAGAGATGAAGAGATAGCGAGAGAGAGAGGAAACTACACGTATATATAAAGGGATCGCGCGGTGGAAGAGCATTGGGTCGTGTCCGTACGTGAAGGTTTATAGCCGACATCTGCGGCCAGTTTTGACCCCCCGTTGGCGTGACGAAACGCCGAACGGCATATAGGGTAAGGGCGGTTTAAGGGCACTAACTGGCTGTAGGGTGAGCGTCGCACTGTCGCCGTCGCCTTGGCTGCTGCTGAAGAGCTCGAGAGGAAACACGGCAGCGGCGTGGCGACCCACACGGGAGAGCTACGCGGCAAATCGACCGTTAAAAACCTTCCATGGTCTTCGGGTATAATTCTGTTAGTCGTTCGAGTCTCCCTTCCCCTGCTTCGTTCAGCCGCAGCGCGACGACCGTGACGATCGTGACTGCCGTGACGAAATCGCCCTCTTTGCCGTCACCACGTCGTCGTCCTCGTCCTCGTCCTCGTCGTCGTTGTCGTCGTCGTCCTCTCGTCGGGCCCGCTCGTTTCTCTCAATTCGAGTGCGTATATTGTATGTATATAAACGACGCGACTGCCCATTCGTTTTCCGCGCGAGAAACCAGACTTCCTCTCTTAGCTTTCCGTATATACATTGAATTTTTTCGGGATATATAATACGTATAGTTTTGGTCGACAAGTTTTCCTGCACATTATATGTGCGTGTAAAAATATCTTAAATTCGATAAACCTGTAAATAAGTTGACTTTTCAGAAATAGTTCGATACCTTGGAAATTTTGATAAAATCATCGAGCGTTGCAACATTGACATTAATGTTACAAACCGAGGGACTATCTGAAGAAAAATCGATATTGCTACCGCGTTTAACAATGTACAATGAACTCAATATAGCAGCTATCTTAGCGTAGAGAGTCTTAAATTATCTCGCAGCACTAATATCTCGTTAGTTAATTTAACCTCTCACGACTGACCTAAAATCGAATTTTAAGCCAAGCCGCGACGTCCATTTTAATTAATTAAGTTTCGCTCCAATTTAAACGCGTTCTATTACGTGTTTAGCCACGGGCGCCTCAGTCACGGCTATAATAATTCTTTCTTTTTCGCGCTGACATTAATATCGCGCTCTCTGTAATTCCTTTTTCCTGCCGCTATTAAAGTTGAAATGACGGCGAGTTTTTCTTTTCTTCTACTCTTTTCTCTCTCTCTCTCTCTCTTTTTTTTATACGGTTACCGAGGATACACTTTGTTCCTCCACAAAAGGTTTCAATTAAAGAAGTTACTCGGCGCGGTGAAAAATGTCTAGTCGTGGTTACGCGAGACCGTATAGCTTTACAAATGTGCATTACGCGCGGTACGCGGCTCTCTGCGAGTGCATGGCAAATGCACACCGAGAGACCACTATATTCGAGCACGCGTTACACGCTGCAAGTACACGTGTATCACGTCCTGTATGCGGCGGGATGTGGACCAATGGCGTCGGGCACAAGGGCGATGTTATTTGATTATCGCGCCCTCGGCGTTGCCCGCTCCGCCGTGCTCCATACTCGGCTAAACAAAGGAAACGCGATGAACGACGAGAAATCATTACCGAGAGAACAAACTCGTGTCCAAGGTAGCCGACGTCCTTGCGCCGTCTCGATGTAAAATGAATTCCAGGCGCGTCGCGTATCGTCGCGTCGCCAAGTATGCACGACGACGTTTGCATCGGAGAGCAACCTTCCGTCCTACGTATTGAATTTCTCGTCGCGGAAGACAAGACATAAAAAAAAACGCGATCGATAGCACAGTGGATCATATTAGGCGTTCCAGGTCCTATTACGTCAACTATTATGGTCTCGATCGAGAATGAAAATTAATGGCCAAAGTTTGCTCGGCAAATTTCGCTGCTTCTTGAGATAATCGAGCAAAGAAGAGACATTCCCACGCCAGTGCGCCGCGCGCTGTAAAGCAGGTAATAATGCCTGGCTTGTCCAGTCTCATTAATTAATCCTCCACCATGGAGGAGGAAAAAGAAACATCGACGAGGCGAGGCGAGGCGAACAGACGGAGGGAAAGGAGCGAGAAAAAGGGAGAAAGAGAGAGGGAGAGAGATGAAACGATCTGCCTGCGCTTCCTCGGGATATCTGGTCTCGGGCCTGATCCATAAATACACTTCGCCGTGTTAATTCCGTGTGCCGACCAAGGGGCCGAGCAACTACCGGTATTAACCGAGTCCACGACACGCGGTTACCCCACGAAGAGTAGTTGGAAGACGCGGTGGCGGCTGGAAGCCAGGGGGAAGGAAGAGAAGCGCGAGAGGGAAAGGGGGGATAATCTCGAGCTCGGCCGTCCCACGTTGGCTGCAATTTGTCTTCGGGCGTTGGATAAAACGTCAACGGCGGTGTGTTATTTGTAATTTGGATAACGGTACACCGCTGCCAGAATCGCGGAAGGCATTTGTCAGCCGCAGCTAGAGTCGCAGCTTCGAGGCGAGACACATACCTACACGCGTATAAACACACACATACACGCGAAATCTAATATTTCGCCAAAAACGCCGCTGATGTCGGCTCGTCTCTTCCACTTTTTGCGATCAGTGAGGTATTAATCAAAGGTTGCGCTCGCTTCTGTTTCTATCGACCGTGTTAACGCCACTCGATGGAGTTGGCGAGAGAGTTGCTTAACAATTCGATTAAGGGATAATAACGTAGCGTATCTATCGACTACCTCGCGCGAGAAATGACAAAAGGGATAGGATTATATTTGAGTTCTGACACTGGAGGGGAAAACTATCACACCGTCTCGTAAAAATGATTGCAGCGTGACCAATTTTTTATATTTTATTCTCTCATATTGATATCAATTAGTATACAGTAATCATTCATCGGTCTTTATGTTAATTTTTTTATGTATCGACATACACAATCTGTTAATTATTCCGTCGCGATGATAATTAAAATTGATCCTTCGATCTGTATCGCGGGGAGAAGTATAGTTGTTTGGTACATTTGCATAATGGAAAAGTGTCCGAGCAATAAAATTCCACATTCCATTAAGCTTCGTGTGCGTGAGTAGCGCGGTTAGTAGCGACGGTGATTCGGCATTTAGTTATTTTCAATCTGGCCGTCTGTGTATGTACGCGTATATACTCGCCGACGTTCAAGAGTAAAAATATTAACGAGAGTGCTCTCTCACAGAGCGCCCCGTCATCCTCGCAAATCTCCGCGTTGGCAAGAGACCCGTAGGTCTCGTTCTCGCGCATATACAAGTCGTCTTGTGGACCTTCTTTCAGTCGCTTCGACCCATCTCTCTTCCTCTCTTCCGTAACGAATAAAACAGACCGATGATCTCGCGAAGAGGCTCTCTCGGTCCGATAACGATTAATTAAAGCAACATCCGTGCCTATATAATAGTAAGTGATGATGGTTGCTCGGTGGATGATTACGCTCTCCAATACGCGTGAATTATCTCTCGGTCGAGACGAACGAGATATAGGGCCCGAAGAATCGAGATACGACGAAACTCAAGCAGGGAGAGAGAGATTATAACAAGTTTTTTATACGATATTCGACGTTTTCGCGCAGATGTAAAGCGGAATTCGCGTCATGAGCGTAATTTAGCGAATCTATCGGGCCGTTTCGAAAAGGGATACACGCAGAGGAAGCTGGCGTAGCGGCTCTGTGACCGTCGCGGTCGCCGCGGGTTGAGAGCACCGGCGCGGTTAACCGCGGCAACCGCAGCGACCGGTTCGGAGCCGCCTGCCGGCGCGGCACGGAGCAGCGTGTCTCGCTCGTCGGCGCTTTTCACGGTATATCGTCCTCTTCCTCTCGCACCGCTCGCATTCCTACGTCTCTGTCATTCTCTTTCTCTCTCTTTCTCTCTCTCTCTCTCTCTCTCTCTCTCTCTCTCTCTCTCTCTCTCTCTCTTTCCCTCTTTCCCTCCCTCTTTCTTCCTCTCTCCCTCGCGTACAGAACGTAGAGCTCTATGCTCTCCTCGCGTTTCCTTCCTTCCAATTCTCTCGCGGCCTTTCGGTGAGCGCCGAAGCCGAGCCGGGCCCGAGCAGAGCCGCGTCCGAGCAGAGCCGCGTCGAGGACACGTAGAGGTATCCACGTTGCGAGCGAACACGCAAACCGCCGGAGCCGGCGAGGCGAGACGAGGCGAGGCGAGGCAGCTTCGCGTAAACCGCAACCGACCAAGCGCGACCGACAGCTTCGCCAACACTCCGCGGCACTGCCTTATATTCCTTCTCGCCCCGTGAAAACAAGATAAAGAGACGATCGGGCGAGCTGACGGTGTACGAAAGAGCGCGCGATCGTGGAAGCGAGGGGATTTGACAGATGCAGACTCGCGCCCGGCGCGGCGCGTCTCTGAATCGCGCAAAAAGCGTATATGTATATATGTACGGTCTTCGCGATAAACGGAACCGCGATCGTGACGTACGTGCGCGTGCGCGCTCTTCATCGCGTATTTATTATATTTCATTAAGGGGGAGTCTATCTCCCTTTCTCTTTCTCTCGCCCCTTCTCGTACGTGCCACAGGCAAAAGGGGGGACGAAACGTCGCGTCGCGCATACGCGTACGTGTATTACCCATCCCGCGTCCCGCCAAGCATGACAATGGGCTTTTCTAATCCTCCTTTGGATTAAGGGTCGAAAGTGGGTTGCGTTGCACGGTTGCGGGTGAGGCGGAAGAGAGATAAAGAGGGAGAGAGAGAGAGAGAGAGGGAGAGGAGAGGGAGAGAACTGCGGATAATGGGATCGACGTTTCGTTATGTTACTTTTCCATTCTCATCCTCGGCCTCTATACTCTAGTCGTCCTCCCGGCCTCCTTTCCCGACTCATCCCACGCATCCCCGACTGCACCCAGCCTTCGGTGTCTCGGTTCGTAGGATCCATCCTACAGCGCCCTCAACCTCCTCCTTCTCTTCCCTCGTGCTTCTTCCTCCCTCAGGTCCGTGTTTTTCCTCGTGTGGCCCCCTATTTTTCATGTTTCGCTGCGGCTTCGCGTAGCACCTTTATTCAGTATAGGTACGTTCTCGGGAGGCTCGGGGACGAGTGAGCGAACGACTCCGCGCGGACCCGACGTGCGCCTGTCATCTGAAAAAGTCGCTACGCCATTGGCCGAGGTCGCGTTTTCATTCGACTCTTTGCCATCGCCGAGTCGATCGGCTGCACCAGACGCGTCGCGATTGGCCAAGTGTCGGCTGGAGCTACGTGGATTGGTTCAGGGTGCACGGCGCAGTCCGCGCGGAGCCATCGCCTTTACGAGGCGAGCGGACGATAGCGGCAATCAAGTAGGAAACTGCTTGGGACTGTGTGCCGCGCGATATTCACATAGGGGCACCCCCTTAGCACACACAATCGCGCGTACAGGATGGTACTCGCTATACACTTGCATACACAAACGCAAACGTACACACGTACACGGGCACACACGGATATGTGTCTCCTCGCGTGTATACGGCGTGTACGTGTATCCCCCCCCCTCTCTCTCTCTCTCTCTCTCTCGCTCTGTCGCTTTATGCAGCTACGTTGTATAGGGGTTGGGAAAACGGGTGGAGGCGCCATATTTGTGGTAGTGTGGGAAGTGAGGGAAATCACGAGTGGCGAGAGAGGCAGTCGGTCGACAAGCGGGGAAACGTGGCACGGGGAAAAGCGAGGCGGAAAGGGTGGGAGCGAGGGGGAGAGGGAGTTTACGCGGACATCCGTGTCAGCCCGGTGACGGCCATTTTGCGAAAAACTTTCGATTTGTTTGCACACGCCGTAGCGAACCCGGAGGAACGACTAATACCGACGCGTATGCCCGGCATGCCGCGCCTCATCTTCCTCTCTTTCTCTCTCCTCGTTTTATATATACGTCCCTGTCGTATTCGTCAACGACCGAAAACTTTTCGGTATCCGATGGACCAGCGTTTCTCTGCTCGAGACTCGCAAAAATCCAAACCAGAGTCGGAGCTAGTCTACGACGAAAGTACTCGTATCAGCGCGAATAATGACGCGGCGACTAACTTCAACTTTTTACTCTGTCTCTCTCTCTCTCTTTCTCTCGCTTTTGAGATTGATATGCCAAATTGCTCAGATTCCAAAGACGATCGAGCGCAAATATTATTTGCACGCAATTTTGCTGTTCGACGCTGTCGTCACTGTCAGTATCGAGGCGATAATGCCTCCGGCGCAATGGAAAAAAAACGGACGGCCGGTAATCAACGTCGATAAACTGGCGATGAGCGAGAGAGAGAGAAAGAGTGTCGAGTCACTTTTTATGTGTACATTCGCGAAAAGGACAAATCGGGAGCACGATGTTGCGTTTCGCAACGTTGTTGTAAAGTCAAAGTGCCGCCGCGCGCGAAATGTCGGTCAGCGAAACGATAAAATCGGGACGCTAGGCCGCTTAATGACGATAATATAATTCCATTTTGCCGGAATTGCCATTCATCGCGGGTGAGCGAGCGACGCGTAAAGACGATCGTAAAGACGTGCGTAGACGATCGAAAATCATCTCGTCGCGAAGCTCGATAAAACGCATCGAGCGTACGTAACAATAGCGGTGACGAGCGAAAGAGAAAGAGAGAGAGAGAGAGAGAGAGAGAGAGAGAGAGAGAGAGAGAGAGAGAGAGAGAGAGAGAGAGAGAGAGAGAGAGAGAGAGAGAGAGAAAGAGAGAAAGATAGATTTGGTAAGAGGAACACGTAGAGCAACGTTTTAACGAGCCGTGATTTTCGTGCTCGCCTTTTCAAGATCCTTACGTAACGCGACTTAATTGCGAAGGAGCTATCGCGCCGGTTAATACAAGCGTGGAGGAGACGAGAGACATTCGATGGGGATGCTTGGCGGCTTTAAACGCAGAGTAGCGGGGCCGCGAGAGAGCGACGAGGGGCGAAAGGATGACGAGAGGAAGAGAGTAGTAGGGGTTAGAGCGGCAAAGAGGGAGCCGGCGCGGCGGCAACAAAGTAGTGGGGGATCTCGCGATCTCTCTCCTCTATCGGTCTGTCCACCAGTCGCTTCGTAGCCGTTATCGCGACAGGTTCGTTAGTGTCGTTTACGTGCGCGTTTCGCGACGCTCACATCGAATTTCTGCGCTACCGTACGAGAAAACTCTCGTAGAGGAGGTCGTGACCTGCCATCGAGTAGTTTCGCCGAAGAGAGAGAGAGAGAGAGAGAGAGGAGACGTGACGTTTTTAAACGCGCGTGAGCGTCGTCGTTTTTCGGAGCGACTTTCGGAGAAACCGTTTGCGCGCGCGCGCGCGCGTTTCGCGCTTTGAGTAAACAACGAAGATGTGTACAGTGTGCCAGTGTAACGTATCCAGCGTTGTTCGCGCCGCGAGCGAGAAGAAGCTACGAGTTTGAAGTAAATATAGATCCGTAATAAACCGTGGAACGTGGTCGCGTCACGGGGGGAGCGAGGGGGCGGTAGAAAATAATCTCGGCTGGTGGCTTCTTCCGGTACGCCAACGTGGCGGCGACGGTTGCAATTTTTCCTGCCTTACCGACCGAAAAAAAGGGGCACGCCGCGTCGCTCGCGGACACAAAGGAGATCGTTGCCTCCTCTCGCAGTTCGCGTCCCGTCGCTCGTGACTTCCTCGAATAAACGCGTAACGTGCCACCCAACACCCAACCCACCTTAACCCGGCGAGACCCGGGAGACTCGCCACCGCGATTGTACACGCGCATGAAGATAGCCGCGCACCGATGGGACGGTAGTGACGGATGGATTGGTGGAGACCGCCGATGGATTTTCGGCGAGGAAACGTGGTGTTGCGGATCACGTTCACGACGCGTCGCGAGACGACGACACGTCATCGCCAAGAGTGCCGATCGGCCTCGTAGCGGCCGAGTCACGGGTGTATAATCCGAGTCTTTCCCGTCATCGTCGTCGTCGTTCTTTTTTTCCCTTCTACTCCGCTTGTTGCTGTTGTGTTGTTTGTTATTGTTATTGTTGAGGAGTATACATACTCGTCGTCGGGGATAAAAGTGTGTCGGCGTGACATGACGCGTCTCGGCGCGCTATAAAAAAGTGGGCGCACATCGCCGCAGTGTTACGTGTATGTGTGTGTGATAGATATAGATATATACATAAATAAAAGTTGTGAACTCTCGCTAAAGCGGGAAATCACGCAGGAAGGATGTATCCCAGCGCCGGAATCAACGCAGCCGCCGTGGCCGCCGCCGCTGCCAGGCATCCGGTGAGTTAGCGATTGCTCAATTATCAATAACGATAATAATAGCCTGTTTATTTATTCCCCGGGTATCAACAGTGGCATTCGGCGGATAAACTGCGTAACCGTGGTTGTGTGTGCGCAACCATTAAATAGCTATCGAATTTAATCGATGTTCAATTTTCTCAGACCCGAATAAATTATGTGTCAGAGAGAGAGAGAGAGAGCTTAACAAAGCACTGCTCCCTCCGCTCGCTCCAGCTCGAGAATGCGACTGATAACGATATCGATGACGAGGCGGATATTTCGGAGAGACGATCGTATCTCGCGACGCGAAACGAATTGCTCGCTTCAATTTTAGCCGGAGTTGGAAAGTTTTACGCGTGTCGAGATATCGCGACGTTGATGTATAGTAGCGGCTCACTCGTCGAACGTTTCGCTCGCTCCGCGAAATGGCCGCTTCGATCGCGCGCGGCACATTCTCTCTCTCTCATTTTTTTTTTTTTTCGAAACCGCTACCGGTCTATTTTACAGCACGTTGCATACTTAATGTACCGCCGCGTCGCGACTTGCCGCGCCGGCGCGGCCCGGCGCGCGACGATCTGATTTACGTTCGTATAATTTACATCGTTGTTAACCCTGTTTAACCTCGTCCTTGATCAGGCGCTTCCGCGACGGACTCCCTTGCTATTTTAAATTCTGTTTTACTTTTCGCAAAATGGAGCGCGATTACGTAATATCGTAAGGATGACGCGCGTGCGAGAATTTTTCCTCTTCTCCGCGAATGACGGGAAGCGGACGGAGCTTCTTTTTTTTCGCCGATGCGCGGTCTCACGCTCGATTGCTCTCCCGTTACTTCGAACCAGGCGATTTGCACCTCGTAACACGATCCGTCGTCGATTCCGGAGCGAAACTTCTCGAGTTTCGGTCTGTCGAGGACGCGCTAATACGCGATTCCGATCAGCAGAAACGCGCGCTCGCGTATCGGATTTCGCGCGCTAAAATTTCATTAATGCGCACACGAAATCGTACGTCGTCCGCGGTTAACGCGGCCACGTGTGCACGTGTGGTCGCATACGTGTTGCGAAACTCTTCTCTCCGAGATATCGAGTTACCGATATAAGTAAAAGTATGAAATTTGCGCACACACGAAATTCGGGCGATACAAAACGCGCGGAACAATCGCATTCGCCATCGTCCTCCGACATTAGCTTCGCGGCCGTGGCGAAAAGCGTTTCGCCACGGTACGTCGGAGTCGTTGATCCGTGAATCGAGAGGCGAGCAGCGGTTTGCCCCGCTGTCCGGACTCGGCGTTGTCCGCATTTAATGGCCTGGTCGAGATAATGGCGACTTAGTCGTCGTCGTCGACTCATCATCATCCACCGCGAGACTCTGTCGGAGTCCGGGAATCGTTGCATAGTCCCGTCACGTTCGCCGTTTCTCGGTTCTCTCTTCTCTCGCTCGACTCTCGCTCGACTCTCTCTCTTGTACAATGTTTCGCCGACCATTACACAGGATATTAACGCCTCTTTTTTTTCTTTTCTTCATCGCGACGCAACTCTTTTGCGCTAAAAACCCGTAACGACGCGCTCGGCGTAGAATGCCGCGCGGACAAACAATTTTTTCGCGCTAATCGAGTCGAGTTACGAACGCATGCGAAACGTGACTCGTAGAAAAAGACATTCGTACGTATTTATCGGTCATTGTAAGCGATAATCGCTGTGGCGTGCGACAGCAAAAGTCAAACGTCGCTTTATTCGGTGTCGTTAGCCCGAGAACAGGCCCAACGTTGTAACATAATGAGAACCCGAAAGAAAGGTTCAACCCTAATAACAATAATAATAATAGGCATTTATGGCCGGATGTGGCCAGGTAACCCAGGTAGCACGTGAAAGACGTAGACACAAAGATGGAAAAGTCTGAAAAGATCGGCTTCTGTCACGCGTTTAAAGGGTGTCCCTTGTAATATTTTAAGACACATGGTACATAATGATATTTTTCTTTGCCTTAAATTCCCAATGTATACCCTGTCCATTGAAAATTATGGCACTAATGTGTCAAAAGTTACACTTTATACACATTCTTATTGTTCTCTTTTGAACGTTGAAAACTCACATGTATATTAAAATCATGAATTAAATTTTCTCTCTCGTGCAATTTATTAAGAAGGTTTATATTACATTTACTTTAGGAATTTTTGTAGATTTTTTCTACATGTATATTTTCCATTCACACCTTGGAAGGATCTGTTTTCAAAATGTTTTCGTTTATCTCACGTAATATTATAGGACTAAAGAGTATAGATAGGAACGATGGGGCGAATGAGCGGCGATCCGTAACTAGCGGGGAACGAACGGTGCGAAGCGCTGACGTTAGTTAGTAGGGTACACGTTGCGAATGTCAACGGGCGGGTGAACGGCGTTACACGCGTACACACGCGCGCATTAGACCTCGCCGTCGCGTCGGGTTTACTACCTCCTGTAAACTGCACGGCGCACGTTTGCGCAGGACCCCCGATTCGGTAAATATTGATACTTTTAATCGGTCTGTTTGCTCCGACACGCTGTTCAAATGCGTCTGAATGTGCGCAGCTGAAAAAACTTGCTTGCGCGCTCGTCAGCGCCGTCGGCGCGTAAACCGGTCGTAGACTCCTTCGCGCGTCTTTCTCTCACATATTTTTTTTTAATTTATTCTCGAGGCGATACGACGCGTCCATATATACTGCTTAATTAGTAATATGTTAATCTTCGATTGTGCGCAAGCCGGCCTCTCGCACGTATAAAGAGACGTGTGTAATACAGGAAGCTCTATAGAGTAACTGCTCTTCGCGCTACTCGTGTTTACCGGATCCTCGAAATTTCCCAAAGAGTTACTTGTGCGCAATTTTAAATATCATCTCGTTAAAAATGCAGATTCTTCCGCGCTACCTTGACGGGGTTAATTGAATTTGAATCCCCGCGTGTATCGGCGATGTCCGGTGATATATGCAACGTTGAAATTTGACTCGGCGAAATTACAGGCCGCGATCGGGCGCGATAAACGCGCGATGCGATGCGAATATTCGAAACGATCCGGTCCGGCCTGGCTGGTATCGTCCCGTCTCGGCTAATTGCTCGTATTAAAATCCGGATATCTAAACCGACGGTGGATCGCCGCGTTACGCTTCGGCGCGTCGCGCTCGCGGAGCACTCGGAAATATGGAATCACGGTGATATCTTGAGCGTCACGTCGTCCATTATGCCGATGCGGCCAGTAAATTTCACGCATTATACTCCCATTATACGTTTCCTGGCCGAGCCGGATCGCGATCTCGTGCTCTCGCTCGACGTAATTACACGGTGCCGCGCCGCCGAATGGATGGAGGAACTCTGCGGCCGGGATGTACGCGCGTTCGTTTGTGTATCTTACATATGTGTGTAGGTATGTGTGTTGTGAACCGTGCGGTGAGCAGCGACGTGGTTTTAATTTCCACTTTCCTTACCCTGCGCTTTCTCTTTCCCGTGGCGATCTTATCACGCAATAGCTGCACATCTGCCGATGCTAACGCGTAACGCGCGAGGCGTTTACCGATTTTATCGCGTCTGTATTTACCTTTAGATACAATTACGCGTTAATGTGCGGTGACCGCGTAGGAAGCGGTTTCGCGTGATACACGCAATATCGATAATAGGCCGAGCGTGATGCCTGCCTTTCTCTCTCTCTACTCCCTTCTCTCTCCCGCCGCGATCAACACGCTCGATATGACGAACAATTTATCCCGTATCGCTCCGTCTCTTTGCTCGGTGACACGCTTTACGACGTAATAAATAATAATCGCTGATGCGCGATCCGAAAAAGAGAAGAAAAACGCGTCATAATGATTAAATATCTCGCTAAACTGTGTAATTATTCCGATTCCCGGCTCTGTTGTTACAGCCGCTAAAAAATTTTGAATGATTATTTCGCCGCAGGTAAACGAATGAATCGTACAATTGGCCGGATCTCTCTTTCCTGTCTACTGAAATAATCTTCTTAATGTATACGCCAAGTCAGACTCGACCCCTCAAATTTCTAAGGTATTTCTCGAAACCCAAAAGTGTCAAATTGGTCCACTAAAAGATCGAAGGAGACCGATACGATTATGTCTAATTTAGCTTTCTGTAGCTTTTCCTCTTCGTTATCCAAATGCACCCAGATTGTTTCATTTTGACCCGAGTTTAAACTTACCTAGGCCTTGTCTTCGTAAGGAGATATAATTTCACGCCTAATTATCACGATGTTTTTCTGCTCGACATTAACGTACCATCATAAAAGACTCTCTCGGTAAAGAAAAGTCAACGTCGTCACATTTGTCACGGAAACCATGTTTGAAATAGCGCCTGTTGCGGTTTTGCGGATACCCTGTATACGCATAAAGCGGTAAATACGGCTTGCTCTCTGCAGGTAGTATGAGGTAAAAAGAAAGTCCGAGAGAACCTCGTCGAGAGGTCCGAAGGGACCTCTCGGACTCATTCGTACGAGAGAATGGCACTAATTGGCGTTAGTCTTGGCAGTTTGTCGTGTTTTTCCCTCTTCTCTTTTTCTCTTTTCTTCTCCCGCTGTTTCTACATTGTGCAGCGCATTGGTGAACGTCTCGTCTAAGATTTCGTGACCATGTACTTCTTTTTTTTTCCTCCTTCTCTTCTTCTTTTGTCTTTATCAGCGAAAAGATTAGGTTTCACTGGATAAACTGTTGACCGAGGGATTACAGATAATGGACTGTAAACTCTACTAAGCCGAGTATTAATGAACTAATCTATATTAAATAGTAATATCTTCTATTCTTGTGATATATCATTCATATCATGGCTTTGTGATTATGCTCGCACAGAGACAAGAGATAGTACATTAAATAGTATTGTCATATATACATACAGTAAACGAGATGCCTTTTAATTAAGTGTACTTTCTTTAAATTATCGATTCATTGATTAATTATGAATCCACTTTTTCTCGTCAAAGTATCGACAAACGTTCAAATTAAAATTTTAACACACAAAAAATCTACTTCAAGAGATTAAAAAATATAATTTATTTTTTTCTCTGAAATTTAGTTTTCAAAGTCTTTTGTTTTTATAATTGTTTATGATTAAAGAACTATGACAGACATTTTTGCAGAGAAAATATTAGCTCAGAATTAACCAAGAAGCTTGTAGCTAAAAAAAGAAGTATGCGCTTAGTAAAAGAACACTCTGTATAGACTGACGTGTTCTATCGACATCTATTGCAGTTATTCGATGTTCCGATCCACTACCGCGTGTCTTTTGATCTCTCTCGGTTCGATTTTTCAACGAGAGGGAATACGAGCAAGAGGGAGCGGAAGAGGTCGTGACCGTGCGACGACACCATCTCCTCTACCCTGCGGCCAATCATCTTACAGCCCCGACGAATGGGGAATTGACACGTAAACGCCAACAGAATTATTCACCGCTAATGGGAAGATGAATGCTATGGATAAATTTGCGACCGGGTATTACTACCCCAGCCATTAAGCGTTCGCTATGGATTACGTCGAAATAATCGAGTTTGTTGCTAGCGTATTTTTCTCTTTCTCCTATCTGTCTATCTACCTATTCATCTATCGATCTTTCTTGCCGCCGATGCAATGCTTTTCCGATTCGATTCACATCGAATTGTAAATCGTGAAACTTTACGGTCGTAAAAATACTGGAAGTATAGGGGGAATTGAAAACTGTCAACTGACAAAAAGAACTTTGTTGAAAAAGATGGTAGAATTTTCAAACATTGTTTGCAATTTTGCAAGTTTATAATTGAAATAAACTAACGTCGGGAGTTTTGTCGAGATCCGTTTCACGAGGAAAATTAGCGGTAACGTTAACGCGAAACTCGCGTAAAGGCGCAAATTGTATCGAGTATATATACGAATAACGTTAGGAACATTTATATCCCACGAACGGTCGAGTGACCCTTACGTTTCTGCTCGTGTCCTCTCCCCAGTATCGTAACACACGAGTGGACGAACATCCCTATTATTTTCCACGAGATCGTCCATGACCACCCCAGTCGTCGCAAGCCTCCCTCTTCGTGATCGTCTGTAATTTTTCGGCCAGGCGAGACGAAGCGAGACGCTCGTCTCGTCCCCTCGAGGGCTCCTGGGCGTTAAGCCGAATTAACATAAGAGAGTGTGTGCAAACACGGAGAGTCGGTAGAGCGAGGTGGAAGGCAGCGGCGGAAGAGACATATACTGGGTGAGAAGAGAGAGGAGGGGAAGTGGGAGCGCGAGAGACGAACGGAAGGAGAAGGACAGGGAACACGATGGAAACACGTGTCCCACACGGAGATAGTTAATTACTCGTTTGTGCTGCGCCGAGTCGGAGTCATCTGGAAGCGAGACGGGGCGAGTATCGCGCGGGATGGACGGAGATGGAGGATATATCGAGGGGAACGTGCGCGCGCGAGGAGGAGAGAAAGATGCGACGCGGATGAGAGAACAAGACGGCGCATTCCTGTTTCATCGGACCCGTCGAGACCCATGCTTGTCACGAAGGTGGGGTGGGCGGCTGTGGGGGCGAGAGAGAGAGAGAGACGAAAAACGAGGATGAGGTTAATGATATACACGCCGACTACCGTATATACTACCGTCTCGAGCTCATCCGCGGCTACCATCCTTTCGTCTTCTCCTTTCTTTTTTTTTCCTTCTCTCGTCGTCCTCGCGCGTTCTCCGTTATTCGTTTAGGATCTCTCTCATAGATACGCTACGCTTAGAGATCTTTTACATTTTTTTATTTATATCTTGTATTTTATACAGACAATGTTTCTGAATGAGAAGGATATCAGATGTGTATGGTTTTGTTGTGTAAAAATTGTTCTCTGTTTTCCATAAAGCAACGCATTCTTTTTCCTGCAAAGAGAGATTGACTTCTTTGAAATACGAGAAGCTACAAAATAGGGGAAGCGGTTTCGAGATACCTTGTGTAGTGTAGAGTTCTGTTTCAGGTATTACGAAGTCGGCCTGCGGGTATAGTGATAGAAATAAAAAGAAAAAAGAAAGAATAAAGTTGAGTCGCACAGTCGGGATCTACATTAGCTATAGCTTGTTCGCAGATAAAGGTCGACTACGCTCTTAAAAACGCTCAGTCGACCGTCGAGAGATAGCTTCGATAATGGCTCGACAACCCGGAGACATCAGGGAGACATTCTTTTCCCCTCCCTTCTCCTGTTCCTCGCGTTCGTTTCGTTTTTCGACTTGTATTCGATCGCCGAAGGGAAGCAACGAGAGAGTCCCGCGGCAGTTCTCTCTTTCTCTCTTCCTTTGTCGAGCTGTGTCGAGCATAGAAAAAACGATTAATGCGAAAACGAAGCTTTCGGAGCGCATCGAATTGAACGCAGTTGATTCGTGAGAGGTCCCGCCGTGATCGTCGCGTGTGCGCGTGGACAAAAAAATAATTTACTTACGATTGGACGACATATGGTCATCTCTGGTAGTTCTCTTCTCGCGTCTTTTTTTTCCAATTTCATAGAATGTATAAATATATCAGTTTTCTACAGTTATAAAGGCTAAAGTTCTCTTTTTCTCCACGGATATTTTTTCCACGATATCATTTGTCGCAATTTCTTACTCTCTTACGCGCCTAATCGCGAGTATTTCCACGAACGTTTTTTTTCCTCTCCTTCCATCGAGAACTGTCGATTGTCATTTTCAATTCGGTCGGGATGCGCCTTATGACTCAGCGTGATCGCGCATTTATGATCCGCGATACAGACGGTCGGGGGTCCTCGCAAGAGCGGTGATTAGAATCGCAATTTAGATGCTCTCGAGAGATGTGGCCGCGTGCTCGGATTTCATTGCCTCGACGTACGCGCTCCCTCGTCGCGCACGAGGGTGGCAGACAACAACAAGGGGTGCCACTCGCTCTCTCCACCCTCGGTTGTCGGCATGGGTAACGAGATTATCGTTATAAAAGGGAGCGGTAAGAGAGTTGGCGGCCGTCTTCGTCCTTAGAAATTTCATTTTGACGTTACAGGCTGCGCCGCGATGCGCGATGGGGATGTCGTAAAAAGAGAGGGGAAAGAGCTGGTATAGTATCGAGCCCCGAGAAATTGGAAGGGGGACGGCATTGTCGCGAGTGTCGGAAGCGAAAGAGGGTAGGATAGGTAGGTAGGTACGATCCCATCTTCCCCTCTTTTCTCTCGCCTGACTCCTGATCCGGCGTTCAGTTTGGCGGTAATTATAACATATTCCTGCGATCTCTCCCCTCGGTCCCTGAGGGAGACGACCCTCGTGTTACAGATTCCCCGTCGAGTATCGCGCGACGCCCTCAAGGACCGTTGATATCGCGAGAGGCGCGATGCTCTATCGAGAGGGGGAAAAAAAAGAACATCGTTTTTAACTATAATTGTCAAATGTTAAAAATTCGCAGAGAAGCCCGCGACATAAATTCGACGTTGATTCGATTTATTCACGCGCGTATCTATGAGATGACTATCTCGTTGACAATACGGGATGAATGCCCCGCCGCGCCGATAGAATCAATTTGCAAAAGAAAAATTCTGGCGCGAGAGAGAAAGAGAGAAAATGACGAGAGCGTTTTACGTAATGGTGAATCGCTCTCGGGGAGAGCAGCTCGTAAAAGGGCGGCACCGTGAACAGCAGGCAGGGGGGTAGAGAGGAGGGCGAGAACGGGGTTTATGACTGTAACAGATTAGGTGGCCGAACTGCCAGGGTGGCTCCCGCCGTGCTTCCTATTATCGCCAGAGCTTTTGTAGCGCCGTCGCTTTTGTCGTAGTTCCCTTCCCTTCCCTCCCCTTCCCTTCCCTTCCCTTTCTTCTTCTCCTGCTCATGCTTCTACCGGCAACCGAGCGTACCAGACGATGAAAGGGAGACGAGGAGAGCAAACGGTTGTTCCGGAGAGTTGGGAGAGGCGACAGCAGCAGCGGGCCACGACAGTTGGCCGATATTTGAGCTCCCTTTGTGTCGTTAAAGTACCACGCGCGGCTCATTCGCGCAGTCCGACGGAGTTTTCTCGTGGCGCTTTTATCCACCATCATAGTTTTTCTTCTCTCGCCCGAGAGTCTTGTCTCTCTTTCTCTCTCCTTCTTTTTTTCTGTCTTTTTCTCTCGCCTTCAACGAGGTCGAGAGCCAGTCGAGGATGGGAAGCGCGCGGAGGAAAAAGACGCGGAGGGACTCTCTCTCTCTCTCTCTATCTCGTTCTCTCCCCGAGGTTCAACTAGTAATTACCTGGTCTACTCGGAACGGCCGAATCATAGCTCTCGGGCCCTTTGTTTGCCCGCGGCTTCTGTTCGCTTAATCTTTATTCTTCCCTTTTTTCGTATGCTCTTTTTTTTTTCTCGACGTTCCCTGGTTCTCTGTCGCTCTGTTATCTCGTGTTTCACCTCGAGCCTGTCACGTCTAACATTTCTTTTTACGGCACCCCCGACATAATATCCGCAAAATACAACAGAATACAGGGGTTCTTCGCCTTTTGATTTCTGTGACGCGACAACTGTGCATCACCATCGCTGCATATGTACTCTCTTTATCATTGCGCTGACAAATCCGCGTGGAATATCCGTATTTTATTTCTTTCTTTCGTCGAAAATTTTAAAACGATTTTTGGCGCAATCGAGTTTTAAAAGAACGTCAGCTTAGAGAGCAGCCATGCCAACATTTGCCAGCGGCAAAACGCGAGTGTATAAACGTCAGCATCCGTGTGTTATTAAGTTAAGTCCCCTGTGCAACGATCTCTGGCGTGCACAGCTGGTTGTCATCGTTGTCGTCGTCGTGGTCGTGGTTGTCGCGTCGTGCGCACGCGAGAGACGCCATGCAAAGCATTCGAGTGTAAATACATCGGCGTTCGGGAGAGAGAGAAACATATTGTGGAGAAGACTGTGTGTACGCGGGAAGAGAGAGACGAGAGGGTGACACTTATTCACGTATCCAACGCCGTGTCGGTGTGACGTTATTTCGCGAGAGCGCCGATCGTATCGCTTTAATTGCTCGGCGGGTTAAACTACCGCGGTCGCCTCTTATCGAGCGATCTGCACGAGCGCCTGCCTATGTCGGGACGGAGAATCGCGCGTATATGCGCGTCGGGGTGTTTTCAGCTCGCTTTGGCGTCATCGCGGGTTATACGCGCGACAGGTTAGACTGACGCATGCAAAAGAACGTATTATAGATACATTGCTGGCACAGATTACCGCCTTCTCCCGTGAAATAGCGTCTTACGCCACAATGCTTTTATTAACCACGCTCTGTATACGCCACGCTCTATACCCTCGCGCTTATCGTAAATTTAAGTAGACTGTTTAGGGAGAATTATATATGCGAGACTGCGCGAGTCTCTAATTCTCTTTTGTAAGGTTTCCTCATTTCTGATGTATTAAAACATTTTTTCTTTTATTTATACACTTGAGAAATTTATATTATTCGCGATTGCGTTCGAGTAGAACATCGAGATCTGCCGCGACGCGTGTACGTGGTTTGCGCGAATCACACCGCGGGAATCATACATAGCGCGCGTAATGATTAACGAGAATAGAACAAAATGCATGCGCCGCGGCGGCGCATCGCAATTTCAGCATACCGAAGAATTACGTGCGCGAAAATCGCGTCGTCTCGTTTCACGATAGACTCGCTTTCGCGGCGCACGTGCTATCATTATTCTATACATTATTTATGTCATTCCCCGTGTGCCGAGTACAATGTGGGTCTACGAATCAAAATGCATTGCTTATGCAAATAGCGGTCGTGCCCCGCAGTCTCGGGGCGAATTCGCAGTCTGCTACGGGGAATAATCATAATGATCAATAAGATACAACCGCTCGTACATCCGTTTCCCTCTCTCTTGTTTCTCGTATCTCTCTCTCTCTCTCTCCTTCCGTGTATTCTCATTCCGCACTTCATGCAAATCTTGAGGCGTATTGTCTGGCGATATTACAGGAATTGTTATCGCGTTGCATAATTTCAGTATTCGATCGTGCTCGGGTTTGCCGAGCTCGCTCGCTCGCTTGCTCGGCAATCGGTTTGTATGTATGTATATACTCGGGCATCTCGATTTCCGTTATCGTTTTTCGACCAATTTGTTGCGAAAATTGTAAAAAATTATATTATAAACCAGAACTCTCATTATATTGTATATCGTTGATTGCGGTTGATCTTGCGCGCGATTTTAGATATATATTCTCAGGAAATTTAGATTACGGTACTTAAATCGTTACGAGGATGAAGCGTATTTCGATATCTATTCTCTGGCCGGCACGATATTTCGACGATATTTCGCGACCAGTGGCTCTCTCACGGAATAACGGAAAGTGGTAGAGGGAGGTTCGCTTATAGGGCGAACGCGGTCGGTTCTGGTCGCTGGGTGGTTTTGGAATCCGCGCCACGAGTCGGTGGTTTTGCGGTACGACGAAAACCGCCGACCCTCTCGAAGCTACCCGTCCGTTCTCCCTGTGTTTGCGTCGTCCTTTTGCGTAATCCCGCTATGGCTTAGCGAGTTTCTCACGAGAGTCTCTAAGTAAAGCGGACGAGTATACGCCCGGCCACCAACTCTCAGGACTACCGTCTCTTTGATTAGCGTGGTATATCGGATGCTTCCGGTGATACAAATAAATGGATGTTTCTCTCGTATATTGCATTGCAAATGTAACAAATTCATTATCTATTTTTCTTCTTTTAGAAACAAATTTTAATGACATTTTTGATAAAAGTTTTTATACTTTTTTTTTAAATAAAATAACTTGGTATGTAAATTGAAATGCATCCAAAGATTTTTAATATGATAATAGATTATACATTTTGAACATAGATATAAATTCTGTTTATTTTTATTTTCGAGGATACCTCAAATAGGCTTAGGTCTAATTAATCCAGCAGCATTTCAACTTGCATTAGACATACTAAGGCAAGTCCGTTTTAGCGTATCTCGAGATGAGCAAATGTTCTTGGCACTCGAGTGCGCGCGTGCCTGGTGTTTGGTTACGGATTTGATCTCACAGGCGGGGACACCGTAGAGAGCAGTTAACCTGTCCGATAATACGTGCCGATAATCAGGCATCTAGTGGATGACGGACGGCGCGATCGATGGAGGTAACGTAATTAGATGCGGCGATACGCGCCACTTAAGCGTACTTGAGTGGCTGCAAACGCAACCGATTGGGTCTAGTTGCTGTTAGCGTTAGGACGTGGCCGGGTTGTCGTCTGCCTCTCTCTCTCTCTCTCTCTCTCTCCCTCCCTCTTTGTCGCAGGGGCAGCGTTGTCCGTAAACGGCGACGTCGCCCGTCGTCGGCTTTAACGAACGTCCATTGAGCGGCCTCCTCGCTCCATTGAGCCGTTCGCGATAATATATTGCGAAACGGCAATCCGGTATCATGCCGGCCCTCGATGTATTAAATGTCGCGCGCGAGACTCGAAAACCAATAAAAGCGCGGTCGTTGCGCTTTAATGCCAATTCTTGTTTGTCGTTATCCGGACCTGGCTATCGTTTTCACGGTCTTGTCGGGGACGATAACGCGCGATTTGAATAACGCTCGTGCGCGAACGAACGCCCTGGCTCTCGATCGCGCGGAAAATAAAAAAACGCGCGGTGCGTGAGAAGAGAGGGACGGGGGGAATGATGATGCGCGAGAGAGGAGGCTATCGGATAATTAAATCGGCCGCGACACGTAAAGGACACTGATTGACGTGCGCGACGGCTACGTTCTCTCATTATTCGTCGAAACGACATAATTCGCGCGCTTCGCTTTTCGACGGATGCTAAACCGCGTGTTGCTTTCCCGTCTCTCGCGAAAGGCCATCGGTCGTCAGCTTCATTTGATTAAAAAGGTAAAAAACGATAAATGTTTCACAAACAATCCCAGAGAGAAAAATATCCCTCTCTCTTTTTTGTCCCTCTATCGACATTGTGCTTTCGGCATTTGTATATATAATACAAAAGATTACTTTTTCGATATTTTCATATTTTTATTGCACATCATCTGTGCGCTGTTTGCCATGTCAGCTAGCATAATTTATAAGAGAATCGTGAATGCAATTAATCGAATAAAAATCTGTTTTACGATTATTAATATTCCGATGGAGCCGCAGCCTTGCAGTATCGATCTGTTAACGAGCTGCACTGGAAAATGGCAAGCAGCGCATCGTGGTCTGACGCCCGTTGCCTTGTTCCGTAGGAGCGAAAGCTGATAAATTAATTGGATTGACCGTCGTGCGACTTTGTCGCATACAAATCGGATCAGCGATTTAGTCGCGATCAACTGTTCGCCGGTTCGCGTTAACCTTGGCTCTTCCGTTCCTTATAATGTTTGATAAATGAAAGAAAATTTCTATTCGTGTAGTTTTGCGTTTAAAGAAAATCACGAAGGATGTATGTATGTATATGCATGCCTATATGTTCGCCCAAGCAAACCCGCGAGTAAGCAAGATGCGCAGTCTTGTCTGGTACGGCTTCGCTCATCCCGAGTTTTTGAGCCGTTTAAAGATATTACACGCCTGGCGCGCAAATCCTCCGGCGTAATTGGAACATACATGTGCGATAATGCACATGTCGAGAGAGCTCGACTTGAAACCGTGAAGATTAATAAAACACGTTGCGGTGACTATATACAAGTAGCTACAAGGTCTTCTCTAAAAGGGCTACTGCACGTTAAGATACATCGACGCGCACGAATATAATATAAATATAATAACGACGTAAATACAATATAATAAACGCCAGAGATAAAAAATATTATATACAGAAATTAAAAATATGTTTCTAATATAAGATAATATAATAAATTATTTTTTATAGAAATATAAGAAATAATGCGAGAGAGATTTATACATGTAAAAAAGAAGGAATATCGATTTGTTGAACATTTATGTTTATTTCTGTTATCGAGTTGGGGATGTATCGCGTGGACTGGCCGATGTCACGTACAAGTCATTAGCGCAATAATGCGTCCGGGAGTTGATCTTTATTTTACGAGTTTTGGCACGATTTTCATTACGCGGTCGCGATCGTCAGCGAATCGTTAGCGAGTTTCTGCACGAAACACCGCGATTCCGGCATTCTTTGGCCGCCGTGGAATCTAGATCGTACGACACGAGAGAACGATCGGACGCGGAGGAAAGGGGAAGCTATTCCGGCTTTTACGAGGCCATAGTGGCGTATCCGTTTTGCGGGGCACGACGTGCAAAACGATCGATAACACGCTCGTAACGTTATTACTAACAGGTATACGGAGGTGGGTAGCACCGGTAATAATGTGGCTTTTACGCTCGTGGGCGCTGATACAGCAGCCACCAAAGTCAGTTGGCATTTGCTACAGCACACTGTACCGCGGCAAAAAGAGATAACGCATCTTGCGATATCGTTCTACAATTGGTATAGATATAACTAATTAACTTTGGAACACACTTTAATAGAGCTGGAAAACACCAGAGGAGGTTTAAAATCGTCGCCGTTTTTCATGCTTAGTTCTAGTGGTTTTAAATTAGTTCTTTATTGTTTGTTCAAAATTAATATATATATTTAAATTATATTTTTTTTTATAAATTAAATAAGGTGACGAATAAACTTATGTAAATGATTATCGAAATTATATAAGTGTAGGATTAAAGATAAACATTTGCGATATGACATGCTGCTTTTAAAACTAAAGTTGTGTTTATTCAGGTAGTTGAGTACAAGTTCAATCCTTAAACTCAAACGTAAATAGCAGCGTGGTCGCTAGTTCGATTGAATAATAGCATGATTTTAAACATTTTAAAGGTCTTCCCTTTCAATCGATAAGAAACTCGTTGAGCTTTTCGGAACAAGTTTTACATTATCCCCTATTTATCGTTACATTTGTGCTTTATAAATACATAATGCAATGAATAAAAAAGATAATTATACAAATAAAAATACCAGTATAAATGAGATATAAGAAATATAATTACTAGAAAAATTAACATTTCTAATAAATGAAATTGCTATAGTATATTATGTACCAAACGTTTTCATACGAAAAAAATTAAAATATCCAAAAATTGGAAAATCAAAATTATTATCTGGCGAAAGCCTGCAAGAATCATTTTAAATTCCATTAGTACGAAGACAGAAATAACGATTAATAGCAGATAAAATAAACGAAGATAAATGTATTACAGGTTAAAAAAAAAAAAAAAAAGCATTAATTCCTTCGGTGTTGTCTTTCATCTAAGTGCATTTTTTTGCCCCGACCCCGTATATATATATCGATTTCGTGTTACCTGCGAATAAGCGAGAGACCAAAATCTCTCGAATAAATCTTGGGGTATTACGAGCTTTAATAGCGTTAAGGGATTGTGGTGCATTGATACATTTAATGGTGTTTTTGTGTTGCAGGGTCCACCGCAGCCTGGACAGCCGTTCAAATTTTCAGTCGGCGAGTCCTGCGATCGTATCAAGGAGGAGTTCAATTTCTTGCAGGCCCAGTACCACAGGTATCCATCTTTTCCTTAATATTCACAAACATTGTAACCTGCAGTCAATCGGGGATGTACGTAATGTTTTAATTTCATTTATTTATTTTATAATAAGAGTAAAACGAGAGATAAAGTAAATTTATTACAAGTCGTTCAATCAACATTATATAATAAAAACGTACGTCTCCATTGTCTGAAACCTCTTTATCGACGTAAATTTTTGTTTATAATTTTCTTCTTGTAAAATGCGCGACGATATATTTTATTCTGATTAAATTTATTGATACCTTGAGTAAGAGATATTGACGTAGAACTTGTCCCAAAATTCACGCCAATCTCACTTTTAACAATTATCCGGGGATCCTCGTTTTCTCAGCGAAACTAAACATTTTCCCGGCGGATAGTTGAGCGCGATGTAAACTCCGCTCGGCGGTTAGTAGTTTGTCGAAGGGAGTAAACGGATTGGCGCCTGTAGACACCGTATAGAGCCGTATCCATTAGGCGCGCGTGCAAATACTGCGTGGGCGCGCACGCAAAACGCACGTAAACGGACGTACGGGACGACGACGGGCGTAGGCAGATAATTGTTTGTCCGACCGGAAGCTGTGTACATCCAAGTATGCACGACCCGGAGAAGGAGCGAGGATCGCGTTTGGATAGTGCACGTGTTTGCAATCGCAGAGAGTGCAATGGTTTCCTCGTGAAATACGTCGGTTCACGCTGTTTGACAGATTTGGCAAAAAGCGCTCGTTGGCATATAATTATTATTTCTTCTAATCAGAGTTTGGTAGAGTCGTGGTACGTAGAATAATCGATTCCCATTTTACGAAGATTAAACGTGTAAAGTATGAAAAGAAAAATGATTAAAAAATAGCGATATCGGTACAACTTGTTTAAATTAGAATAAATTGTACATTTATAGAAGCGCTGCGATGAGAACAATATCCATAAATTTCGCAGATTGAGATATTAATCACGGAAAGGTAAAAACATGTCCGAATGCGTGAAACGGAGAGCCTATATCTCGGTCACGTGTGTAGTAATCGCATGTGTTTAAGCGCGCAACGTGATTCCCGATAAATCGTCTCGTAAATCGTTGGCACGCCGTCAATCTGAAATAATTAATCGACTCTCCGACTGTGCGAGTATTGCCGCTTGCGTAACGAGAGTTGCCGCTCGCGAGCGCGATCGTTAATACCGTGCTAATTTATCGCCTTATAGATGAGATTGCGTCGCGTCTAGCGTACTTTGATTCGGCTTTCACGATTATTAAACGCCGCGTCGGAATTACCTCGCGCGCGCATTCTACCATTTCCTCGAATCAAATGAAACGGACGGCTTCGCGTCCGGTATTACGCGGCTTCTGAATTTTTTCCTAGAAAAAAAAAAAGAAGAAAGAAATTTAAAGGAATTTTTTTTTGACATTGCGATGTGATATCTCTGCGCTGACTCGATAATAAAAATGATCGGTAAAAAACTACCTTTGTTTCGTTTTTTTCGTGAAGCGAAGCTTTTACGCAATCGTAAGATATTTTTATTTTTACGATACATACATGCGTATTATATACGGCGCGCTTTTAACTTTAATGTCGCGAGGAAGGATGACGCGCGGAGAGACAATGGCTCCGACGATTTCGAGGGCTGCTGGATATTAATGCTCTGTTCTTGTTCTTCTTACACAGCCTTAAATTGGAGTGCGAGAAACTGGCCAGTGAAAAAATAGAGATACAGAGGCATTATGTGATGGTAAGCCGGGAGAAGGATGAGAACGTATATAGAAAGGGGCAGCGCGTTTTACATACATACACACGTACATTACACGCACACGTATACATAGATACACAGAATCATATAAATCACCTTGCCGTTGTTCCCGAATTAAAATGCATTCGTTTTCGTCGCGCGTGAATTCGAGAGCGGTATCTACTCGGTCGCGGTCGAGCTATTTCAATTTTCGCGAGCGAATTGCGAAGAAGCTGAAAGAGACGGGAAATTATAAAAAAAACAAAACCGATTTGACTTTGTCGGCGAGATGAATTTTCTCCGAACCGCGATGTATAGTAAAAGCGCACGCGTATGTACTTTTATAACGCTTTTTCTCGTTTGGAGCGCAATTAGAAGAAAAATAACACGTATCCGCAAAGTAATGTCAGAGGTATAATTCCGGGATTGTGGCGCGCCGTACATGCACATATAGAGAAGGAAAACGCGAAAACGGTGAAATTATCATCGCGACCCGAGCGAGCCGAAAATACTGGGAACCGCGAAAAGAGAGAGAGAGAGAGAAACATGGATCACACAGAGACGATGCACCTACACTCGCGTTATCGTCAGGTATATACGATCGTGGAACAGCAACAACAGCAGCAGCAGCGACGGCGGCGACGGCAGTTGCAGCTTGCAGCAGCAGCAGCATCAGCATCGCGATGCACTCGAGCGTTACAGGCATACGAACGCATTCATTTGCCGCGGTACACAAGCGGTTTTGTCGTCACCGCGAGATTATATCCCTCTGCACCGGGATAGCAGACGCGCTAAACAAAAATATGGCGCGGGCTTGTCGTCGTTAAAAAAGTTATCGCCACCGCGGATGTGACGACGGGGTCTTTGTCCCGCTCTCCGATGTCGCGAGCATAACACGCGGTGCGGTCGACCAAGTGAATATTAATATGCGCTTTAACGCGTCGGTGAAAAGCGCGACGCGACGAGGATTAACTCTTAATGAACCTGCGCACTGCCGCTCCCGCGGTCGATTCTCGTATTGATTTCGTATTAACTTTCTTTCCGAACGAGAGGTGGATTAAGCGCGCGAATTTTCTCGCCATTACGTCTCTTTCGTGGTAAGTATTATTTAATTATCGCTAGATCCCGAGGGATAATAACTTCGTCTAACGCCGCGCGATCGTTTGTATTTATACGGCTTCCCTGTCGAACGCGACGTAAATTCGACGAATGCGTTTTTATAAATTATTCGCACTCTCGCGATATTTTCCACGATCCACTTTGACGAAATTCATACGCAAATACATATACATATATACACACGTGTATACACACAAACACGTATATACACAATGGCCAGTATATAACAATTATAATCAATGTTTGTTGCGGCTGCACTAATTGTGTGTTTTTAATGGCTTGGCTGTGCACCACCCCTCCGCAATATCCCTCAATTTGGGGGCGTGGAAGGAACGAACCGGTTCGGAAGGTTAAAAGAGAGCACGTGCGAAAAAACAATCCGGGACAGATTAAACGAATCGTTATTATATCACAGGTCGAATGACGCGTTTTCAAACATGGTATCGCATTCCTCATATTCGCCACGGAACCCAAGTCAGACCCTCGATTCGTTGACGTCTCGATAATCCCCTCCGGTTAATCCGGCGTTATATATTCTCTATTATATGGCCGAAATGTGCCGCAAAACTCTCCCCCGATTTATTAAAGCGAAAGATATATAGAGGCTCCCCTGCTCTCCTTTATTTTGCCTCCACAGCTTTTGAATGTCGCCTGCACTTACTAATGTTTAGCTTACACGTGTGATTTCCTGCTTGTTCTGTCCAGTATTAAGTTGGAGCTGGAGAAACTCGCCCAGGAGAAGACGGAGATGCAGCGCCACTACGTCATGGTGAGTCCACAAGCTTACAGAACCTAGTGCAGAACAAATCGACGGTAATCGTACTTGTCGCAAAACAAAAAAAGGACCGAACGACGCGATGCGTTTTTCTCGTTTCGCGCCTAGAGATGAATCCTCGTAAAGTCCATTTTATATCTCTTGGCGCTGAAGCGTCGCGAAATATTCGACATTTAGCTCGCTCTCGTTAAATTTGCGCCACGATACAATATTGCGATATATGAAACGTAATTTTTATAGATTTATATAGCTTTCTCTTTTTTAAATTCTTTAACACATTTACATTACACGCTTCAAAAAATTGAAGTGTACATCTTTTGACATCTGACCCGCGATAAAAAGATTATTTGTCTTGCGATAAAAAACAAAGTAATTTAGGGTTACATTAGGGTGTGCGCGTGCCACGTTGCTTCTTCGCAATTGTGGCTCCTCTTTCGGCTTTGTTTTTCGGCTTTGTCCCACGAGAGTATATACACGTAGACGCCGGGAGAGTCGCGGCTTGCTTTCGCTCGTAGATCTTCGTTATCGCGATACACAGTCACCGTGCATGCGTCTTCATTAAGCTCCGTGAAGCGTGAAGAGGTGCACCACTTTCTTCGCGGGAGGTCGAAGAATACCGGCTTTTAATTTCACGCCAGTTGTGCCGCGACATCTCGGCATCTACATTTTTTTCCCATCTATCATTTCAGGAAAAAAAATTTAGAGAGATGTGCGTTCGTATAGAGATGCTTATCTTAATGCGTGTCTTCGTGTAATACGATAATTTTCAAATTGCATCGCCTAGTGTTCACAAATCTAGATCTACTCTAAAGATTAAAGTGTATATTATCTTGAAACTTTGTAAATTTATGACGAAAATATTTATCGTTTCCAAGTGGACCGTTTTCTAAATTCACTCTGGAAATAATGATAGAATCGCGCGCGCGTCTATTCGCGGCCGTAAGTTTACAGTGCGAAGTTTGTTGAGCCAAAGCCTCGCGAGGCGTGCATTATAGACGATAATTTATAGGCCGTAGTCCTATAACGCGCGGCCGCGCGTTGGATGCAAATAACTTGATATAAAATGCGCGGCGCTCGCTCTCGCGTGGACGTGGCACTTCCGCCGATTCATGCCGACACGAAGATTAATCGCGCGATCGTCTCACGTACATACGTACGTACGTACGTCGTACAAGAGCTGCGTTACCCAGGTACGCGCTCTTGCTTCCTCTATCGATCGATCGATCGACCGATCGATCTTGGCCTGGGTCTACGTCGATCCCTTTTATCCCCGATGTACAGTCGATCGGCCCGCGACTCACGCCCGCGTGTGTGACAGCCTCTAAATGTATACATATCACACTTTATCCCACTTTCGTTACATATATACATGTAGCGCTTATTGTTCTGTTCACCGCGCTGTAACGAACGTCGGCGCGAAACATAACGAAACCGCAGAATGCACTTAATCAAATTTCGATTGACGAGCACACGAAAGCATATTTATTGCGCTATCGTTCTATCGCGCCGTTTTATCATTGATGATTGATTACCGACGTAACAAGAATTTATCGTAGTATCGAGTTTAGGCCGGCGTTAACTAGCAACAGGTATGTATGTAGGTATACTCGCGTCAGTCGGCTAAACGGTTTTAGGTCGCGCGAATCATCGGGTACCTACGAATCGTCGATGCATCCTTCGACCACCGGCGAACATCGAGTTAAAGTATCGCGTTACGATCTTTTTCTCGGTAATCGCCCCGTAAGAAGATCGTCGTTCTCCCTCGTCGAATTACGATGATTTTCCCCGAATTACTACCGAGAGTAATACGGTCGAGAATAATAATACGCCTCGAACAATCGCGGATATATACGCGTAAAGCCACCGTTCCCTGTGTCGCGGGTTCCCCGCGAATTTTTCGCGACGTCGCGCTTTCAGCTGCCACAGCGACCAGAGGAAAGATGATTCGCAGACGAAGGTACACAAAGTCGTTATATACCGTACCACGACGGTCATGGGACATTACGCCTTTACGACTCTTTCATGTAATTGTCGAGAGCTCGTGGACTTTTACGAGCACGCGAATCGCGAGCGAGCGAGCGCGACGGGAGACCATCCGATACATACATTAGTACGAGTACGTCCTTCGTTTCGTGTTTCCGCTCGCGAAGTGCGCCGGTCGCCAGTCGAGTGACTCTCCCCGAACGTCTCCATTAGATGTAAAAATAACATTGGATACGAAAAGAATATCGTGCGTGTTCGGGGGATGAGGGACAGAGAGAGAGGATTAAAAGCCCTCCGCATCTCGTTGAATTTACCGAATCATTTCGTAGTAGCATGAATACGCGAGCGTAAACAGTTATATTCGTGTCTGCTCGTGTATATATATATATGTCGTGTGGTATGTTTTTCTTGATTAAATCAAAGCTTCGAATCGACCGCGGAACGGGCTACATCGAGGGCGAAATTTGCAAGTCGTATGCGGTCAGAGTCAGATGTCGGCATCGCTTAAAGTGTGTTCGTAACAGGAGCGATTTCCATTGAAGGACGACGGAGGGTACGATAAGAATCTCTCTCCTCCTCCTCCTCTTCCCCCCTCTCTGCGAGAGGGGATGTATGTAGATACCGATCGTGATCGATATCGTTCGGATGGTCGAGAATTGAAAAGAGATTGCGGGAATCGTTTTCGCAATCAAATCGGTCGCGAATCGGAGAGTACCACAATGGAGTAAGTTTTCAGCTATAATAACGATCCGAACCTTTTTCTCAATACATACCGCTTTCTGGTGAGTGGATGAAAATTCAGTTGGATGTGAAGGCTCGATTTATCCCCGACTTTAAGAGCAGAGATGAAAAGACGCGCCGGGAATAAAAATACACACCGAGATGATGCTATTCTCTCTCGACTGCTGGCGCATAAAAAAAGATTGCGCGATGAAATGCGTATAAATATCGAAAGTATCGATAGTATCTCGGTAAATATTTCTAGTCGCTGTTATCGAATTTACACGTCTAGCCCGACTGTCGCTGTTTACGCTGTTCCACTACTTGTATTAGATGTCTCGACCGCGGGAGTAGCGTTTCCAGTCTCGCGATAATTAAGATCCTGACCTCCCGACATTCCCGTCTCCTTCGCCAGGTCTATTAATTAAAGGCCAATTACTTCATTGGAACGGTGTGGTGAGACGATCTCCGTGCAACTGCACTTTTTAACTGTCATCCTCTTTCTCTCGGTAAATCCGCCAAAATGCCACGCAAGAAAGAGAGAAGCCGAGCCAACATAAGTTCCAGACGTTAAATGCGACAAAAAGAAGACGATTTATTTAAAAAAATATAAGATTTCTCAAAGCGGAAAAATACGACGAGAGACAAGGGGGAAAAAAATATTATATCGCTAGATTTTTAAAATAATTCGCTCTTCTCTTTTTTTTTTAATCGTCCTCTCGCGGCATTTTAACGTAGAATCGCGATGAATTTAAATATATAATTACGTTATCCTATACGCTAACGTAGGTTACAAGCTTTCAGCGAAATTATTATTTTCGCAAGAACAAAACCGATTGAAATATACATTTCGCAATTTATTGGTAATGCTCGTGAGCGCGAATGGAATAAAAATATGGGCGAATTAATTTATATTTAAAAGCAAAGCGTGTGCGCGCGGCCAAATTTCTCTCTACATTTGTATTTTCTCTATATACATTGTAGCGCTCACAATTTACAAAATAATCGTAATTTCGAAGATAAACCGCTGCGAATGAATATCGAATTATTAAAACAAACGGGTTTAATTAATCACGGCCTGTCCGAAGCAGGCTCGTAAAATATTAATTCAGACGAATTTGCTCACATTTAAAGTATTAACGATAATTCTACCGCATTGCGCGAAATAGATATGTATATTACTGTCGGGGTGTCGCTAAAATCGTGTAACGTCGGGTTCGATATAGCGTGAGACCGTCTTCGACCGCGTTTCGGCCTCCCCGTCTTAACGCGCGTTTATTACATTTACGATTCCCCTTATACCGTATCCGCGAAAAAAACTCTAAACCGACTGTGATGTCGTAGCTGCGCCGATATATTAAAACGCGGTTTAGTGCGCTCTTTTACGACCTCCGGGCAATAAAGTCCGTTTCACAACGGTCGTTGATTCTGCCGGGGAATAATGCCGGCGACTATATTCAAGACGCTCGTTAAAATCACAAACTGCCGGATTTTCTTCTCTCCTCCTCTCGACGCGATTGTCATTACACGTTCTTTTTTTTCTCTCTCTCTCTCTCCCTCGGCGCGTGACCGCATCGATACAGCACGGACGCACATATTCGCGAAGAACCGACAATAATAACTTGGTCCTCGCTAAGTACGCGCGAACGTTTATTCCGTCGCGAATCTTTACGATCGGAAATCTCATGCGTGCAAAATGAGAACCGCTGCACGGTGAGCGAATTAGTTAAAGCCAGAGCCCCGGCTGAGTCTTGTACACACGATGTAGAAACGATGTTACGAGAAACCGGTCTTTGCTCGACACTCACACGCACACGTGTATTCTGCGCGCGCGCGCATACAAACTCTTCTCTTTCTCTACCTCTCGGAGAAGAAGGCGGCGAGAGAGCTGTTCCTTTCTCGTCTTCCTTTTTCTCATTTTCTCTCGACGCGCTTATCCCTCTTACCGACTGGCTGCGGTCTCGCATTACGGCTCAATTTGGTCCGCTTTTCGTAATCTCGTAATCTCATTTGATCGATATAATCTCAACCCTGCAATCGCAAAGGGGCTCTTAAAGGATCCTCAGCGAGGCGTTCTTCCCGCGCGGCCGTCATTACGGATTCAAGCAACATCTTGGTGCACGAAACTCGATAATCCGATTAATCATGCGGAGAGTGGCTTTGTCTTTTTTTGTTATTTTACGTGTGATATTTATACGCTAATTTTTCTCATTGTACTCGAATCGTCTTACGAATACAACTATTTCGCGTTAAATACAGTTTGCATTCGTGGCGCAAATTTATTCGAATATTCCTATAGCTATTCTGATTAACGGAAAATTTGCGTACAATCGTCTTTAGAAAGGATAAGATGACAAAGCTATAATGTAAATGCGTGAAATGGGTTCCGTGTAAGCAACCTTCCGGCAAAGTTCAGCTTTTGCATGAAAAGACCGCGTTACGCAGTTTATGCACGCATCACCTTGCGCTTAACGTCGACGTCGCTTTCAACGAAACGCATATAACGATGTATTCAGTTACACAATTATGCTTATACTAATTACGTGTAATATCGATATAACTTGTGCGATTACGTTCTAATCTCTCTTTCGTTTACTTTTGCAGTATTACGAGATGTCGTACGGGCTCAACGTGGAGATGCACAAACAGGTAAGGAGCATTCAATTCTGCTTATATTATTTTCAAAGTATCGTAGTCGAAACGAGAAAGAACTATATATGTATCGAACATGATCGACGTGGGTTTGCGGTGATTTATTAATCTCTCAGTTGGCACCTGGTGCGCGCAGGCTTTAATCCGAAATTAAAGGGCCGAATGAGGAGAAAGGTTCGATTATGGGGCGACCCTCCGGGGTCTTGGCTATTGAATAAATATGTAAACAAGGTAATAATA
This sequence comes from Prenolepis imparis, assembly GCF_030444845.1. Taxonomy (NCBI): domain Eukaryota; kingdom Metazoa; phylum Arthropoda; class Insecta; order Hymenoptera; family Formicidae; genus Prenolepis; species Prenolepis imparis. The sequence goes on along the minus strand of NW_028141171.1, from coordinate 7,453,842 downwards.
TGCAAATAGCGCGACCGAGGTTCCCGGGGTTGCTTCTCGCGCAAAGTCTTGCGCAATGAAATAGAGAAAACAACCGGATTGAGCAGCAAAACTTTTATTACCAACTATTGAGATTACCGCGTTTTTCGAAAAGCACTCGGAGTGAATCGCGGAGTTTTTTTTATTTCTTTTCGCGTTGCACGATCAAATCAAATGAGTTTTTTTTTGTTTTGCATACAACTTTGCATACAACTAGCATCAGACTCTACGTATTATTTTTGAGTAAGGATTCATTTCGAAAATTTGCATTACAAAGATTTCGTAGTCAAGTTCCTTCTGCATTGTATCCATATTCATCTTGTCGAACGGTCGATTTGAATTTTTTATTTTCTCGCACGTGTACATTCGTAGACAACAACCACCGCGAAACGTTGATTTCATCTTCTTTCGAAGCGTCCCTAGGTTTTCTTTTTTATTTATTTTATTTTATTTTATTTTATTTTATTTTTTTTTAGAACGACGAGAGAAAGGTGGTGCCCAATCGAATAATTTAAAGTCGACGATGCTCGCAAAGGCAGCAAAGAAAGAAACACGTTAATCGATCGACAACGAGATTCAATCTCTTAATTATAGGACATGTCGGGTCGAAGTCAAATGTTCGGCGAGAGCTGGCCTCGACGATTTTCAATCAATTGTATATATAAATCTGGTAAAGAAAAATTACACAGTATTTTTGTCACTGTTATCTGGAAAATAGATGTTTGATTCGTCGTTCGCGGAAGGTTTGAGAAGTTTATCTCGTTTTGAAAGCGACGTTCAAATGGATTCGTCGAATTATCGACAAGCCAGCTATATCAACGACGTAGCTTCCGAGTGTCCTAGAGAAGGCACACGCTATTGAACAAGAATCTCGATCACGTAGAATGAATGGGCGATCCTTCTTCTCTTCGCCCGCTTCGATCGTCTCGCCCCCTCATCTACGCCTCCTTCATAATCTATCCTTGTCGTAGGCGTGCAGCGACGTGTAATGCTCACGTTTATTGAATATTTAGCAGCTCTGTGAGCCCGTTATTTTCTCCGCTCCCGTCGCGCACGTCCGCTTTGTGTCTCGCCCATTCTTTCCATCTCCTCTCCTTTTTCCGGCAGGATGCGTCCCTCGCATCATGAATAAGACCTCACGACAGGTCTGCACAAAACTATTAGTAGCGACGCGCGAGTCAGGTAGCAGGTTGCTTATCTCCTTTCCTCAACGGGAAACATACTCGAACGAATAATATAACGTCGACGCATTCGCAAACGTTAAAGACATATTAAACGGTAATTAAAAATGTGTCCAAATTGTTTCCTCGACATATTGTAGCATTTATATTTTAAAATGGAGTAATAGAGAGGAGCAATTATACGAGGAAAAAAATTGGTGTAAAAATCTATATCAATATATAGATGGCGCGAAAGGGGGAAAGAAGGGTATAATATTCGAAGAGACGGAACGGCGATTTTTCTATATACGGGGCGCGGATTTCCGCTAGTAAGTCTACTGCGTCGCAGTAAAGTTACATACATATTAAGGTTGAATGAGGAGCATAACTCTTTCAGGACTTTCTCCACGAGGATATTGGTACGTGGGGCTACAGGCTGCGAGAGATATATATATATATATATCGTGTGAAATGTGGTATCGGAGCGATGGAATATAAATTCCGATAGGAAATCGCAATACGCGCGCGCGATCCTGTCCTATCCGCCGTTTTATGCCCTTGATATCTTCGAGGTAAGCATTCGAGACGACGCTCTTTGAAATACGACGGTGACGGTGCCGTCGCTATGTATTTTCCCAAATCAGGAGATGATTATTATCGCCGTTATACTTTTAATTCGGTTGGGATTTATCGCTTCCGCTAGCCGTGGACGGACGGGGATTTATTATTATCAGACGGTATTATCGCGTGCGCGCGTGTGTATCCGGTCTCATATTTATAAAATCGAAATGCCGTACCGCCGCCTCGTCGACACGCTCGCTCCTGCCACGCGGTACCGCGATTAATAATCCGCGCGTTTATGACGAGGCCGGGCGTTGTCGTTCGCGGGCGCGCGATGGAAATAAAACAAAAAAACAGGGGCGAGAGAGAAAGAGAGAGAAAGAGAATGGGTGAGAATGAATAACGGATCCGACGATGCGAAAGAGCAAAATAACGCGGGCGCGCTGGGGATTTATCGGGGTGTTACATTAACGCGCCGAACAGCCCGGTAAGTGTCCGCGCATCGAGCAAACGCGCGTCCGTTCTCTCTCTTCCACCCGCCTGGAGGGGGTTATTAACGTCGCTAATTCTCGGCAATTACTGTCATCATCGTCAGCCGTCTGACCGCAACCGAGCTGTTACGTTTTCCTGTTACACCTGTACGATAATTATTGTCAGCCGGAATCGCGATTGTCGGATAGTTTATGGATGTATGTATAATATATCGCACATCTATGCATTGACCGACTAACAATACATTTTTCGATCTGTTGCGATTAATAAGAGATTGGTTTTATATCGGAGAGAATATTCTTATACGTTGTATGAAATATGTATAATACACAAATGTCAAGAAAATAGTCTATTTCGAAATCGATCGATCGTAATATTATTCGTGTAATTATTGGACATTAATTACAAATATCAACATCAACCGCATTAGATGACTGCTGAAAGATTAATCTCAAGAATATATTTGTTGACGAAAAAAGCAAATGTCGATGTACCTTATCTGTGGTATTATTTTTATCGTTTTACCCTGGCATTGGTAGAGAATCGAAAATATCGCGTCATACCACGATGGGGTATCGTTTGATTTTGACCCGTTTCGTCGTGTGTCATCGGCCGATGATGATGACCACGCGGTCGCGCTTTGTTGCGCTGGATGGCGATCACGCGCGTCCCACGTTTTTATTTGCAGGAAGCGATGCGTATTGTAAACGCTTTCAGGCATTACTCTCGATTTTACTAACGCTATTACCGGCGATTCCGCAGCTGCAGTACGTGTCGGGGCAGTTGGAAAATTCACGCATGAAAAGTACGGGCGGCCACCACGAGTGATTCGATTTCGTTGTTTTGTTCGATTCGCTGGTTCGCGTCCCTCATCCTCCCGTCCTCCCCTTTCTCCACCGCGCGCGTTCTCCACCCCCGCCTTCCTTTACCCCCCGGACGTTTGTCCCCCACGGTTGTCTCTCCATATCCATCCCATATACAGTGCGCTCATTATTCATTTATCGGTTTAACGAGCATGTCCGCGATAAAGCGTCGCGAAATATCGATATCGGATGGTCAATACCCGTTCGGCTCGCGGTCCCTTGTTGGCGCGTGCTCCATCTTTCGCTCGGGGGAAAAAAAATAATCGACCGATCGCGATTTCGCGCCGATGTATATCCGATAAAACGAGTTTTCGACTCGTCATCGAGATGAATGATATGAAATATAAGCAATGAAATGTTGGAGGAAATCGTCGAGCTATTTCGAGATTGGTCGAACGAACGAGTCCGTAAAACCGTACGATTCGATATTTTTTATCGAGAGCGTTGCGCGTCGCGTCTGGAAAAAAAAAGGGAAAAAAATACGCGACGCTCGAGGAATCTCGTCGGGCGCTTCATGAATAACTTCTCAAAAGCGTCCGGTATCCCGTCATCCCTTATTCGTGCGAGAGCGAAAGAGAGAGGAAAAAGGGAGAGAGGCAGAGAGAGTAACTGCGCGAAATGTGTGCGCAGCCGCCGCTTTTTTTCCCGTTTTTATTGTGTCTGCAGTGCCACTGGTTTGATCGGTCGGGCCGCGCCAGGTGGAGGCGGAGAAGCAGATGGTGATTGAGAGGAAAGCGGGCGGGGAGGTAAAGGGAACGAGAAGGGAGGTAAAGGGAGAAGGCCGCGCGGCGGGAGTGATCGTGGGCAGAAGGGAGAAAAAAGAGGGCGAGTCTCTGGGCCGTCGCGACGAGAGCGGAGGAACGAATGGGTCGTTGATGTCAGAGGGGTAGAGGGTAGAACAGGGTGCAATGCCGGAAGGGGAAACTCGGGAGTCGCTGTCGGGGGTACGGGGCGAAGGGCGAAGGCGGCAGAGGGTGAACGGATAGGTGGTCGGACGAGGGGGACGGCGGTGGTTGACGGTGGGGACGCATCGGTGGCAGTGGCTCCGGCGTTGGTGTTCGGGAGGGAAAAAGCGAAGAGCAAAATTTGCTATCGGAAAAATCGAGCTCTCCACGCCACCGCCGTCGACCTCTCCACGCGCTGCGCTCCTCGCTTTTTCTCCCTCGACCTCGCCCAACCACGACTCGTGCGAGATCCTCCTCTCCCCCGATCTCACCCGCCGCCACCGAAACCCGGAGGGTCCCTAGCGAGAGGTACGTCGCGTCGGTGTGAGTTTGACATGGCGCTCGTGTATATCGTGCAGCTTGGCGGAGAGCGGTTCGCAATATGTGCACAATAAAATATACACAGAAATGTCTACCCTCGCTTGCACACTCGTGTCTACGTCCTCCTTTTCTCAGTGTCGCGAGAGAGCGCATCCGCTGGGAGTACATACGTGTGTGTCTGTCTATCCCTCTTCCACTCTTCCTCTATAGATATATATGTGCGCGCTTATACGACCATACACACCACCCGGGTATGCTTTCAGCGTAGGAATCCGCGATATCGACGGGGTTCCATGTACCCGATACACGTCCTCTCCATGCTCGCGATCTCTCAACACGATAAGTTCTTTCAACCGCGGGCACCGCGCGGCCCCGATCCCTTTTCTCTTCTCCTGTCCGCGCGCACAATATGTGCGCCTCTCTCTCTCTCTCTCTCTCTCTCTCTCTCGCCCCGCGGATACGAGGGATGTTACTCGGAGACGTCGCAATCCGCGGATAGTTTTATCCATCGCAAATGGATTTCGCCGGCATCGCTAGAGAGTATCGCACGCGAATCGAATCATGTTCTTTCTTTCCCGCGAGCAGGAAGTCGAGTTATTTATATCTGACAGGTCCAGGCTGTTCCAGTTTTGATTTATCGTATCGGAAATGTATAAAAATCGTTTCGCGTACACAATGCGAAGTCAAGTTGCAATCGAGTTATCTTTTCTTCTCGATGTACGCGATCTTTATTCATTCTAGTTAACCAACTCGTGTTCATATATGTAGAGTAATTCAAGAAGTCTGCGCGGAAATTCGCGCTCATACTCGCGCGAATATTATCTGAAATTATCATATGACAAGCGCAAGTACATTGATGCGCGATAGTCATGAATTTTTATTACTCTCTATCTCTTTCTCCCACTTTACGTTTATATCGAATTCAAGGTTTTGGGAGCTCGGGCGAAACACGAGGGATACGCTTAATTCTCGCGTCTCCAAACGGGCACTTAAATTTTTCGCAGTAAAACCCGCGGCGTTGCGCGGGAAATAGCCGGGTCGTTAATTCGGGATCTTAAAGAGTTCGTCTTCCAGAGAAGGAGAGAGAGAGACGTATATGTGTGTATATGTGCACTATCGGTGGTACTCTCGGGATTTCAGATCCATGTAGACAGCTCTCGCGACCGTTCCCAAGAGAGTCGTAACTACCTACTGGCCCTGATGTCGGTGGCGGCACCGGGATCGCTTTTATCACTCGTCTTTTATGACTTTTACGACTGACCTCCTCCGTTTCTTCCGCCCCACTCCCCTTTCTCTTGTCGCGCCTCTGCTTCGCGTTTTGCGTGGCACGTTCACGCGGCGTTTTCATGCTTTTTCTATGTTGTAAGTACCGTATTTAAACCGCGAGCCGTAAAACTCACCCCGACGTGTATATCGCGCCGTATCGCGACGTGTACAGGTGCGACACAGTGGGTGGTCTGAAAAAAAAAAGAGATTCCGGTTTTGCTCCATTATCGTCATCTCAGGCTTTAAGAGCCTATCCTCGAGACTATCTTTATACAAGTCTCGTTGATGGACGTTAACTATACGTGATAAGATCTCCATTTTGTTATTATTGTGCGTTCAAACGTTCTCTCATTCGCTTATCGAAAGATTACATAGTTTTTTCGTTTAGATTGTTTGCTAATGAAATAAACCGCGAGGAGCTTAAACACGTTAAACATGCTTTGTTGATTAAACATGTTTGTATGTGGAACGCGTTCAAACGTTCTTGATATCAGTCCGAGAGTTGAGCAAAGTTACGTGAATACAGGCGAGATAAGAAGTTTTCCCTTGGCCAACGTTAGTTTGAACAAAAGGAGAGTATCGGGTGCGCGAATCTAATGTGCGCCCGAGGGTATAGATTGGCGACGTTACCCTTTCTCGCGGGTATATTTACATGCTCGCCCTACAGTTCGGAAGCAGCAACTCCCGAATCCAACCCCCGTCGACTTTATTCAGTCGAGCCCGGCACTTTTATCGACGCAGGGACGTTAACGTTATGTCAGCTATCAACGAGAGGGTGGAACGAACACCCTCGAGCCCTCTCGTGCCAGGGGTGTCGTTAAGAGATCACCCTCTTTGCCTGCTTTATCATATTTTATATCGCGTTACCTTCTCTTTCTCTCTCTCCTTTTCTCACTTCCCCCTTCTTTCTACGATCTGCCAAGCTCAATGAGTTGTCAAAGAAAAAAAAAAAAGAATAAACATCGTTAAGCACTATGTTTAACGTGACGCAGTAATTATATCTAATGAAACTAATCTCCAAGAGAAAAAATTTCTGATTAATTTTTTCCTAGACGTAGATACATTAAATTTTGCAGATTTAAAATTTATTTTGATTTCAAGATTGAATATCAAAACTCATCTGTTTACTAGATACATAGTGTGCTTTATTTCAAAGTAGTTTATTCATTCGTTTTCGTGGTGTTTACCATATTGTGTTAAATCGTGCGATTTTGGCGTTTCTCGTGAAAAGAGATAGGGAAGATAGGTAGAGAGAGAGAGAGAGAGGGTGGAAAATTGAACCATGAGGGAGAGGGGGCGAGGTATAAAGGAAACTGGCGCGGTTAATCACTGTATCATATGACTGAGTAATTGAGTCTGCGAATTGCCGGAGGCAGGTTTCACCGCACCGCTCGGTCTTCATCTCGCAATTAGCGTTAAGTTAATTGTACTTCCTGCGCGAGCTAACCCCACGGACGTTCGGTGGGTGGAGAAGGAAGGAAGATGGGTCTTGTTTTCTCCGGTATTCGCCAGCGGAGAATCTACGGAGGTCGCCCGGCGACGATAATTTTCTTGGTGTTTCGGTGGGCGGTCGTAAAGTCGAGTCGGCAATGCGGATTACCGTCGACGTCGTCGTCGTCGTCTTCGTCGTTGTAGTTGTCGTTGACGACGCTACGGCAAATGCGTCCGAGGCGCCCGAGCGTTACGGTAGAGAAGTGTCAAGACACTGGCTGGTGGAATGAGGCCAAGAGAAGGGGCGGAGCGCGCGGGACGGAAAGGAGGGACAAGGGAGACTCTTAACGAGGCGTCTTAACGGCATCCGCAGGATAAGGCGAGACCTCGCGCTCGCTGCCACGGCACTAATTTGCTCGCTTTGCGCCGCGTTGGATGTCATTCAGTCCCGTTCCCGACCTCTCCGCGTTGATTATCGCAGTCGCGTTTACGTTCGAGGCGAGGTGCTATGCGCCGCTTGGCACGCGGTTTAAATGCGTTGACGCGACTCGATTGTAAATGATATTTGATGAGGATTCAATTTCGATTTGCGCGTGTCTTATACGTATTCGATAATGCGTTAATTGTGAGGACTCGAGAATCTCGATTGAACCGATCGCGAAGCACTTGTCAAAGACACAAAACCGGTAAAACGGAGTGAGAGAGGAGGATACACCTCGCTCGAAATTCACTCCGTATCAATAATAACGAGCCGTTAGAGAGGCCACTGTACATACAGCGAGACTCGAAAGGGTGGAGAGCAGGAGGTCGGTCGGCCTCGGCGGCCAGTCCGTTAATGTTTAGCGCAATCAGCGATAATGGCGGTCTATGGCGCGTTTAATCAAGGCAGTAGCCCGTTGCGGTTTGCGGTTCGAAAGCGGACTGCCCCTCGGCAGGGTGCAAAGGAAAGGGTCAGCGGCGAAGGGTGAAGGGGAAGCAAGAGAGAAAGAGAGAGAGAGAGAGAGAGAGAAAGTTAGAGTAGTAGTAGTCGTAGTGCAGAGAGGATGAGGGACATATCAGGTGGGCTTAGCGGTCTCTACCGGCCCCACACTCGCTTCGACCAGAGAGTGACCATCGTATATACGCGCAGAGAGCCACACGAATACGTTGCTGCGGTCGGGATTATCAACTGCGCCTCGTTCTCGCTCTCCTCGCGGCTTTTCTCCAAGATTCCCTGGGTAAACTCCGAAACGAAACCCTGCGCAATGATGTTTGCGCGAAAAGTCAATCCACGTTCGCTCCAAGTTTAAATATTAAACAGTACGTCGCTTCTCTGAATAAGCTGTCTGGATGCCAGCGACATAATCATAATAATAATCAAAGACCGCCGTTTTATCGTCTACAGTCTACGGTAATCGCGCCGCTCGATAACACACTCTTCTCGAGATGAAAAGGCTGCTGCTGCGGCGATAGTGGCTCTCAGCATCTTTTTAACAACCCGATTGTACATCCCTCTTAATAGCCGAGTCGAGGTTCGCTGCTGTTATTGGCTGACTACCGACACTATCGCGGTCGTGCTCGCGCGCGCACTACGAGATGGGTATTCTGGCCGTTTAATATCCTGAGTGCCGCTAATTTGCCGGCCGTAACCCACTAACACTCGCTGATCGATCGCTCTGTCAAGCCGCACGGCCGTCTGGCATCGTCTTGTACGGAAAGAGGGTGAGACCTGAGAAGTCGAATAATTTGATAAGGCGCGAAAGTAATGGAGAGAATTTTTCTGGCTTGCGCACACACACGCTTTAAAGTTTTCTTCCTTGTAAATATTCATTTTTTATTTTTACACCGTGCGGGGAAGAAGAGATATGATGACGAGTAGCACTCGCGCAATCACTTTTGTTATTTGTCAATCTGAAAACGATTCGAGCCACCCGGTAGATCCCCAGCATCGCGCGAGATCGGAACATTCACGAAGAGCAATGCCGGGATGGACGAGGGAAGGGATGGACGGGAAGGATGGATGGAAGCTCGAGTGCTGAGACAGCACTCCGACGTTCAAACATCCAAACATCTCGATCTTTCGGGGTCGGGCCGTCTGTGTCGGGTCTCTGCCTTGCCGAGCTGCTGCTGCGACTCGAGTACCACTTATCCTTCTCTCCAACGAGAGCCCCCGTCCCTTTCTTCGTCTTCCTTCGGCCCAGGGATCTCTAGCCAGAACCTCAGGTCCTTTCTGCTCTCATCCTCTTTGCCCCTCCCCTTCTGTTTCTCTCTATCCTAGTATTTCTAGCGAGACGATGTAGCTGGTGACGGCAATACCGACTGCTAGTGGCAACAACGACTTCTCTCTCTCGGGTCACACGCATACACACGTGCATATCGTACCGCACTTGGTGTTGACGTTCACGTACGCCTCGTACACACGGGCTGTAGATGTTCCCCGAATTGCGGCCACTCCAAGTCACCCCTCGCCGCCCTCGTTGCGGGACCACGACGAACCCCGAATTGATTGTAGCCTGTTTACTCTCGAACGTTCGCGTACAATGCTCTTTCGTTCTCTCTTTCTCTCGATCCTCCGCGTTTCGTCGATTGCCCTCTGTCTCTGGAAATTGGCCTGAGCTATGTTCGCAGGACCGATTCGAATTTCGTTCACGACAATTCTATCGCGACTCGGAATCGTATTTCGAGTTTTGCGACGTGTGACTAAAATATTTTAAATCTAATTGTGTATTTAATGAGAGAAACGCCGCGTGAGAGAGGGAGAGAAAGAGAGATCGAATTGTATTAGATTTGTCACAACGCGCGGACAACTATTACGCCGTGTTAAAGCACGAATCAAAACCGGAAACCGCATCGCGATTGGCAATTGTATTCTTCATCTCGCGGTGCAACAACCATCAACACAATGTATGTATGTACATCCGATATATCATCGTCATTCGTGACCCGTTCGTCCCGATAATCCGTTTAACAGCGATTTGAGTTATTCGAGTTGACCATTTTACGCGACATCGAGATTTTTTCTCTTTGTGTGTTTTTTTTATTCGGGAACGAAATCACGCGTGCGTGTGCGCGAGTGCGTGCGTGCGTGCCGCATCGCGTTACAGAGTGTGCAACGACGTCGAGAGAGACGCGCGTGGAGCGCATAAAATTTCATCGCGGTCTCTCCGGGCGCGTCCACCGCGGAAAATTAACCGAATGAAAATGGCGAGCCTTCAATATTTATACAAGCAATTTCAAGCGTTGCGGCCGTTTCATCTCCCCTGGTGCTCGCTCGCATCTCCCGGAGAAAATCCCGCGTGTCGGGTATTCGTCACGCGTGACACAGTCACCGTCGCCGTAACACGCGATATACCGCGATTTTCCCTCCTCTTCCCTCTACGCGCGATTCCGAACCGCGCGATCTAATTGATTTCGCGATTCCGAACGGTCGGATATTTTCAAATAGATATTATTCACGCACATATATCGCGGTTACACATATCGACGATATTACGGACCAACTGCGGGACCCTCGATTCTCCTCTCTCTCATTTTGCTCGCGTATCGAATTTCTGCTGTTATAGCGTTTGACCTATTTGTCAGTTACGTCGCGTACGGACGCGCGCGATAGACGGAACAAAAGACACGGAGCATTATCGATTCTTTTCACGTCGTCGCGCGCGACGAACGTGGCGGAAAGAGAGCCGCTGCTACTGCTGGATGCACTGGTTGGCTGTTTCGCGGCGCGATAAAAATTAGCTGACACCTGGCGGAAAATTGATTTAATCCAACTTTCGGTGTACGTAACAGGAGACGGAACATACGAAACAACGGGCGGACAATGAGCTTTCCGCTCGCTCGGTCGGTCGTCGTATATGCCTTAACGGGCGGTGCTCTCAACATCCCCGCGTCTCTCTGGTCCAACCCAGCATCCGCGCTCTTGCACACAGCGGTCCAGCCGTGTGTACACAGATGCGCGCGCGTACACACGGGTTACATCCGGTATTCTCCGCAAGCCGCGGGATATTGCAATCACGCGGACGTTAGCCGGGCTTTACAGGCCGAGCGAGCGAGCGAGAACCGCCGCCGGTGTGCAGGGGCTTACCAGAAACCAGGGAGTTAGCCGAACACGCCAGTTTATTTGCTCGCGCAGCATAATACCACCAAAGTCCGACGAGCAGCCGTTGGTTTACTCGTTAGCGCAAGTAACGGCTTCCGGTTGGTTGGCAGAGGTTGGCGGCGAGCGTGGCTTTGTTGCCGCAAACTCTCTCTCTCTCTCTCTCTCTCTCTCTCTCTCTCATCCCTCTGGTAAAATACTAAACGCTGACTCTTCGATTAAATATTTTCCGACGCCGCGGAAGGTTCTTATTAAAAATAGGAGTGTCGCCCACGAGGTGAGAAATAAGAAGTCGCTCTTCAATATTCGATGCATCGTTTATACATATATGTATGTATATACATAGACGCAGCCGGATTCGTGGAGGCGGCCCATCACCTTCTCTCTCTCTCTCTCTCTCTCTCTCTCTCTCTCGAAGCAGCTTCGAGTATCGGATTATCGGCAATATCGAGAGCGCCGAGCCGGGGTGGTGAAAGAGCATTCGGTTCACGTCACCGTTTTACAGGCGGGGAATTTTATCGACGGCACTCGGGTGCTTTGCATTTTCATGCCGTGAATGTTGCTGCCTGCTTTTAGACATACGCTATAGTGTTTATTTATATGTATGGGAGAGCATCTCTCTCGAGAGTGCCTGATTCCTTTGAGACGCGCGTGTGCTTGTATTCTCTGTGTTTGCGCGACACAACAGCGATGTCGTATGTACGTGTAAGCGGAAGGTGGTAGGGGGGGGGGGATAGCACTTTGCGAGAGTTTCTTGCGGTTTTCGCGATATTACGAGGCCGGGGCATCTGCGTCTTCCGTTTCGGCACGTCACGACTCCTTGTCATGTCTCTCGGAAAGAATGTAGCTGTTCGGGGAAAAAGGAAAAATGGCTCGAAAAAGATTCCGGGATCTCTGCGAAGGTATTTTCTACATGTATCACGATTCATCCTAGATTTCGCGTTGTCGTTGAAATCTCGAGTTGCTCCCGATAGCGCGCGCGCAAATATAACGCCGCGTCCGACGCAAGTGCTATTTTAAAGAAAAAGCCATTCGTGCCGCGAAAGCCTCCGCGCACCGCGGAGTAGAGTAATCTTCGTTGGTCCAATTTGGCACAACTGAAGAGAAAAATTCATTCTCGGGGCGAGGTTTTCATCTCTCCCCCGTGTGAAATCCAGGCCAACGAGAACACCGCGGCCAAAACTCGGTTTCTCGTTTCTCTACTTCTGCCATTTCTCTCTCTTCCTCTCTCTCTTTCATTGGTGTTTCTCTCGCGACGCGAGAGAGTAGTAGCAGAGCATCCGAGCCATTCATTATTTTCTTGGTTACCTCTCACCCGGGGAAAACTTCTTGGCAACGCAATTACGTTTGCGACGGCTCCACCCCCGTTGTCGTCCCTTCCTCCCTGAAGCCGCCACCATTTCTCGTCCACAATGTTTCCCTCTCCCCGGGTCTTACCACTCACTCGGAATCTTCTGCTTCTGGTATTGCAGCAAACTACTGTAGTATAGTATACGCCGAGTAGATAGAACTTTACCACACACGTTACGAAACACCCTCTGCGTGTTATTCTTGCGATCAACACAGGTACGTTTGAGTTTCACGATAATGAGCCGTTTTCATTCATACGTTTCGTTTTGTTATTGTTTCATGATAATACGCCAATCGTTATAAACACACATTTAACGTAAATAATAATAAATATATCCGTGATTTCTGTATATAAAAAAGAAGAAAAAATTCAATTTGTAAATTCATACATTTATACGTTTTACATTTGATAACAAGTTTTTAAAGCTACATTACATTTTTTCTTTAGAATTTTTTTTCCATTTTTGTTTATTCACATTTTTGGATGCATACGAAAAATATACTTTCAACATTCCGGTATTCCATAAAGTTACACGTTCTGTGTATCGCGCGCGCATGCATTCTACACTATGTAAACCTGGTTCTCGTATACGATATTTCGCTTGACTCATTTTCGCGTACATTATAATTAGCGGCTTAATAACCAGCACTCAGAAGACGACGAGTAATTAAAACAAGTCCTCCTCTTTCCGCGCGCTCTCTCTCTTTCCTCTTTCCTCTTTCTTCGTTCCTCTTTCTCTTTCCGCTCGTTCACCGAGATGTCGAGATGTGCTCGAGGGAGGGAAACTTGCCAAGAATTTCTCAGTGGCTTGGCGATATTTCAATTAGCATCCGAGGTTCGTTTAAACGGCGGCGCAAACGCGTTGAAGGAAGCTCGCGTTTAAATCAGCCGCGAGCTCAACCGGCCTTATATTTTCGGGGCGTTTATGAGTCGTCGGGAGACGGATCGAGGGCACGTAGAACCAGCGGTTCGCTTCCCGGTTTCGCGACGAATCGGCGACTTCCGCTTCCGCGTCTCTCGAGCGTGCGAATTCTACGCGTTGGCGGGGAAACGAGCGCCAGAGCCGCCGCTTTGTCGAGGTAATTAAGTGATTTCATTTTCTCGACGAAAGCGTCGAAAATGGTCCGCGCTCCGTTCCGTGCGCTGCCTGTTGATTCCGCGATAATTAAATGGAGTTTCGCGCTACGATGTTGCACCGTGTGAATTATTATGCCGAGTTATCCGGCCCAGAGTGCATAGATCTCTGCACGATTATCCAATGACGGGGGTTAGCACTTTGATATGATATATTTAGAGTAAAAGTCAGAACACAGAGATGGGAAAAATATCAAAAAAGGGGACAAAGGAATTATTTTATCGGAATAAATTATATATATTAAATACTGAATTATCACTAAATTATATTATTACTATTTAGATATAATAAACAACCGGAAAGATTCATTGATATGTCGAAATAAATTAGACTGCAGCGAAATTACAGTACGCTTTGAAACACGCGAATACCTACGCCACTGTGGCAATCTTGCCTGGATTTAATTTAATTCCCGGCAGTCTCTTCCAGCCGGAGGGCGTCGTAAACACCCTCAGTCGGTTACGTCGCACCTGCATCTTCACTCGTTTCCTTCGCGAGGGCGCGTTAAGCTAGCCCTTACCTTTCTTAACGACCCGGAACAAGCCGCCCGGGGGTCCTGGGGGACGCAGCCTATAACGCCGATATAGTGTCGGATCGAACAGCCTTTCGTAATGCCTTCGTAATGCTGGTGATCGCTCCATGAAGGAAAAAAGTGCACATTGAATGCCTGTGACGAAATATATATATATATATACATACATTTTTCTCTTTCGACTTTCTTTGACATAATAGTATTAATTTTGCAAAGGTAAATTTTCTCTCACGAATATTTAAAAAATTATAATTTTCAGACGGAGATTGCGAAAAGGTTGAACGCCATCATCGCGCAGATCCTGCCATTTCTCTCGCAGGAGCATCAACAGCAAGTCGCCACGGCGGTCGACAGAGCCAAACAAGTGACCATGACCGAGCTGAACACTATCATCGGGGTAAGTGTATGTGCAATGATATCGCTCGTTCGAAAGGCGGACCTCTATGCCTCCGCCGTCGGGTATTATCGTCGGATCGCCGATCGCGGCATACTCGACCGGATGCGTGGCAGCCCGATGATATGCGTGCGTTTCAGCGTTAAAAGCATTCGCGGCGAATGGAGAACCCCTGCGGGGTACGCCACGTTGGAAGCCGATGCACGTCCGAGGAATCCAAAAGCGGACGGGACGGATACGATCCTGGCGAATCCCGAATCCTCCTCAATATTGCTCGAGCACTCAATTTCCTCCCTATTAAGCCACCGGGTTCTCTTCCTCCGCTCCGTTCCGGCTCTTTCTCCCCGTCCTCCACGATCTCTCGCTCTCTCCTCACCCCTCGCCGCATCCGCTCCCGCCATCTATATAGCCGTTTCTCCCCTGAATCTTATCCGGAGTCTTCCCGCCTGGTTTCCCAGGCCGCCGGGGGTAGGTTATAGTGTTACGATGCACGAACGCCGAGTAATCAGCATTCCAGCCACCCCTACCTCTCGTTCCCTCGCGCGGAGAAACTTCCACGGATCTGCGACGTTGTCGGGGTACGTGCGGCAAATCCTTAGCAGGATTCCGAAATACCGACCATCTTAGTCTACTCTCTTCTCTTAAATCCCACCAGCCATGTCGGATGAATCGAATTGAACAAGCCACGACGGACTCGCCGCTCGATTTCGTTGCGGATAGATGTGTGCCGGGGAATAAACACGATTCGTTTCGCGAATTATATATCGCGATTAGATAGCTTCTTTCTTTCTAAGCAGAAACTGATCTTTATTTTTTATGATAATCGGTATAAACATTGATACGAACGAATAGACGGCGAATGGAATAATACCGTAATTTGTAAAGCTTAGATATCGCGAATGATATTAACTTACGTGCCTTCGTAATAGATACGCTTGCATAAATGCACCTTGCATCGATCGCGATATCCAAAGACGCTTACCAAGTGATACAACGATACGCAATATAAGAAGGTTGAAACGATCCCTCCCCACCTCTAGATCTTTTGGCTGTAGCTTTGCGTCTGGCCGAGTCAGCAAGCGGCGACGATGACGACGGTGAAAACTGCTGAGGAAACTAGCCTTGGCAGCAGGTGCCGCGAAAAGATTCGCATGAATATTAAGACGTAGCTACTTTGTATCTGGAAATGAAAAAGATCGTGAGTCGAAACGCTTTAAAACGAAGAACACGTCGAGAAATATTGCATTTAATAATTCTGTATCGTATTTAATTAATTACAATAATTATCCTGATATGAATTTGACAATGACAGATAAAAATATTATAAATCGCGTATGTATATTTCATTTTAACGCGACTTTTTAAATGTAATTTTCAGAGGAACTTTACTAGTTTTTTTTTCCCCCGTTATTTTCTTGCTCATTAGCAAGAGCTTGTAAAACGAAATTTGCACCTCGGAAACTTTCGTACAATTTGTTCGCGCCGCGAGTCAAAGCGCCGTTCTCTCTCTCGCTCGTCACTTCGTCGCATTGCTACGGTATTACGAGGGAATCTCGGCGCGAAGATGAGGGTGGTTTCCTGGCACGGGTAAGAGGGTAACACTTCGCGTGGAAGTTGGATCCGTGAGGATAGCAGCTCCGGGTCAGGATTATTATCGCTATCAAGAATGGAAACTAGGAACGTTTCCTACGGGCTTCCGACTTCCTCGAATCTCTGGCAACGTTTCGCAGACGGCTTAGTGTGGACCGCAGGGTCGCCCCCCTCGCAAATCATTTTTCTCTCTCTCTCTTCTATTCCCGTTTCTCTTCCTTTTCGACTCAATCTCCGTCTCTCAACACAGACGGTGGCGCGGCACCGGCACGCTTATACACGTTTCTCTGTTTGTATGTTTTGTGGGTGGCTCTTTGTTCAGACAGTCGACACTCGACGCGAGGTTATTATATCGTTAAGCCATTTAATTATCTCGGCAAACTACTCCCCGGAATATTCGCTCCGGCCTGCCTTAACGAGTGTACATGGTTACAGGCGGGTGTGGGTGTAGTGTACTCTCCGCTCTTCCGACTCGCCGTCTGCGCACCCATCCTCCCTTCTCTTTCTCTCTCTCTCGCAGTTTCCTACGTTTCACCTCGCCCGCCGAGCCGCATCGTGATCCACGAACCGTTAAAACGGCGCTGAACAGGTCCACAATTTGTCTAGCGGCTTGGTCCAACTAACGAGGAAACTACGGGCGAGATACGCTTAAGATTTCCGCGAAACTTTTCGCCTGCGTTCGCTCGTTCGTCGGTTCGCTCGTCCAAGGGGAGAACGCGTAAGTCTTTCCACTTGTTTCGCAGCCTTTGATTTACCCGAGCGAGGTCGAACGCGGAGGTTACTCAAACTTAGCGGAGTTTACTCGGCAATTTGTATGCTTTGCTAATGGAAAGTTGCCTCTCCGTTGACTGTAACGAAGTGTATTTTCGCGTAACGGCGGCAACGGCTGGCAGTGGCGAGGAGAGAAGAGAGAAATTTGCAAAGAGAGAGGGTGAGAGAGGGAAAGAGAAGAAGAAAACCAGCAGAGAATGCGCGATCGTGACCGGAATTAAGCAGAGCGATTTTTCCAGCGAATTATCGTTGCGTTGCTTTTTGTTCGCTCCCTCGCTGTTTCCCTGTCTCCTCTCGTGGGAACGAAATTGTTTGATCAATTATGACGGATGGAGAGAGAGAGAGAGAGAGAGAGTGAGAGGGAAGAGGCCCATCGTGCCGTGCTTTTAAATCCGCGCGCGCTCGCTCGCTCGCTCGCTCGCGCGATTTTATTTGCTTATGCATTTGTCCGCGCTGGAAACGTGAGTTCACGTTCGGCAAACAGACTCTCCTAACGAAGCTGCGGCAGCGTACACACTACACCATCGTGCTAAACCGATAGCCTGTAAAAATCATTTCCGAACTTCTATCGGGTTCGAGTCCCTGTCTCTCTCTCTCTCTCTCTCTCTCTATTTCTTTCTCCCTCATCTCTCGTTTGCGGTGCTGCTATAGCGGCCGCCGACGATAATATCGACGCGCTATTAAAGTTTTCCCCCACATCCTATCCGCCCCCTTCAATTCCAATCTGCCGCGCTCTTAGCGATGATCGCCTCGATTCCCGCGCATCGCGTTTTTTCACGTCTCGCGGAATAATACCCGTTCGCTTTTATCTGGTAATTACAGCGGAAATACTCGAGAGGCACCGTTACGCGCTCTCGAGCCCGTTAATTGCCTCGCCACTTACTTAATCTAATCTTGGAAATTTATCGAGATCCGAGCGATATAAATTCGCGTCATCCCGCGCATATCTACGTACGTGCAATCGCGTAATCTTTTTTTTCTTTTTTTTTTTACGCGATGCTTCGCGGCGCGTATCGACGACGAAGGGCGACCGGCGATGATATCCCGATATCGCGATAACGATCAAACGAATTGTTGCGCAACCGATATCACTTACGCGTGAAATTTTTTTTCTCGCGGTTGTAGCAACAGAGGCCGGACCTGCCGAGACTACTGCAGCAGATGCACGCCCAGCAATTGCCGCCTGGCGCGACGATGGGACCACATCCGGGTATACCCGGACTTCCTGGATTGGGCCCAGGTGCCGGTATACCGGTCCCCACCTCTGCGTCCGCGCTTCTCGGTTTGAGCCTTCCTCCGGGAGCGGCCGCCACTCCGGGAGGTACTGCCGCGCATCCACTGTCGATGCTGACGAAACCGGACCTTCATCGAGGTCAGCCTGACGATCTGAAGCCTAACGGAGGTAAGACGTACATTTTTACATTTTTTATATCAGATTTTTACAATATTTAAACTCGAGACATATGTCTAAAAAAAATAGATTTAAAAATTTATAAAACAGAGTCTGAAGCTTAAAATTTCGAGTGTATCAAATTTCGCGTTAAAAATTGCGAGAAAAGTATCTCTTTCAGTTTCGTCAATCGCTGCGGTTACGTGTAGAATATATCTCTCTTAACGAACGTGAGATCAGCCCGCGTTAATAGAGAAGATTCGATTCGTGGAAGCCCGTTGGTTCCAATGTCTCGGGCAACTCTCGCGCACTCAGCGACTCGCTCGTGATTTCGCGCGCCAAACGATCCGTCTAACTGTCTCATTCGTGGAACGAATTGCGTATCCAGTTTCCTCCCCGTATAACTTGGCTACCTGCTGTTCAATCGCTTATCTTGACTTCTGTGAGAATAAGCCGGTAACCGATCCTCTCATGAGACGATACGCGTTGTTTTGCCGCGTTCGTCGTGACTCGTAATCTCATCGATGATTCAGCGGTATGCGTAGGCGACGATGAACGTAAACACCGATTAATCTGTTTGAGAGCTGTCGTCGGTGTAACGGATGAAAACGTCTTCGTGAGAACGTTTTTGAGAAGAGAGGGACTACTTTGCGAGACTCGAAAGTTACTGAAATTAAGCAGAACCTTCTCTCGTTCTGCTATTTTAAATACACGGTTTGGAGCCGATGACGCAAACGAGACCGTGCTTAAATCCGAGAGAAGCACCTGAAACTCTCGATCTTGACCTCGAGAATCTACTCCGATGGTTTTAAGTCCTCGTCCTCTCTCTTTCCCTCTTTCATTCTCCATCTTTCTCGTTGGCACGTCACGCGAGTACAAGATGATCTTCGTTCGCACTCTCGGGAGGGCCCCACGTAGCGCTGACGAAGATGCGCGGTGCTCCAGACTCATCTCTTTCTCCCTCTCTCTCTCCTCTATCGTCCTCATTCTCGCGCGCTTCTTAGCTCCTCTCCGATGTCTCGCTCGGCGTGTCTCGTTCTAACCACAACCATCTCTCAAGAGAGCACTCAGAATCTCCTCTCGACACGAGTGTACTTCCACAACCCGTTCCCCTCTGCCTTTCCCGCGCTTGCCACCCTTACTCGCTGTCTCTATTCCCTGATGGCCTCCACTCTGACCCTGCCTATCCTCTCCCTCGACTCGCTCGCACCTAACTATGTTACTCAAGCTGGATGTATAGCCTCCGGTCGGTTTGCTCCGCGTGTTGTTTTGCGTTTTCCGACTATTGTCGGGGCTATCGTAATTAAATATTCACCGATCTTGGCGCAATTACCTCGACGGAAGTGTTCTCAGAAATTTCATTCAATAATTAAAATTTAAATGACAAATTGTGTTTACATTTGCATATTTGCGAAATATTCGATAATGCTTTAGACTTTAGACATTATTTCGAATTCGTTTTCTCTATCCGACTGTACTCGTTCTACAAACTTATCTTCTTTTTCTCGTCAAAGCGCGAACATACATTTTGTTTCGTTGAAATAGAAGAAGAGTGAAAAAAGCGCGACGAAAAAGAAACGAATCTGCCACAGTCCACATTGTCGCGGATACTCTTTTGAAACGAGATTTCGGCGCGAACCGAGAGACGTGTAACGGCCCAGTATTTCTGTCGTGACAACTGAAACTTCTTCCCTTCTTTCCGGGACATTGCTTGAAGCGAATTGTTTCTGCCAGTGTGTAGCGCGCCCCGTTATCGTTTTGCTCTCTCCTCTCCGGTGGTTTTTCGCATCTCGTACTAAAACGGCTTCATCTTCGGACATATCCGCCAACGTAATATCTGCCAACGGCTGGCTGTACATGAAGATTTTCTTTCTTTTTATTCGCTCAGCGATCTACAGTTTTTATGGTCGATTAGAAATTAATGTTGGCCATTGTTACAGCGTTTATAATAGCGGCGTTCTCTGATTCTCGCTCAATTTACCAAGGTTTATCTCTATATCGCTGCTTCTAAAGTAGAAGTAGTACGATTTTAATATAAAACAGATTTTCGTTGGATAATTCGAAATATTCGAAACATACTACTTTTTACGCGATAATTTTCCGACTAATGGGCGAGTTGTATATATGTATGTTCTCGGTACTTTTAGCGAGCTCGCCCCCCAAGATGGGAGACGAGATGTGAGTACGTGGGTCCTTAAAACGCCTCTCGGAAATACTCGACGACCTCTTCGCGCTTTAGTAGAAAATTATGCGCGCTCTTCCGCGTCCGTTTACGAGCACGTGCGCGAGAAAGAGAAGAGTAGTCGAGTGTGGGAGGAGAGAAAAGAGTTTCCTGGCCGGATAGTAGGAAGAATGAAAGGGGGATGACGGGGCATTAGCGAGTACTGTGGCGCGAAGAGAACAACGATACTTATCGCTCGTTCTCTTTCTCTTTTCCTCTCTCTTTCGAAATTGCTCCGTTTTACACGTGTCAGCTCGTGGACGTGTATTCCCGAATTTTTAACCCCTGAAACACTGATCCTCGGCCTCTTCCGCATATTTACGTCTAGCTACTTGCGACGATGCCCGGAAAAATATCAGAAAATTCTCCGCTCCATCAGGACCTTCTTCCCCGAGAGACTATAATATCATTCCCTTTATTTGACGGACTATAAAGACTATAATAGTAAAACCACTCGTTCGTTCGCGATGTTGATACTCGATAATATCGTCCAAATGGGAAGCTTAGGAATTAAGGTTTCATCGAGCGACGAAAATGCGCGTTTTATTGTGCAACTTATTTTTAAGGAGACGCCGCGCCTCAATAACGCGGATATCGAAACTCTGTCTCTTGCGCGTCAATAAAAATATTTTATTTCCGCGGTGGTTAATGTCGCGGGAGAAAAGAGAGGCAATTTATGGTGGTCCCGGTGCACCAGGAACATAAACGGCTCGTGTAATTCTTACTTCGTGATGGGATGGGGTAACGGGAGGAAAAAGATATCGTTAAGATATTTCCTACGAGACCGAAGTGTACCAACCGAGAAAGGTGGAGGAGGAGGAGGAGGAGGAGGGTGAGCAGGAGGAGAAGGAGAGGCTGGGGAAATCGAGCGAGGGCAAACTATGAACTCAGCTTCTCGAGGACAAAGCTTTTCCGTCTGGATTTTCTTTGCTCCCTATTCCAGCCGGTCTTTCTTTTTCTCCGCGTTCTCTCCCTCTCCCTCTCTATCACTGTCTCGAAAATCCTTGAGAACTCTAGCTAGTCTCGCGTATATTCCATCTTCCGCTTCTTTTAGCTCCTTCTTTTCGCGAAAAAGATTCCGTCGACATATCGTCGACTCTATATTCGCTTCGACGTTGTAATAATAATGAAAAACATTCACGACGCGTCCATTCTGTCAGGAATAGATATGTCGACTTTGAAGAAATGATATCTGAAACACACGGACGATTTCGCAAATAAAGCCGCGCTGTTAGATATATCTCTAGTCTTAACGATAGTGCGATTTTTATACGTGACTCACACGAAATTTTTACGTTGCAGGTCTCAATCCAGCCGAGGAGAGACATGTGAGTATCACATTTAAATATTATTTAAGTAATTTTTTATTATTTTGTCACGGATGAGAAAGACAAGCGTGTCGCTGATACTGCCAAGTACGTAAAATTTCACCCCATAAAGCGAAATTACACTGCCGCTTGTATTATTGGATGATAGCGCGATGTATTATTGGATGATAGCGGAGATAGCGAACGAACGAGAGAGCGAAAGAGGAAATTAGCGCGATACACGATAGCGTGGAGAAAAGGAAAGAGAGCGAAGCGGTGCAGAAAGCGGATGGAAGGCGGAGATGGCGACGAAGGTGGAGGAAACGCGGAATGGACATAAAAGCCTGAACACCGGAACACAGGGCCATAAAAAGCTCGTCGTCAAAAGCACTCCCTTCCGCTTTCATCGACCACCCGATGCCTCTCTCTCTTTCTCTCTCGCTCGCTCTTGACCTCTCTATTTCTCCGCGTTTCTCTCCTTCTTCGATAACATAAAACGTCCGCTAGTTGCGGCGCACGCGTTTATTAAAAGCGTTCCGGAGAGGAAAAAAGCTTCGAGAGCGCTCGAGGGTACCGCCGTTCGCGCTCTCCGCCTCCCGGGTCTCTCTCGAGTGTCCTGCGAGATCGTCCTACCGATCGATCGATCGCTCGCTCGGCAAAAGGCTCGCGCGAGAGAAAGGCGAATCGATGCCGACGCGGTCGGAACTTCCATTCTCGCTCCTACTTTCTTTTTCGTTTTTCCGAGATCGATGAATATCGATGAACGCAGTTAGCTCGGGCGTCGATTAAACGGTCCCGTGCGTCGTAACAGCGTTCCCGCATTAACCGATGCGATGCGGCGAAACGAATGGGCGATTAAGGTTTCACGCTCGTTGAAAAATTCGCGTACCACTTGGCGAATCGCGAAAAACACAGTTTGATATTTGATTTCGCGAATATTTTCGCACCCGAGCGGGCGACGAATTTTTTTCTCTCTTTTTTTGGGAAGGGTGGGCGGAGGGAGGGAGGTTATTGATCCTCTTTCGGCCGTGGTAAAATTTACTACGAGAGCGAACGGGCCGAGTTGTGTAACTCGTTCGATTCGATGGCGATGGCGCCCGCGGCACGCTGCCAGCCCGATAATTAGCGTCCGTTTAATATGCACAATTATTACGGATTGATAATCGGGGCTGCGCGTCCATTACATTGGTATGGAGATAGATGGTAATAGGTTGCTATCGATGTTAGCTCTTCTCTTTCGCCCGTACGTTCCCTCCCTCATCCCTTGCGTCGCGGTGGTTCCCCTCTCCCCTCTGGCTCTTCCCTGTGTGAATTCTCTTCCGTTTATCTCCCCCGTTCGTCGCTCCGACTGAGTACCTCTTCCA
This sequence comes from Prenolepis imparis, assembly GCF_030444845.1. Lineage (NCBI taxonomy): Eukaryota > Metazoa > Arthropoda > Insecta > Hymenoptera > Formicidae > Prenolepis > Prenolepis imparis. Next base: position 7,430,656 of record NW_028141171.1, on the reverse strand, counting down.
CAGTTTCAAACTGCGACCCTGAGGGCTGTGAAATTGAAATATGAATGCTAATGGGGTTACTCGCCTCGGCGTCATATAATATTACTGATTGTCGGGCAGATATAAGTCCTTTTATATTCTCTCTCTTCGCTACAGATTTTTCGTTCGCCCCTTACATCTTTATTCATCCCCAGAAACACCTCAGACGATCGATTTCTCCTAAGCTTCATTAATCTTCTCTTTCCTTTTTATTTTACCTAACGGGTTAATAATTTAAATGATAATAAATTCTAAAGGGCCGCGATTACGCGCGCACATCCCTCCCCATTTGAAAGTTCGCTACTTCCTTTGTTCCGTCAAGACGTTTCACCGTATGTATGCCGTATTGATCGACAGTCCGATCTCGGCGCGAAGACGTCTATCGCCTTCTTTTCAACGGGAAGGGAGTTCCGAGCCATCGAACAAATTGACGCCGTACTTACCAAGTTCCGAGGAGCGAAGAATTACGTTCCCATCGATCCGCTTTTTCGCGTCACTTTGAATTTATACCTCCTCTCCGCAGCAACGTGGAGCAGGCTGCACGATAAAACTTCTATTCCGCTCGACGGCTCGTTACCCAACTGCATTTTCATGTCCTTCCGTGCTTCTCCTCCTGCCTCCGTCCTCTACCGTGCAATCCGATCTCGTGATTGGATCGACGAGGAAGAACGGTGCTTGCGGAAAAGAGGCAAACCATCGCCAGAGAGGGTAAAAAAAAAGAGGGAAAAAAGAAGATTGAGAAAAAAAAGCGTGAGGGAGAAGAAAGGGGTTATATACGACTGTAGAGAGAAAAAGAGACGAGGGAGAGAGAGTTGGCGTCTCAATTCGAAAACGGCGACAGCCGGAGAGAATGCGAGTCGTTATTATTCGCGTACTAGTAAAGTCCTCTCCTTTCATTCTTGGGAGCTTTACCTTTCGCTTCCTGCCTCGTCTTTCTCTTTCTCTCTCTCTTTTTTTCTCGCGCGCGTGAGATGCGCTTCGCTCCTCCGTTTTCAGGATTTTTCACGACCTGAGAGATATTTACTCTGTGGGTTCCGTACACTCGGAGTTTTCCGAGGATACGAAAAAGAAGCTACGATGCTTATAGATCGACATCGACGTTAACATCGTCATCGTCATCGTCGTTGTACGATAAGAGGAAAAAAAAGAGCAGGAGTTTGTACGAGTTAGTCGAGTTAATCTTCGTCTCGCCATCCCTCCCATCCCGAGGCATCAATTCATAAAGAATTCATAAAACTCCGTAAATCGGCTGCTTCTTGTTGTATAAAAAAAAGAGAGATAGGAGAAAGGAGGCAGCCGTGGAATATTTTTTATCGCACCGATACAGACGAGAAAGGGAGGAGCTTTCTTAATTTACTTCAACCGGCACGCAAGCACGAGCTTAATTGAATTACGCGGTACTTGGGCATCGTTTCGCTATTAGCTCGCGATAAATTGTCGCGAAAGCTGGTAATCTCGATGGCGACGACGACGACGACGGTACTTGTGGAGATCGTAAATGTTTTATTCCGTTGTAATGTCAATAAAATCTTCGTCGCTAAAATCGATCGTGATTGTAAAGCCAATTATATTGCATATTGTTACGCTCGTATTTTTCTCGTTTCTTACTCGCATTAATGAATAAACACTTATAACGTGAAACGCGTTCAATAAACAAGATATACAAAGCATCATTCACAAACACATCTGTATGATTCGAAGATTGAGCTCTTATTTTTTTTTTTTTTTTGTTTTGTTTTGTTAATTCGTTGTCTCACACTTCTTTTGTCACACGCATATCTTTATGGTGATATTAATCTTGTACAGTGAATTGTTTAAACATTGACGAGAAATGCAACAATATATACGATATTACGTGTTTAATTCGGGACTATGACGTCGGTACGATTTGCTGAGCGTTAATTGTGATCAAATATCAACCTGGAAAAAAATTGCCTCCCTTTCTCCCCTTTTGTAGCCCAGAGGCCCCACGCAACCGCACCAACGATCCAGATATCTGGAAAACAGGAATGATTTTAAACGTTTAATCGAAATCGATTCCGTTATTTACTGCGTATAAGCTCTCGCGATGTTGCGGTGATAGGTACACGGTCTCTGTTCCGGGAGTTGAAAATCGGCTACGAATCGAGACGCCGCGATATCGATTGTTCGTCCTCCTACCCCTCTCGTACGCCTTCTCGCTTTTTCCTTGGTTCAGCCATTTTCCGGCAGTTCGTTCTCCATTGGTCGCGAGGCTCGCGGTCGCGTTACTCTTTTTTCAACTTTTACGCGACCCTCTCGCCTCTCTCACCCTTCGTCTCTCCCGGTCTCTCTTCCATCCTATCATCCCCTACCCGCCTTTTTAATCCCATCACAGAGTCGAGCGCGCACCAACGAGGCTGTCGCCGGAGGTCGGTAAATTAAATCTCGAATAAAGTGCAAATAAACGAGCAAGGGGTGAGAGGGAGAGAGAAAGAGAGAGGGTGGAAGAGGAGGCGTTACCCTGGTGGTGGTCGAAAGTGTGGTACAAAAAAGCGACAGGGTGAGAGCGGAAAAAAAGCCAGGGGGGGAAAAGAGGAAAGGAAGAGAGAGTGAGAAAAGAGAGGAGAGGAGGGGACACACAGAGAGAAAGAACGAGCATGGATGCGGGACCGAGAGAGAATGTAAAAGAGAAAGAGAGAGACAAAAGAGCGAACTGACGCGTGAGAGTGTAATTTATTTTAATTAGAGTGGCTGCATTATGTAAGCGGGTGAAGCGCCGATGAAAGGGTCGAGAGATCCTGACACCGAGCCCCCGACCAACATCCCCCTTCCACTAACACCCTGTCTCTGCTGTCTACCCCCGGGAACAGACTAATTCGTTCTTGCCCAGGGCTGTGACGATGATAGGAGGGCGTTTCGAAAAATCGGCGTGAACATTCGCGGCCACTTTTGCGTAATGGCAAGTTCGAATCTGAAATATTTGCCGATGTGTTTTTAAGTACAAGCACAATGTGACTATAAAATTCAACGAAATTTTCAAATACGTTAAACATAGAGAGAATTGCAAAAGATTAAAAGCTTGCATCGATTATCCATTTAAAGTTTTATTCAAAGCTTTTTTTAATCAAATATTTGTGTGTGATTCAAAGTACTTAATTATCACATTATCTAGTTTTTAAAAAGGATTTGAGCGAAGCTGCGCTGTTGAAGAATCTTAAAGTACATCCGACATGGGGTTCGCGAGATCCGAGTTACGCTCTTGAATTTCTCACCCCTATTTCTTGGGGGGCAAAGTAGAGAACTAGCCAACCCTCCTGCTTTACCGACGCCTCTGATCTCGTTAGGAACGCATTAATTAATTTACAAGATGGCGGCGGTGGCGATGACGACAGTATGAGAGAGCAAGAGCCTCGTCGTACCGCGGGGCGACAGAGGGGAGCGATGAACTAGGGGTTGGGGCGAGGGTTACTGCACGGCACGTTTTAATTACTAATTGAAACGTTCTGCTACCACCTTCCACCGCGCCGATCCCGTAATTCCGTTTCCACGTCGCTGTCACTTTCACCCTCCCTCTCCCTTCCCTCACCCTTAACTCGAACGATCTTCCAGTCCCTTCCAAAGCCCAGCGATCTCCTCTCCGACTCTAATCTTAATATCCGCTCTTCTCTCGGGGATACTTAATATTTTTAAATACTTTGCATACTTTCCCCGGTTATACTCTTCCCGTCTTTTTCCCCTTCGCAGGGAGGATGCTCCCGACTCTCGACACCGGAATTTATGAGACGGTGAATCTGCGGCTTCCGTGAATTAATTAATTAAAAACATCATGGCGCCTTAATAACGCCTCGTCGCGTCCGCTTTTCGGCTTCACTTTATTCTCTGCTCTTCTTTTTGTTTTCCCTTTTTGAAGTACCTTTCTCTTCCGCGGCGCAATCGTTATGAAAATCGGAAAGAAAAGATCGGGGAAGATTAAATCCGTCATGGAATAGGACTTTATAGCTCCTCCCGCTTTATTACCAATTTTTCAGAGTAAATTTCAAACCATCTACAAGACCAAGAGCAATAAAGCATCGCGTAATAAATATAGGAAGATGTCTAATTATTTCAAGTATCAATTATTAACGAAAGGTGCATGTGAAATGATAGATTGTGCTTGCGACGGTAGCAAAAACGCAACACGGCACTTTGTAACGCGTCCTAGTTTTACAGTCGATTGGCAACAAACGTAATCGTCAGGAAAAAGACAAAGATACACACACACACACACACACATACGCATATGTATATATAAAAGTTGCGCGTGTCGCGATCGCAATCAGAGCGCAACGGATCGGCGGTTTTATAGTCATTGCGCGTCTGCAACGATCGATGACGATTCTGCGAAACGGAATAAAGTGTCTCTCCGTATTTATTACACGGCACAGCAGCGGCGGTACGTAGGTGCGGTTGGGAGCAATTTTAACAACAGTACCTCAACGGCGAATCGCTTCGTCGCGGTCCTTTACGATCGATTCTCTCTCGGCTCGTAGTTTTCGTTCCGCTTCGCTTTCGCGCGCTGATATATTTACGCTCGCCGTTTGTAGCTTGTAGAGCGATATAAGCCCCCGGTGTCACACAATTTTTAATCAAGAAATTAACTCGAGTTCTTCGCATCTCGCAGACTGCCGTTCAGAGCTCGCGCGATTTCTCCCCTTCGTCATTTATTCAGTTTGCATTTTAAAGATTAGATATTTTTTATAGTTTTGAATCTTTCCTTTTGAAAAATTTAAAATACATATTAATATATATGATTTCTCAATGACATAATTTTTAACATGTGTGTGTATATCTTCGCACGAAGTGCTTCAATACACACTCTCGAGATCGTATCACCATTCTTGCGCGTTTTTACGACTCGTGGCGCGCTTAACGGCCGACTAAGCTTTTTAATAATTCGTCGACCGGTAATTACTCCGTAATTTAATGAGGCAGCCGTAAAAGGCCGTTCGTAGTAAGTCGACGCAAAGATCGACCGTCGCGTAATTACGTCTCTGTGTATATTTCACAATATAATCTGCCGGCTATGCTGCGTACTCTGTGCAACGCGTTTTCTACGACGCTGTGAAAAGCTTTTTCCGCGACGACGACGACGGGAGGAACAAAAGAGGAAAAGGGAGAGAGAGAGATGGACGAAAGAGAGAAAAAAAGCAGAAGCGAAAGAGAAAAGCGACGACGAAGAGAGCGAGAGAGAGAGAGAAAAAAAGAGAGTGGTCGCGAAAGCGTGGATTTGTTATTAAAAACGTCCCGCTGGAAATATAACGGACTGCGCGCTATGGATGCAGTTTGCAAACGAGAACGCGAGATACATAGCGAAGGATCATTATTTTATTCCGATATAACGTCCACCGTTACATAACGTGGGCGATACGCGAATTCGCGGACAGAAAAAAAAATCTGAAAATTTGCGAACACCATGCTTCTTGTTAGAAATTCACGCAACGAAATACATATATGTAGAACGAAGTACTGTACCGTATAATTTTTATTCCGTATATTTTGAAGGAGAGAAATTTGGTATACACCATCATTCGCGCGCGTCTACAATTCCGATTGACTATTTCGTATTCCGTTCAGACTTTTCGATCTAACGGCAAGCACACGTGCTCGCTTTTTGGCGAACGTTCAAGAGGAGGACGCGCCGCAGGATAACGTTTAACTCGCTAATGTAGGAAGCCAATGAGGTTGCGCGTTCACGTCTTTCCGGTGGAAGATACTACCGCTATAAATCAGACGGTCGATCGGCGACGGGTGGCCAACCGGTCCTCATCTCTTCTTTCTCTCTTTCTCTTACTCTCCACCTTCCGCTCCTTTCGTCTCGCCTCCTGCCGGCAGTGTGGCTCGACGACGTCCATTAACTCTCTTTTTTGCGATGTGTAATGACCTTAAAGCGCCCATGGTTTACGAAGCCATTCGTTAAGGGCCCCTCCGCGCCGCGTTGGTAATCGCGCGAGAATGCACCTCCGCGGGCATTGTTGCATACGACCTTTTTTTCTCTTCCCCCCTCATCTGTCTCTCCTCCTCACCGGCTTACCTCGACATCGGGCATCTGCTCGCGCCCCTCTTTTCCTTCTCGACTTTTTCTCGTCATCCTTATTGCAAAAGGTGAGAACGTACGCGCGCGCGAGAGAGAAGACAAGCGGTCGGTAGAAGGGTGAGATAATAGGAGAGAAGCTCCGGTGTACCGCCGAGCGTGCGCGCGCGAAATAAAGCGACGATCGGGATGCACCATGGGCTTTTCAATTACCCGTAGCTCCTCTTCTCTCACCGCACTCACTTCTCGCTACTCCGCTTGTCCTCATTCTCTTGCTCCGCCGTCTGTTTTGTTTCCTCCTCCCTCTCTCCATCTCTCTGACGGAGCGATAAAAATGTTTCTTCGTTCTCTCCTTCTCCCTCGCGGATAACACGCAGGCACTTTATGGCGCAGGCTATTCTGTTTGCCCCTTATTTCTCCGCCCGATCGCCTCCCGTCCTCGATTTCTTCGTCTTTTATCCCCTCGCATCATTCTTCGTGTGTCGTCTTTTCCTCGCGTCTCGGCCTCAGCTTTACTGTACTTCTCTCAGGAAGCTGCTGCTGCTTCTCTCGTAAAAGACCACTCATATGCTTCGTTGCGGGACTTTCTCGATGACTTGGCTCGACAACGCCCGCGTACGAACAAGGGCACCATCGGCGTTTTCCCCCCATTGAAAAATCTGCGCGTGCAATCAGGTCGAGCTGCCTGGTCGAGTAGGTATTCACGCGACGCTATGGCCTTGGCGGTTCGCGTCAGAACCATGTTCGTAATTAAAACCGTAATTAAAAGCAGTAATTACGAGAAGCGCGACGCTCGATCGATCGATCGTAAGGACGGGGAACGTTGCCCGAGGCTGGTTGCCTCGTATGAAAATTTAATGAAACTTGAGCCTCGAGGCTTCGATTGGTGGGAAGGGCGAGAGAGAAGGATGATACAGCGGAGAGAATAACATTTTTCAAAAATGTCATTTTTTTAAGTTATATATTCATTAAAAAAAAAAAACGGAAATTGCCTGTCTTTTATTATTTTTTTTTCGGCGCAATTTTTATCGCGCGCGCGAACCGAATTTGGACCGAAAACGCGTTCGCTGCAACCGCCGGTTCGTTGGCACGATAACGATAACTGTTGCACTATCGATCACGTGATGGAACCGCCTATATGTGTATATGTATATGTATATACGTATATGTACGCGAAAGAAAGTACGCGAGCGACGAGATGATGGTGTGTATACGCGGGGGCCATGGGACGCGCGTTGCCGCATAAAATTGCGGAGCCCAGCAGCGCGGCGCCGAGCCGAGCGAGCCGAGATAGCTGCAAACAGACGCGAGTTAATTTAAAAATGCAAATTCCACCACGGGACTCTCTGCCGCTCCGGGGGCGGGAAAAAGAGAGCGATGCACGAGAGAGAGAAAGGGAGGAAAAAGCGCGAGAGAGAATACACAACGCACCGAGAGAAAGGGAACTTTGCTATTTACGGCGGCGTCATAAATCATAGCGTTGTGAATGTCTGGTCCGATTCGCGGCGTTGCGTGTGAGCTTTATTTATATATGTCGTCCAATTTGACCAAGTCCGATTGCGAGAACGCTTCGTTCTTCCGTTGAAAATTTGACGGGGATAATCCGCGTGTAGAATTACAAGCAGCATCAACAATAACGTCTGTATTGAATAAATTCCAGCATCGACGCTTTTATAAAAATTTTCTGCAAGTGCTGTTTATAATTAAAATCCCTCATCTGAAAAAAATACGATTCGATTTGCCTTGTATAGAAACACACAAGTCACATCGAGCTGCTTGTTTTCGTCGAGCGGAGATCAGCTGATTGTCGAAAAGATCGGTTCGGCCGAAACGCCGCGTTGCCCTGCTGCGACGATGATAAAAATTCGCACGTGTACTAATTGCCGTTGTGACGAACGCACCGATTGATCCAGTGACATATACGCGGCAGATTCTGCGAACCGATTACCGTCGTCCTGTCCGACACAATCATAAAAAATTCCATGCATCCGCGATGCAAGCTGGATATTCTCCCGAAATTGCGCGCGCTCAGATCCTGTCATGAATCTTGCCGCCGTTGTAGCTCGCAGGCGCGATTTCGTTCGGTAATTAAATTAATCGTCCGATGCGAAATCGCGAAGCGAAGATCGCGATCGAGTATTGAATATTCCGAAGCTGTTATTCTCAAGCGAGTTTGACGAGAAACCGCGAAACACAAGTGGCAACGTAATATAAATGCCGCGGATGTTTATTTGTTCAAAAGTCGAATTTTGAAGATGCACTATTATTGTAGTTTACGATTGTTCTCCTCGTCCGAGATTTAAACCGACTCGTCACGACGTACGGAATATCTTCAGCGAAAAGATAAATACAAAAGTTTCGTTGGAAATACAGATATCTCATGGTCATTCGTGCGACGTCAATCTCAAAGTTGACATACTAGGAGTCTTGTCTTTTGTTTCTCTTCGACATGCTCGACAGTCTGAGATTTAGCGACACGAAATGCATTAATCGAACATCTCTCGTTGCGGCGCAAAGTCCCGCAATGTCCATCAACCATGGGCATCTCCCGCAGTCGATGATATCGCCTCGCCTCCGCACGGAATCCCAATTTCTCGATGTTAGTCGTTCCTTCGAGAACGACGACGATGATGACAACGACGCTGCTGAGAGCCACTGGGTGCAATCTTGTACCAGCTGGGGTTTGCGGGGTCTTGGGAGACGCGACTCTGGCTCGTAACCTTCTCTCTCGGGGTCCTAGCCACGACGACGAGGATGGAGCGAGGAATAGGGAAACAGGCACCACAGGCAGGGCAGGCAGGCAGGCAAGCGGAGGATACGGAGATGGTTGGTCGACGTAGGGTAAGAGCGCGCGAGTAAGTAGCGGCAGTAAGGGGGTGAGAGAGACGGCGGAGAAAAGGATAGAGGAGTGAAGGAGCCGGAGAGAGAGGACGGTGGGTGGTCGGTCGGTGGCTTGGGATATATCCGTAAGGTTAGGGTGGTTGAGTCGAGACGAGGCGCCGTGGCGAAGGAGTCGCTCACTCACTTACCACCCTCATGGCTGCGACCGCCAACCCCAATACTATGCACACGGCCAAAGCCGTCTCCCGCTTCCATCCCCCCGCTGTACTCCTTTCACCGTTCCTCCCGCTTTCATCCCGTCTCACCCTCGAAAGAGCCACCCCTGACTGTACTTCGGTGCCTGCTGTTGCTTGCCAAGTTGCTTGCCTGCCTGCCTGCTTGCGGACCAAGTCGTCCCTAACACTACAAAGTCTATATATCTACGGTATACCCGCAGCTCCTCCTACATTCCACCGTCTCTCCCTCCTTTTCCTCGTCCTCCCCAGGGGTACCAACCCCCATATTGATCGTGGCACGAATCCTCTTTGTGGGAGAAGGTGGTATGGATAGCCGACGGGATAGGTGTAAGTAAACTTACGTGAATGGAAGGCGGGCCGCGTGTGTATCATTTCTTCGCGGAGATATATACACACATATCGTATGTGTACGATGTACATATATGCATATATGTATGTATGTATTGTACACACATGCACACTAACGCAACACACACGAGCGAGAAAGCAGGAGAGAGAACAGAAACGGGAAACGACATTGCGAGGTATCGGCGTCTCGAGAAGGAGAAAAAGGATGCGCTTACCTCTCCGAAAGACGAGACTTCCTACATATTACTACTAGCGGTATCGACTGTGGACGAGAGGTGGTGTACGTTTTCGCATGATTTTCTAGAGAACTGAATCACGTCGCGATTTCCTCGTGGAATCTTTTCGCCGCAGCAGTTATAATCCATCCGCTAGAATCCTCTCTCCGTTTTAACAGTAATAAATAACATGCATATTAATTTATTTAATTATTTAAATATATTTTACAACATTCAGAAATTTTCTTCTTGAGCAGAAATTAAGTTCGCCATTCATTTAGACGTGCGACACGATCCAAGGAGACATTGCAATATACTTTAAAGTATTTTAAGCTAAAAAAAATATCGTCAAGAAAGTAGCTCAAAGTTATTTTTGTACCGGCGATAAAATCGAAAGATATTTTGGATTACTTTGGCGCGTCTTATTTTCTAAGATCGTCTCAAAAGCGACGCGACAATTGTCTCGTCTGCTTCAGTGGATTCCAGCCGGATAAGCAGTGACCGACCATTTCCAGATAACGAGAAGACTACTCTTCTTCTACGGGGGAGGTCGGAAGAAAAAGATCTCTCTCTTCCTCCCTTTCTCTCTTTCAGACTTCTTTCGCAAGGAAAACTCGAAAGAGGCACGTAATACGACTCCTGGGGAATCTTTTTCTTCCGAGAATCTTTCATGACGTGAACGGAGCGCGTGTTTGCGGAACTCTCCCCCTGTTCAACCCCCTCCGGCTTTTGTCTTCGCTTTTCTCCCGTCGCTATATCGTCGTCGCGAACGGAAGAACACGATTGCTTGATTTTTCCACGTCGCGGGATTTTATATTCGTTCTCTCGAGTGATATCTCGACGTTGTTTGACAAGACTGCGGTACGATACCGCGCCGGAATGTAATTTCGTACGTTAATCGCCTGGAGATACTTGCGAACGTATTCGTACATCTTCCTCAAGGTTCTATTTTTTATTTCTTTCCGCTCGAAGCGTCTTCGGCGTCTCTCGACCGCGAGAGGGGGATGATACCGAGGCGTCGAAGTAATGGACCGAAAGAGCGAGAGAGGCGGCGGCGACGCGATAGTAGTGAATGAGAAACGAAGGGTAATTGAGAAGAGGAGATTTACTTCGACACCGACTGCGAGGGGACGCGATGGAGAGGTTTACGGTTTACGGGGTTGCGAGATGGGGCGCGCAGTTATCGGAGACAGGGTACAAGGGCTCTGCCACATTTATATAAGTGTACGCCTCTATATATACATATATACATATACATATATATATATATATATATATATATATATATATGGAGGTATACGGACTCTGTCGACGACGAAACTGCCGTCTGTAAAACTTTTCGTCGTGAGGGCTTTTCTCGATTTGAATCCTTGAGCGATCTTGCATTTTTGAAAAATGCATCTTTCCATGTTTTATGAAAATTGTCAATTGATGTTTTTCTCTTTATTTTATTTTATCGTGCCGAAAGAGAAAGATAAAATATTGATAAGCAATATATGTGTATTACTTATTAATGATAATAACAATATTAATAATTTTATTTAACATGCGAGAAAAAAATGAAGAGTTAACAAATCAAATAGTATATATATCTACTTTTATTTCATATTTAACATTGAAAATATATTTCCGTGATAAAAACTTTAAGTGAAATCTCTTCTTTAATTAGACTAGAACAACACAAGCGCGCACCATTCCTCGATTTTATATAAAAAAGAATGTTATTTTTATATAAAGTTTGTTTAAACTTGATTAATATTTTTTGACAGAAATCAGCTGATACCTGTCAAAAATATTAGTTGAGTTAATTTGCTAATTAAATTTTAAAATAATATATTATAAAAATTAAAATAATAACATGTTTTAAATACTATATGTTATAATTCTTTAAACTCGATTAAAATTTTTGACAGTTATCACCTGATTTCTGTTAGAAAATATTAATCGCGGACAAAGTATATATTATAACATATTATATTATTTACAACATATTATTATAATTAAAATACTTTTAATTAGATCTCTATTCGGGGAAAAACAATTTGTTTTAATTGGTACAAGAGTGCAATTATATTGAAAAGATGCGATGAAATAAAAAAGAAGTAAGTGCTTTAAGAGTTCAGGACACCCAGTATATTGAATTGCTTTCGGAAACGGACATGCTGATGTTTTTCTCGCTACTCGTGCATAAAAAGATAGAAAGAAGCAAAACTCTATACGAGATCCGTCCTATTATTCTTCGTTCACCTCGAAGCGAATGGAGGTCGTACGGGCCGAGAGAGATAAGTAATTCCGTCGATACCTCTTCCACCCATCCAACGGGAAAGTCGTTTTATTTAATCGCGAAAGAGGAAGGAAGGAATTTAGTCGTTCTACCCTCCATCCGTCGACCATCCCCCATCGGCCGCAAGAAGTCCTTCGTTCTCGATACGATTTCCGTGGAAATTTATCGAGGCAGTGGAATCGCGCGGTCCGTAAAAAAATCTCGGACGAATAAATCCTGCAAATCTCCGTAATCGGATTAATCGCGCAAAACGAGGGCCGATCGTGTCTCTGTCGCGTCGATAAGAGATTTTATAAAAATCGTAACGTTCTCGTCGAACGGTTTTGTTAAAGACCACGCTGATGTTAACGCTGAATATTGATTGTTGCAGAGAAATTCGATATCGCCGGCGGAGCGAGAGAAATACAGGCCTCGCAGTACGCCCGATCCGCAACACGAACATCTGCATTTGACAGGGAAGAAGATGAAGAAGGAGCACGACAAAGACATAGGCCATGTAAGTATCCAATATTGGTGCTCCATGCTCCGTGATCCGCGATCCGCGATCCGCCTTAATAAAAAGCCGTGCGTGTTCTCCCCGACAGCAAAGCGATGGTGAAAAGAGCGACCAAGACCTGGTGGTCGACGACGCGAGCGAGGGTCCGACCAGTCCGGCGGCGAACGGCACCGCGTCGCCGCGAGAAAATGGTCTGGACAAGCTGGGCCCGTCCTCGGTGCCTTTGAGCGGCCAGGTAAAGAAAGAGGTACCACCGCCGTCGCCTAGAAGCGGCACCAGCAGCAACGCCAGCACTCCCTCGGCCAAGAAGATGGAGGAACGCGAAAAGCCGACGACACCGATCTCGAAACCGGTCACACCCACGTCGGCAGGTCGGTGTCGATTCATTGGCAACTGATGTAGCGTACGAGGAGAGAGTAGAGCGTCGAGAGAAAATAAGGGTTGGTTGACGGTATCGTAGGTGGTAGCAGTTCCGGCTCCGGTGGCCTGAAACCGTCGAGTTCCAGCAAACCGCTGGTCTCGGCCTCGGTGGTCGGTCCTTATCCCCCGCATTATCCTCCACCGCATCATCCACCAACGGGACCTCACGTGGACATGCTGGGCTATCCCCAGGCGGCGCTCAACGGCTACCCTGCGAGACCACCCCTTCAACAACTCTACGATCCTCACGCCAGCATGAGAGCGCCGCTCGGACCACTCGGCGTGCCTCCCGGTGGCAAGCCGTGAGTGTTTCTCCTCTTTAATAAATAATTCGTCGTCTGTCTTGCTCCTTATTACGTCATCGTTTTAATATATATTTATCGCAATTTTTATGGGAAAATCTTTATTTGTTCAGCAGTGCGTACAGTTTTCACGTGTCTAGCGAAGGCCAGATGCAGCCGGTGCCGTTTCCGCAGGACGCACTTATTGGCCCAGGCATACCGCGTCATGCGCGTCAAATAAACACGCTCACTCATGGCGAGGTTGTCTGTGCCGTGACAATCTCGAATCCCACCAAGTATGTCTACACCGGTGGCAAGGGTTGCGTCAAGGTGTGGGACATCAGTCAGGGCGGTAGCGGTAGCGCGAAACCAGTCTCCCAGCTCGATTGCTTGCAACGAGACAACTACATCAGGTCAGTGATGGGGTAACATGTGTCTTCATTCGCAGTTCGTGACACACATTAACTACCAAACGCGGTCGATGTAATTAATTTCCAACTGAATTCTGGATGACATTTAGTCGTGTCCGCCGGCTGTATATCATCCGTCGAAGCACCGCGGCATCGATTTACCGCGCGCATTTTCCGTATGCATTTAACTCCCTCCTTTCCAACCGTCCCCGTCCTCGCGTATCAACGCTGCGCGAGAGTAATAATTATTTAAAAGCGTGCATAAGTGGCGGTATTTAACGAGATTAACGCTAGTACAACGCTCATTGTTCGATATTATTAGGTCGGTGAAACTGCTACCTGACGGCAGAACGCTGATTGTGGGCGGCGAGGCGAGTAATCTCAGCATCTGGGACTTGGCGAGCCCGACGCCAAGAATCAAGGCCGAATTGACCTCCTCGGCACCGGCGTGTTACGCCCTGGCTATATCACCAGACTCGAAGGTTTGCTTCAGCTGCTGCAGCGACGGCAACATCGCCGTGTGGGATCTGCAGAATCAGTCATTGGTCAGACAATTCCAAGGTCATACGGATGGCGCCTCGTGCATCGACATCTCCGCCGATGGCTCGAAACTCTGGACAGGCGGTCTCGACAATACCGTGCGCTCCTGGGATCTTCGGGAAGGCAGGCAACTCCAGCAGCACGACTTCACGTCTCAGATATTCTCCTTGGGATATTGCCCGACCGGCGAGTGGTTGGCCGTAGGTATGGAGAATTCGAATGTCGAGGTACTTCACGCCACGAAGCCAGACAAGTATCAGCTGCATCTGCACGAGTCTTGCGTGCTATCGTTACGCTTCGCTTCGTGTGGCAAGTGGTTCGTCTCCACTGGTAAAGACAATTTACTTAATGCGTGGCGCACGCCGTATGGGGCCTCGATTTTCCAGGTTAGTTATTGTTGCGACATTGTTAGTCTTTTTTTCTACACTTTTTTTCTTTGCGCACTATCTGTTATCACATCTTATTTCATAGAGTGTAATATTCTAAGCGGTTCCGTTTTCCTTTTTTTTTCAGTCGAAGGAGTCATCCTCGGTGCTCAGCTGCGATATTTCTACGGACGACAAGTACATCGTGACAGGATCCGGTGACAAAAAAGCCACCGTCTACGAAGTGATATATTGAACCACACATTGACTCGACGATACATTTTAATATTTACGCAACATCGATTAAAGTTTCTTGTGACACTCAGTGTAATTGACGGAGGAATTGAAACAAGAAAATTAATTTCTTGTACGCGAAATGTGACTTGTACTTCAAGAAGCTATACGGCGAATTAATTGAATTAATTTGATAAGAATTGACAAGACTTGGTTGATGTACTATGGTCGCTATATTCGATTCGGGAATCCAAGTTAAATACCACGTTTCTGGTAACGAGCTCTCAAAGCAGTTAAATTACCAGGGAATGGTATGTAAAAATATTACGGAGATATATAATTATATAAAAGTTGCAGCGTCTGGCTGTATAAAAATTGTATAGAGTCTATGATCGTAAGTAGAATGAAGTGAATGGAGAGAATATGAGAGAAAAGTAAATGCGTGCAAATACCCTCCTTTAACGTGGGAGGCGATATGAAGTCGCTTGTGTAATATGTTACTGATGTAATATAGTCATTACAATTAGGTTCTCTTGTGCGTGCGCGATTGCGAGAGGAAATGGAACGAGAGAGGAAGTGCGTTTCGTCGGACGAGATACTTCTCGCACCGTAACGACGAAATGTACACCGCGATGAAATACCTGAATACGTACGGAACGCTGATCTAATGTTGTAGACTTGTCAAAGTAGGGATGTGTATGTTGTGTCGCAGAATTATACATAATATATTGAGCACACATGTAGACAGAATGTTTACGTCATGTAGCGGAGGAATTGTAGGGCTATGAGAAATCGATAAGTATCGATCACGCTAACAGTGTTGAACGTACATCAACGCGGTATGTTCATCGGCATCGAAGCCAACAATGTGATCTTTGACATTTCTACCACCGACAAAGAGGAATAATTTGTACTTATTACACTTTCAGTTTTAAATAACGATTCTTTTATAATTATATGGCACTGTTGCGTCTGCCGTTAAGACTTTATTGTAATTGAGATTTTATAAATACGTGTCGCGCGAATGGAGACAGTGATAAAGAAAAAAAAAATAAATAAAACGGCGAAAGATACTTTTTGATCTTTTGCGGTAATTACGCGTATTAATTAGGAAAACTGGCTTTCATACGGCTATCACAAGTGGTATCGAATACAAATAGAAACTCTATAAGTTGCGCCGTATGCGCGTGGATTCTTGATATAATGTACATTGTTTGCAACTTGACTGCCATAATAGGCATATACATACCACTCACACATACACACACACGCATATGTTCGTAAATACACACTCCCAAACACATACATACACGAGCGAGCGGACCACGTTCGTGGGCGGATTTTGCAGAATATTCGATAAAGTATTTTTGTGACTATTCATCATGACCCTAGGCTTAACCATCCGGTCGCGCTCGTCTTCTACAACGACTGCAACGACGAGGCGACATGAAACGAGGCGAGAGACACTTGAGCAACTCTTACACTACTGTACTCTTCGGTGCAGTTTACAAAGTCAGAAGTGCGTCTGGACTTAGGATACTAGCTAGCGCATTATTATTCGGAAACCGTATGGTGAAAGCGGGTGATGCGTAATGGAGATTTATATTTTGTTACAGGAAGGCACATAACATGTTGACACCGCTGTGATCGTCCGAAATTCAATTCCGGAAATATAATACTGCCGCGATAAAACGATAAAAGCTTTGCCGGACACGATAACACAGTTCCACGTGCCGTTTTACGATAGACGCAGACTGACGAGAATCGATGATTCCGGGATTCGATTTTGGACGAGCACAGTTCCGATCATATAGACCAATAGAAACAACGATACCTCAAGAAGACTCAATAGTTAATTATCTCTAACTCATTGACTTGTACAGAATTGATATTCTTTTACAGTTGAGAATAACACACGCACTGTGGGCAAAAAAAAAGAAGCATTACGCAAGATAAAGGAATCGCATAGCCGCGATAATGATTGTGCCCCTCTCCCTTCCCTTCCCCCGTTTCGTATCGTATACATATATATATACATACATATATATATGTTAAATTGCGTCTCCGTGTTCGCATTTTGCACTCCGCGAAAAGCGTACGAAAGCCGCCGTGGGAAAGAAAAAAAAAAATATACGTTCGTAATAAACGGAAGACAAACAGCGTTAATCTTTTTCCAAGCACTGTTCACAAGTTGTTCCTATAGCTACGCGAAAAATTGTTTCTTTCGGCAATTAAATCCTCTATATCTATATAAAAGAATTTACATCATTATGTTCGCTGATTCCCATTCCATCGATCCTATACATCATCAATCGAATACTTTGTAACTCGAGACATTCCTGAAAAAAAAACAATAATACAGCAGCATCTTATTTTAAAACTTGATATTTTTTATTTTTTATTTTCACTAGAACAACACAAGCGCGCGCTACGCGCGCGCCATTCTTTGATTTCATATTTTAAAAAATAATTATTAAAATAATATTTTTTTGACAGAATCAACTGATAACTGTCAAAAAATATTAATCGAGTTTAAAATACCATAACATATTATTTTAAACAAATTATTATTTTAATTTTTAAAATATATTATTTAAAAACTTAATTAACAAATTGGCGCTTAAATCAGCTGATTTCTGTCAAAAAATAATACTAAAGCATTCATTTGCTAATTAAATTTCAGAGTAATAATACGTTATAAAAATTAAAGTAGTAATGTTGATAATACTTTATCCTCGATTAATACTTTTTGACAGAAATCAGCTGATAACTGTCAAAAATAATAACCGAGTTTAAAGTAGCTAATTTCTATAAAAAAATATTAATAAATCTTCTCGTCCATAAAATCGTAATTAGTCTCGACGTTGTGATTATCTCGATTATCAAAACAGTCTTACAGAAAATTCTATTTTTTTTGTTCGCATTTGTTTTAGATTTAAATACTGAATTTTTATGCATTGCATAATTAATTAATATATACTTCTTTATGTATTGATTGCAATGCATGCATAAAAATATGTGAATTAATTATGCAATGCATAAATATTCATTACTTAAATCTTTAACAGAAAACCAAAAAAATAGAATTATATACAAGAATCTTTCGAACAAAATATCTATGCTTCTATCAGATTCATGCGTCTATACACACACATCCAACACTGCAGTCTCGCGCGAGACTGACCGCAAGACTCTGAGCAGCGGTATCGCCAAGCGCACCCGACACCCTACACATCCTCCACGCTGCGCATCTCGCGCGAGACTGATTCTCGAGACATTGTGATTGCGAGACTGATCGTCAGTCTCGCGCGAGGCGCGCAGCGTGGTAGACGTATAGGCTGTGTTTGGCGATACCGCTGCACAGAGTCTTGCAGTCAGTTTCGCGCGAAACGTGCAGCGCGATGGATGTGTGTGTATGTACAGACGAACGAATCTAATAGAAATGTAGATATTTTGATCGAAAGATTCTTGTAGAAAATTCTATTTTTTTTAATTCTCTGTTAAAGATATAAATAATAAATATTTATGCATTGCATAATTAATTGACATATTCTCAGGCATGTATTGCAATCAAGGCATAGAAAAATATATATTAATTAATTATGCAATACATAAAAATTCAGTATTTAAATCTAAAACAGAAGTGCGAACAAAATAGAATTATCTATAAGAATCTTTTGTGAATAGAGATAATCATAACGTCGAGATATGATTTTATAGACGAAAGTATTTATTAATATTTTTTCATAGAAATTAGCTACTTTCGCATGGGGTCAGCGGTAAAAAAGTATCGTTTTCTAATATTTTAAGACGAGCCAAAAATTCATCGATTATACATTTTAATAGTACATTGATTACAGAATCTTTTGGTACCAACCAGACAGAAGCGTACAAATTTTTTAACTTGATATACATAAAATAAGATTGCGTCGCATGGGATCAGCGGTAAAAAAGTATCGATTTCTAATATTTAAAGACGAGCCAAAAATTCATCGATTATACATTTTAATAGTACATTGATTACAGAATCATTTGGTACCAAACAGACACCAGCATACAAATTTTTTAATACGATAAACAAAATAAGGATGCGTCGCACAGGGTCCGCGTCAAAAAAGTATCGATTTCTAATATTTTAAGACGAGCCAAAAATTCATCGATTATACATTTTAATAGTACATTTATTACAGAATCATTTGGTACCAAGCAGACAACAGCGTACAAACTTTTTCATTTGCTATACATAAATTAAGGATGCGTCGCATGGGATCAGCGGTAAAAAAGTATCGATTTCTAATATTTAAAGACGAGCCAAAAATTCATCGATTATACATTTTAATAGTACATTGATTACAGAATCATTTGGTACCAAACAGACACCAGCGTACAAATTTTTTAATACGATAAACATAAAATAAGGATGCGTCGCACAGGGTCCGCGTCAAAAAAGTATCGATTTCTAATATTTTAAGACGAGCCAAAAATTCATCGATTATATATTTTAATAGTACATTTATTACAGAATCATTTGGTACCAAGCAGACAACAGCGTACAAACTTTTTCATTTGCTATACATAAATTAAGGATGCGTCGCATGGGATCAGCGGTAAAAAAGTATCGATTTCTAATATTTTAAGACGAGCCAAAATTCATCGATTATACATTTTAATAGTACATCGATTACAGAATCATTTGGTACCAAACAGACACCAGCGTACAAATTTTTTAACACGATAAACATAAAATAATGTTGCGTCGCATAGGGTCAGCGGTAAAAAAGTATCAATTTCTAATATTTTAAGACGAGCCAAAAATACATCGATTATACATTTTAATAGTACATTTATTACAGAATCATTTGGTACCAAGCAGACAACAGCGTACAAACTTTTTCATTTGCTATACATAAATCAAGGATGCGTCGCATGGGATCAGCGGTAAAAAAGTATCGATTTCTAATATTTAAAGACGAGCCAAAAATTCATCGATTATACATTTTAATAGTACATTCATTACAGAATCATTTGGTACCAAACAGACACCAGCGTACAAATTTTTTAATACGATAAACAATAAATAAGTATGCGTCGCACAGGGTCCGCGTCAAAAAAGTATCGATTTCTAATATTTTAAGACGAGCCAAAAATTCATCGAGTATACATTTTAATAGTACATTGATTACAGAATCTTTTGGTACCAAACAGACACCAGCGTACAAATTTTTTAACTTGATATACATAAAATAATGTTGCGTCGCATAGGGTCAGCGGTAAAAAAGTATCGATTTCTAATATTTTAAGACGAGCCAAAAATTCATCGATTATACATTTTAATAGTACATCGATTACAGAATCATTTGGTACCAAGCAGACAACAGCGTACAAACTTTTTCATTTGCTATACATAAATTAAGGATGCGTCGCATGGGATCAGCGGTAAAAAAGTATCGATTTCTAATATTTAAAGACGAGCCAAAAAT
This sequence comes from Prenolepis imparis, assembly GCF_030444845.1. NCBI lineage: Eukaryota > Metazoa > Arthropoda > Insecta > Hymenoptera > Formicidae > Prenolepis > Prenolepis imparis. The sequence goes on along the minus strand of NW_028141171.1, from coordinate 7,410,457 downwards.
TCATCGATTATACATTTTAATAGTACATTGATTACAGAATCATTTGGTACCAAACAGACACCAGCGTACAAATTTTTTAATACGATAAACATAAAATAAGTATGCGTCGCACAGGGTCCGCGTCAAAAAAGTATCGATTTCTAATATTTTAAGACGAGCCAAAAATTCATCGATTATACATTTTAATAGTACATTTATTACAGAATCATTTGGTACCAAGCAGACAACAGCGTACAAACTTTTTCATTTGCTATACATAAATTAAGGATGCGTCGCATGGGATCAGCGGTAAAAAAGTATCGATTTCTAATATTTAAAGACGAGCCAAAAATTCATCGATTATACATTTTAATAGTACATTGATTACAGAATCATTTGGTACCAAACACACACCAGCGTACAAATTTTTTAATACGATAAACATAAAATAAGGATGCGTCGCACAGGGTCCGCGTCAAAAAAGTATCGATTTCTAATATTTTAAGACGAGCCAAAAATTCATCGATTATACATTTTAATAGTACATTTATTACAGAATCATTTGGTACCAAGCAGACAACAGCGTACAAACTTTTTCATTTGCTATACATAAATTAAGGATGCGTCGCATGGGATCAGCGGTAAAAAAGTATCGATTTCTAATATTTTAAGACGAGCCAAAAATTCATCGATTATACATTTTAATAGTACATCGATTACAGAATCATTTGGTACCAAACAGACACCAGCGTACAAATTTTTTAATACGATAAACATAAAATAATGTTGCGTCGCATAGGGTCAGCGGTAAAAAAGTATCGAATTCTAATATTTAAAGACGAGCCAAAAATTCATCGATTATACATTTTAATAGTACATTAATTACAGAATCATTTGGTACCAAACAGACACCAGCGTACAAATTTTTTAATACGATAAACATAAAATAAGGATGCGTCGCACAGGGTCCGCGTCAAAAAAGTATCGATTTCTAATATTTTAAGACGAGCCAAAAATTCATCGATTATACATTTTAATAGTACATTTATTACAGAATCATTTGGTACCCAGCAGACAACAGCGTACAAACTTTTTCATTTGCTATACATAAATTAAGGATGCGTCGCATGGGATCAGCGGTAAAATAGTATCGATTTCTAATATTTAAAGACGAGCCAAAAATTCATCGATTATACATTTTAATAGTACATTGATTACAGAATCATTTGGTACCAAACAGACACCAGCGTACAAATTTTTTAATACGATAAACATAAAATAAGTATGCGTCGCACAGGGTCCGCGTCAAAAAAGTATCGATTTCTAATATTTTAAGACGAGCCAAAAATTCATCGAGTATACATTTTAATAGTACATTGATTACAGAATCTTTTGGTACCAAACAGACACCAGCGTACAAATTTTTTAATACGATAAACATAAAATAATGTTGCGTCGCATAGGGTCAGCGGTAAAAAAGTATCAATTTCTAATATTTTAAGACGAGCCAAAAATTCATCGATTATACATTTTAATAGTACATTTATTACAGAATCATTTGGTACCAAGCAGACAACAGCGTACAAACTTTTTCATTTGCTATACATAAATTAAGGATGCGTCGCATGGGATCAGCGGTAAAAAAGTATCGATTTCTAATATTTAAAGACGAGCCAAAAATTCATCGATTATACATTTTAATAGTACATTGATTACAGAATCATTTGGTACCAAACAGACACCAGCGTACAAATTTTTTAATACGATAAACATAAAATAAGTATGCGTCGCACAGGGTCCGCGTCAAAAAAGTATCGATTTCTAATATTTTAAGACGAGCCAAAAATTCATCGATTATACATTTTAATAGTACATTTATTACAGAATCATTTGGTACCAAGCAGACAACAGCGTACAAACTTTTTCATTTGCTATACATAAATTAAGGATGCGTCGCATGGGATCAGCGGTAAAAAAGTATCGATTTCTAATATTTAAAGACGAGCCAAAAATTCATCGATTATACATTTTAATAGTACATTGATTACAGAATCATTTGGTACCAAACAGACACCAGCGTACAAATTTTTTAATACGATAAACATAAAATAAGTATGCGTCGCACAGGGTCCGCGTCAAAAAAGTATCGATTTCTAATATTTTAAGACGAGCCAAAAATTCATCGATTATACATTTTAATAGTACATTTATTACAGAATCATTTGGTACCAAGCAGACAACAGCGTACAAACTTTTTCATTTGCTATACATAAATTAAGGATGCGTCGCATGGGATCAGCGGTAAAAAAGTATCAATTTCTAATATTTAAAGACGAGCCAAAAATTCATCGATTATACATTTTAATAGTACATTGATTACAGAATCATTTGGTACCAAACAGACACCAGCGTACAAATTTTTTAATACGATTAACATAAAATAAGTATGCGTCGCACAGGGTCCGCGTCAAAAAAGTATCGATTTCTAATATTTTAAGACGAGCCAAAAATTCATCGATTATACATTTTAATGGTACATTTATTATAGAATCATTTGGTACCAAGCAGACAACAGCGTACAAACTTTTTCATTTGCTATACATAAATTAAGGATGCGTCGCACAGGGTCCGCGTCAAAAAAGTATCGATTTCTAATATTTTAAGACGAGCCAAAAATTCATCGAGTATACATTTTAATAGTACATTGATTACAGAATCTTTTGGTTCCAAACAGACACCAGCGTACAAATTTTTTAACTTGATATACATAAAATAATGTTGCGTCGCATAGGGTCAGCGGTAAAAAAGTATCGATTTCTAATATTTAAAGACGAGCCAAAAATTCATCGATTATACATTTTAATAGTACATTAATTACAGAATCATTTGGTACCAAACAGACACCAGCGTACAAATTTTTTAATACGATAAACATAAAATAAGTATGCGTCGCACAGGGTCCGCGTCAAAAAAGTATCGATTTCTAATATTTTAAGACGAGCCAAAAATTCATCGATTATACATTTTAATAGTACATTTATTACAGAATCATTTGGTACCAAGCAGACAACAGCGTACAAACTTTTTCATTTGCTATACATAAATTAAGGATGCGTCGCATGGGATCAGCGGTAAAAAAGTATCGATTTCTAATATTTAAAGACGAGCCAAAAATTCATCGATTATACATTTTAATAGTACATTGATTACAGAATCATTTGGTACCAAACAGACACCAGCGTACAAATTTTTTAATACGATAAACATAAAATAAGTATGCGTCGCACAGGGTCCGCGTCAAAAAAGTATCGATTTCTAATATTTTAAGACGAGCCAAAAATTCATCGATTATACATTTTAATAGTACATCGATTACAGAATCATTTGGTACCAAACAGACACCAGCGTACAAATTTTTTAATACGATAAACATAAAATAATGTTGCGTCGCATAGGGTCAGCGATAAAAAAGTATCGAATTCTAATATTTAAAGACGAGCCAAAAATTCATCGATTATACATTTTAATAGTACATTAATTACAGAATCATTTGGTACCAAACAGACACCAGCGTACAAATTTTTTAATACGATAAACATAAAATAAGGATGCGTCGCACAGGGTCCGCGTCAAAAAAGTATCGATTTCTAATATTTTAAGACGAGCCAAAAATTCATCGATTATACATTTTAATAGTACATTTATTACAGAATCATTTGGTACCCAGCAGACAACAGCGTACAAACTTTTTCATTTGCTATACATAAATTAAGGATGCGTCGCATGGGATCAGCGGTAAAATAGTATCGATTTCTAATATTTAAAGACGAGCCAAAAATTCATCGATTATACATTTTAATAGTACATTGATTACAGAATCATTTGGTACCAAACAGACACCAGCGTACAAATTTTTTAATACGATAAACATAAAATAAGTATGCGTCGCACAGGGTCCTCGTCAAAAAAGTATCGATTTCTAATATTTTAAGACGAGCCAAAAATTCATCGAGTATACATTTTAATAGTACATTGATTACAGAATCTTTTGGTACCAAACAGACACCAGCGTACAAATTTTTTAACTTGATATACATAAAATAATGTTGCGTCGCATAGGGTCAGCGGTAAAAAAGTATCGATTTCTAATATTTTAAGACGAGCCAAAAATTCATCGATTATACATTTTAATAGTACATCGATTACAGAATCATTTGGTACCAAGCAGACAACAGCGTACAAACTTTTTCATTTGCTATACATAAATTAAGGATGCGTCGCATGGGATCAGCGGTAAAAAAGTATCGATTTCTAATATTTAAAGACGAGCCAAAAATTCATCGATTATACATTTTAATAGTACATTGATTACAGAATCATTTGGTACCAAACAGACACCAGCGTACAAATTTTTTAATACGATAAACATAAAATAAGTATGCGTCGCACAGGGTCCGCGTCAAAAAAGTATCGATTTCTAATATTTTAAGACGAGCCAAAAATTCATCGATTATACATTTTAATAGTACATTTATTACAGAATCATTTGGTACCAAGCAGACAACAGCGTACAAACTTTTTCATTTGCTATACATAAATTAAGGATGCGTCGCATGGGATCAGCGGTAAAAAAGTATCGATTTCTAATATTTAAAGACGAGCCAAAAATTCATCGATTATACATTTTAATAGTACATTGATTACAGAATCATTTGGTACCAAACACACACCAGCGTACAAATTTTTTAATACGATAAACATAAAATAAGGATGCGTCGCACAGGGTCCGCGTCAAAAAAGTATCGATTTCTAATATTTTAAGACGAGCCAAAAATTCATCGATTATACATTTTAATAGTACATTTATTACAGAATCATTTGGTACCAAGCAGACAACAGCGTACAAACTTTTTCATTTGCTATACATAAATTAAGGATGCGTCGCATGGGATCAGCGGTAAAAAAGTATCGATTTCTAATATTTAAAGACGAGCCAAAAATTCATCGATTATACATTTTAATAGTACATTGATTACAGAATCATTTGGTACCAAACAGACACCAGCGTACAAATTTTTTAATACGATAAACATAAAATAAGTATGCGTCGCACAGGGTCCGCGTCAAAAAAGTATCGATTTCTAATATTTTAAGACGAGCCAAAAATTCATCGAGTATACATTTTAATAGTACATTGATTACAGAATCTTTTGGTACCAAACAGACACCAGCGTACAAATTTTTTAACTTGATATACATAAAATAATGTTGCGTCGCATAGGGTCAGCGGTAAAAAAGTATCGATTTCTAATATTTTAAGACGAGCCAAAAATTCATCGATTATACATTTTAATAGTACATTTATTACAGAATCATTTGGTACCAAGCAGACAACAGCGTACAAACTTTTTCATTTGCTATACATAAATTAAGGATGCGTCGCATGGGATCAGCGGTAAAAAAGTATCGATTTCTAATATTTAAAGACGAGCCAAAAATTCATCGATTATACATTTTAATAGTACATTCATTACAGAATCATTTGGTACCAAACAGACACCAGCGTACAAATTTTTTAATACGATAAACAATAAATAAGTATGCGTCGCACAGGGTCCGCGTCAAAAAAGTATCGATTTCTAATATTTTAAGACGAGCCAAAAATTCATCGATTATACATTTTAATAGTACATCGATTACAGAATCATTTGGTACCAAACAGACACCAGCGTACAAATTTTTTAATACGATAAACATAAAATAATGTTGCGTCGCATAGGGTCAGCGGTAAAAAAGTATCGAATTCTAATATTTAAAGACGAGCCAAAAATTCATCGATTATACATTTTAATAGTACATTAATTACAGAATCATTTGGTACCAAACAGACACCAGCGTACAAATTTTTTAATACGATAAACATAAAATAAGGATGCGTCGCACAGGGTCCGCGTCAAAAAAGTATCGATTTCTAATATTTTAAGACGAGCCAAAAATTCATCGATTATACATTTTAATAGTACATTTATTACAGAATCATTTGGTACCCAGCAGACAACAGCGTACAAACTTTTTCATTTGCTATACATAAATTAAGGATGCGTCGCATGGGATCAGCGGTAAAATAGTATCGATTTCTAATATTTAAAGACGAGCCAAAAATTCATCGATTATACATTTTAATAGTACATTGATTACAGAATCATTTGGTACCAAACAGACACCAGCGTACAAATTTTTTAATACGATAAACATAAAATAAGTATGCGTCGCACAGGGTCCGCGTCAAAAAAGTATCGATTTCTAATATTTTAAGACGAGCCAAAAATTCATCGAGTATACATTTTAATAGTACATTGATTACAGAATCTTTTGGTACCAAACAGACACCAGCGTACAAATTTTTTAATACGATAAACATAAAATAATGTTGCGTCGCATAGGGTCAGCGGTAAAAAAGTATCAATTTCTAATATTTTAAGACGAGCCAAAAATTCATCGATTATACATTTTAATAGTACATTTATTACAGAATCATTTGGTACCAAGCAGACAACAGCGTACAAACTTTTTCATTTGCTATACATAAATTAAGGATGCGTCGCATGGGATCAGCGGTAAAAAAGTATCGATTTCTAATATTTAAAGACGAGCCAAAAATTCATCGATTATACATTTTAATAGTACATTGATTACAGAATCATTTGGTACCAAACAGACACCAGCGTACAAATTTTTTAATACGATAAACATAAAATAAGTATGCGTCGCACAGGGTCCGCGTCAAAAAAGTATCGATTTCTAATATTTTAAGACGAGCCAAAAATTCATCGATTATACATTTTAATAGTACATTTATTACAGAATCATTTGGTACCAAGCAGACAACAGCGTACAAACTTTTTCATTTGCTATACATAAATTAAGGATGCGTCGCATGGGATCAGCGGTAAAAAAGTATCGATTTCTAATATTTAAAGACGAGCCAAAAATTCATCGATTATACATTTTAATAGTACATTGATTACAGAATCATTTGGTACCAAACAGACACCAGCGTACAAATTTTTTAATACGATAAACATAAAATAAGTATGCGTCGCACAGGGTCCGCGTCAAAAAAGTATCGATTTCTAATATTTTAAGACGAGCCAAAAATTCATCGATTATACATTTTAATAGTACATTTATTACAGAATCATTTGGTACCAAGCAGACAACAGCGTACAAACTTTTTCATTTGCTATACATAAATTAAGGATGCGTCGCATGGGATCAGCGGTAAAAAAGTATCAATTTCTAATATTTAAAGACGAGCCAAAAATTCATCGATTATACATTTTAATAGTACATTGATTACAGAATCATTTGGTACCAAACAGACACCAGCGTACAAATTTTTTAATACGATTAACATAAAATAAGTATGCGTCGCACAGGGTCCGCGTCAAAAAAGTATCGATTTCTAATATTTTAAGACGAGCCAAAAATTCATCGATTATACATTTTAATGGTACATTTATTATAGAATCATTTGGTACCAAGCAGACAACAGCGTACAAACTTTTTCATTTGCTATACATAAATTAAGGATGCGTCGCACAGGGTCCGCGTCAAAAAAGTATCGATTTCTAATATTTTAAGACGAGCCAAAAATTCATCGAGTATACATTTTAATAGTACATTGATTACAGAATCTTTTGGTTCCAAACAGACACCAGCGTACAAATTTTTTAACTTGATATACATAAAATAATGTTGCGTCGCATAGGGTCAGCGGTAAAAAAGTATCGATTTCTAATATTTAAAGACGAGCCAAAAATTCATCGATTATACATTTTAATAGTACATTAATTACAGAATCATTTGGTACCAAACAGACACCAGCGTACAAATTTTTTAATACGATAAACATAAAATAAGTATGCGTCGCACAGGGTCCGCGTCAAAAAAGTATCGATTTCTAATATTTTAAGACGAGCCAAAAATTCATCGATTATACATTTTAATAGTACATTTATTACAGAATCATTTGGTACCAAGCAGACAACAGCGTACAAACTTTTTCATTTGCTATACATAAATTAAGGATGCGTCGCATGGGATCAGCGGTAAAAAAGTATCGATTTCTAATATTTAAAGACGAGCCAAAAATTCATCGATTATACATTTTAATAGTACATTGATTACAGAATCATTTGGTACCAAACAGACACCAGCGTACAAATTTTTTAATACGATAAACATAAAATAAGTATGCGTCGCACAGGGTCCGCGTCAAAAAAGTATCGATTTCTAATATTTTAAGACGAGCCAAAAATTCATCGATTATACATTTTAATAGTACATCGATTACAGAATCATTTGGTACCAAACAGACACCAGCGTACAAATTTTTTAATACGATAAACATAAAATAATGTTGCGTCGCATAGGGTCAGCGGTAAAAAAGTATCGAATTCTAATATTTAAAGACGAGCCAAAAATTCATCGATTATACATTTTAATAGTACATTTATTACAGAATCATTTGGTACCCAGCAGACAACAGCGTACAAACTTTTTCATTTGCTATACATAAATTAAGGATGCGTCGCATGGGATCAGCGGTAAAATAGTATCGATTTCTAATATTTAAAGACGAGCCAAAAATTCATCGATTATACATTTTAATAGTACATTGATTACAGAATCATTTGGTACCAAACAGACACCAGCGTACAAATTTTTTAATACGATAAACATAAAATAAGTATGCGTCGCACAGGGTCCGCGTCAAAAAAGTATCGATTTCTAATATTTTAAGACGAGCCAAAAATTCATCGATTATACATTTTAATAGTACATTTATTACAGAATCATTTGGTACCAAGCAGACAACAGCGTACAAACTTTTTCATTTGCTATACATAAATTAAGGATGCGTCGCATGGGATCAGCGGTAAAAAAGTATCAATTTCTAATATTTAAAGACGAGCCAAAAATTCATCGATTATACATTTTAATAGTACATTGATTACAGAATCATTTGGTACCAAACAGACACCAGCGTACAAATTTTTTAATACGATTAACATAAAATAAGTATGCGTCGCACAGGGTCCGCGTCAAAAAAGTATCGATTTCTAATATTTTAAGACGAGCCAAAAATTCATCGATTATACATTTTAATGGTACATTTATTATAGAATCATTTGGTACCAAGCAGACAACAGCGTACAAACTTTTTCATTTGCTATACATAAATTAAGGATGCGTCGCACAGGGTCCGCGTCAAAAAAGTATCGATTTCTAATATTTTAAGACGAGCCAAAAATTCATCGAGTATACATTTTAATAGTACATTGATTACAGAATCTTTTGGTTCCAAACAGACACCAGCGTACAAATTTTTTAACTTGATATACATAAAATAATGTTGCGTCGCATAGGGTCAGCGGTAAAAAAGTATCGATTTCTAATATTTAAAGACGAGCCAAAAATTCATCGATTATACATTTTAATAGTACATTAATTACAGAATCATTTGGTACCAAACAGACACCAGCGTACAAATTTTTTAATACGATAAACATAAAATAAGTATGCGTCGCACAGGGTCCGCGTCAAAAAAGTATCGATTTCTAATATTTTAAGACGAGCCAAAAATTCATCGATTATACATTTTAATAGTACATTTATTACAGAATCATTTGGTACCAAGCAGACAACAGCGTACAAACTTTTTCATTTGCTATACATAAATTAAGGATGCGTCGCATGGGATCAGCGGTAAAAAAGTATCGATTTCTAATATTTAAAGACGAGCCAAAAATTCATCGATTATACATTTTAATAGTACATTGATTACAGAATCATTTGGTACCAAACAGACACCAGCGTACAAATTTTTTAATACGATAAACATAAAATAAGTATGCGTCGCACAGGGTCCGCGTCAAAAAAGTATCGATTTCTAATATTTTAAGACGAGCCAAAAATTCATCGATTATACATTTTAATAGTACATCGATTACAGAATCATTTGGTACCAAACAGACACCAGCGTACAAATTTTTTAATACGATAAACATAAAATAATGTTGCGTCGCATAGGGTCAGCGGTAAAAAAGTATCGAATTCTAATATTTAAAGACGAGCCAAAAATTCATCGATTATACATTTTAATAGTACATTTATTACAGAATCATTTGGTACCCAGCAGACAACAGCGTACAAACTTTTTCATTTGCTATACATAAATTAAGGATGCGTCGCATGGGATCAGCGGTAAAATAGTATCGATTTCTAATATTTAAAGACGAGCCAAAAATTCATCGATTATACATTTTAATAGTACATTGATTACAGAATCATTTGGTACCAAACAGACACCAGCGTACAAATTTTTTAATACGATAAACATAAAATAAGTATGCGTCGCACAGGGTCCGCGTCAAAAAAGTATCGATTTCTAATATTTTAAGACGAGCCAAAAATTCATCGAGTATACATTTTAATAGTACATTGATTACAGAATCTTTTGGTACCAAACAGACACCAGCGTACAAATTTTTTAACTTGATATACATAAAATAATGTTGCGTCGCATAGGGTCAGCGGTAAAAAAGTATCGATTTCTAATATTTTAAGACGAGCCAAAAATTCATCGATTATACATTTTAATAGTACATCGATTACAGAATCATTTGGTACCAAACAGACACCAGCGTACAAACTTTTTCATTTGCTATACATAAATTAAGGATGCGTCGCATGGGATCAGCGGTAAAATAGTATCGATTTCTAATATTTAAAGACGAGCCAAAAATTCATCGATTATACATTTTAATAGTACATTGATTACAGAATCATTTGGTACCAAACAGACACCAGCGTACAAATTTTTTAATACGATAAACATAAAATAATGTTGCGTCGCATAGGGTCAGCGGTAAAAAAGTATCAATTTCTAATATTTTAAGACGAGCCAAAAATTCATCGATTATACATTTTAATAGTACATTTATTACAGAATCATTTGGTACCAAGCAGACAACAGCGTACAAACTTTTTCATTTGCTATACATAAATTAAGGATGCGTCGCATGGGATCAGCGGTAAAAAAGTATCGATTTCTAATATTTAAAGACGAGCCAAAAATTCATCGATTATACATTTTAATAGTACATTCATTACAGAATCATTTGGTACCAAACAGACACCAGCGTACAAATTTTTTAATACGATAAACAATAAATAAGTATGCGTCGCACAGGGTCCGCGTCAAAAAAGTATCGATTTCTAATATTTTAAGACGAGCCAAAAATTCATCGATTATACATTTTAATAGTACATCGATTACAGAATCATTTGGTACCAAACAGACACCAGCGTACAAATTTTTTAATACGATAAACATAAAATAATGTTGCGTCGCATAGGGTCAGCGGTAAAAAAGTATCGAATTCTAATATTTAAAGACGAGCCAAAAATTCATCGATTATACATTTTAATAGTACATTAATTACAGAATCATTTGGTACCAAACAGACACCAGCGTACAAATTTTTTAATACGATAAACATAAAATAAGGATGCGTCGCACAGGGTCCGCGTCAAAAAAGTATCGATTTCTAATATTTTAAGACGAGCCAAAAATTCATCGATTATACATTTTAATAGTACATTTATTACAGAATCATTTGGTACCAAGCAGACAACAGCGTACAAACTTTTTCATTTGCTATACATAAATTAAGGATGCGTCGCATGGGATCAGCGGTAAAAAAGTATCGATTTCTAATATTTAAAGACGAGCCAAAAATTCATCGATTATACATTTTAATAGTACATTGATTACAGAATCATTTGGTACCAAACAGACACCAGCGTACAAATTTTTTAATACGATAAACATAAAATAAGTATGCGTCGCACAGGGTCCGCGTCAAAAAAGTATCGATTTCTAATATTTTAAGACGAGCCAAAAATTCATCGATTATACATTTTAATAGTACATTTATTACAGAATCATTTGGTACCAAGCAGACAACAGCGTACAAACTTTTTCATTTGCTATACATAAATTAAGGATGCGTCGCATGGGATCAGCGGTAAAAAAGTATCGATTTCTAATATTTAAAGACGAGCCAAAAATTCATCGATTATACATTTTAATAGTACATTGATTACAGAATCATTTGGTACCAAACAGACACCAGCGTACAAATTTTTTAATACGATAAACATAAAATAAGTATGCGTCGCACAGGGTCCGCGTCAAAAAAGTATCGATTTCTAATATTTTAAGACGAGCCAAAAATTCATCGATTATACATTTTAATAGTACATTTATTACAGAATCATTTGGTACCAAGCAGACAACAGCGTACAAACTTTTTCATTTGCTATACATAAATTAAGGATGCGTCGCATGGGATCAGCGGTAAAAAAGTATCAATTTCTAATATTTAAAGACGAGCCAAAAATTCATCGATTATACATTTTAATAGTACATTGATTACAGAATCATTTGGTACCAAACAGACACCAGCGTACAAATTTTTTAATACGATTAACATAAAATAAGTATGCGTCGCACAGGGTCCGCGTCAAAAAAGTATCGATTTCTAATATTTTAAGACGAGCCAAAAATTCATCGATTATACATTTTAATGGTACATTTATTATAGAATCATTTGGTACCAAGCAGACAACAGCGTACAAACTTTTTCATTTGCTATACATAAATTAAGGATGCGTCGCACAGGGTCCGCGTCAAAAAAGTATCGATTTCTAATATTTTAAGACGAGCCAAAAATTCATCGAGTATACATTTTAATAGTACATTGATTACAGAATCTTTTGGTTCCAAACAGACACCAGCGTACAAATTTTTTAACTTGATATACATAAAATAATGTTGCGTCGCATAGGGTCAGCGGTAAAAAAGTATCGATTTCTAATATTTAAAGACGAGCCAAAAATTCATCGATTATACATTTTAATAGTACATTAATTACAGAATCATTTGGTACCAAACAGACACCAGCGTACAAATTTTTTAATACGATAAACATAAAATAAGTATGCGTCGCACAGGGTCCGCGTCAAAAAAGTATCGATTTCTAATATTTTAAGACGAGCCAAAAATTCATCGATTATACATTTTAATAGTACATTTATTACAGAATCATTTGGTACCAAGCAGACAACAGCGTACAAACTTTTTCATTTGCTATACATAAATTAAGGATGCGTCGCATGGGATCAGCGGTAAAAAAGTATCGATTTCTAATATTTAAAGACGAGCCAAAAATTCATCGATTATACATTTTAATAGTACATTGATTACAGAATCATTTGGTACCAAACAGACACCAGCGTACAAATTTTTTAATACGATAAACATAAAATAAGTATGCGTCGCACAGGGTCCGCGTCAAAAAAGTATCGATTTCTAATATTTTAAGACGAGCCAAAAAATCATCGATTATACATTTTAATAGTACATCGATTACAGAATCATTTGGTACCAAACAGACACCAGCGTACAAATTTTTTAATACGATAAACATAAAATAATGTTGCGTCGCATAGGGTCAGCGGTAAAAAAGTATCGAATTCTAATATTTAAAGACGAGCCAAAAATTCATCGATTATACATTTTAATAGTACATTTATTACAGAATCATTTGGTACCCAGCAGACAACAGCGTACAAACTTTTTCATTTGCTATACATAAATTAAGGATGCGTCGCATGGGATCAGCGGTAAAATAGTATCGATTTCTAATATTTAAAGACGAGCCAAAAATTCATCGATTATACATTTTAATAGTACATTGATTACAGAATCATTTGGTACCAAACAGACACCAGCGTACAAATTTTTTAATACGATAAACATAAAATAAGTATGCGTCGCACAGGGTCCGCGTCAAAAAAGTATCGATTTCTAATATTTTAAGACGAGCCAAAAATTCATCGAGTATACATTTTAATAGTACATTGATTACAGAATCTTTTGGTACCAAACAGACACCAGCGTACAAATTTTTTAACTTGATATACATAAAATAATGTTGCGTCGCATAGGGTCAGCGGTAAAAAAGTATCGATTTCTAATATTTTAAGACGAGCCAAAAATTCATCGATTATACATTTTAATAGTACATCGATTACAGAATCATTTGGTACCAAACAGACACCAGCGTACAAACTTTTTCATTTGCTATACATAAATTAAGGATGCGTCGCATGGGATCAGCGGTAAAATAGTATCGATTTCTAATATTTAAAGACGAGCCAAAAATTCATCGATTATACATTTTAATAGTACATTGATTACAGAATCATTTGGTACCAAACAGACACCAGCGTACAAATTTTTTAATACGATAAACATAAAATAATGTTGCGTCGCATAGGGTCAGCGGTAAAAAAGTATCAATTTCTAATATTTTAAGACGAGCCAAAAATTCATCGATTATACATTTTAATAGTACATTTATTACAGAATCATTTGGTACCAAGCAGACAACAGCGTACAAACTTTTTCATTTGCTATACATAAATTAAGGATGCGTCGCATGGGATCAGCGGTAAAAAAGTATCGATTTCTAATATTTAAAGACGAGCCAAAAATTCATCGATTATACATTTTAATAGTACATTCATTACAGAATCATTTGGTACCAAACAGACACCAGCGTACAAATTTTTTAATACGATAAACAATAAATAAGTATGCGTCGCACAGGGTCCGCGTCAAAAAAGTATCGATTTCTAATATTTTAAGACGAGCCAAAAATTCATCGATTATACATTTTAATAGTACATCGATTACAGAATCATTTGGTACCAAACAGACACCAGCGTACAAATTTTTTAATACGATAAACATAAAATAATGTTGCGTCGCATAGGGTCAGCGGTAAAAAAGTATCGAATTCTAATATTTAAAGACGAGCCAAAAATTCATCGATTATACATTTTAATAGTACATTAATTACAGAATCATTTGGTACCAAACAGACACCAGCGTACAAATTTTTTAATACGATAAACATAAAATAAGGATGCGTCGCACAGGGTCCGCGTCAAAAAAGTATCGATTTCTAATATTTTAAGACGAGCCAAAAATTCATCGATTATACATTTTAATAGTACATTTATTACAGAATCATTTGGTACCAAGCAGACAACAGCGTACAAACTTTTTCATTTGCTATACATAAATTAAGGATGCGTCGCATGGGATCAGCGGTAAAAAAGTATCGATTTCTAATATTTAAAGACGAGCCAAAAATTCATCGATTATACATTTTAATAGTACATTGATTACAGAATCATTTGGTACCAAACAGACACCAGCGTACAAATTTTTTAATACGATAAACATAAAATAAGTATGCGTCGCACAGGGTCCGCGTCAAAAAAGTATCGATTTCTAATATTTTAAGACGAGCCAAAAATTCATCGATTATACATTTTAATAGTACATTTATTACAGAATCATTTGGTACCAAGCAGACAACAGCGTACAAACTTTTTCATTTGCTATACATAAATTAAGGATGCGTCGCATGGGATCAGCGGTAAAAAAGTATCGATTTCTAATATTTAAAGACGAGCCAAAAATTCATCGATTATACATTTTAATAGTACATTGATTACAGAATCATTTGGTACCAAACAGACACCAGCGTACAAATTTTTTAATACGATAAACATAAAATAAGTATGCGTCGCACAGGGTCCGCGTCAAAAAAGTATCGATTTCTAATATTTTAAGACGAGCCAAAAATTCATCGATTATACATTTTAATAGTACATTTATTACAGAATCATTTGGTACCAAGCAGACAACAGCGTACAAACTTTTTCATTTGCTATACATAAATTAAGGATGCGTCGCATGGGATCAGCGGTAAAAAAGTATCAATTTCTAATATTTAAAGACGAGCCAAAAATTCATCGATTATACATTTTAATAGTACATTGATTACAGAATCATTTGGTACCAAACAGACACCAGCGTACAAATTTTTTAATACGATTAACATAAAATAAGTATGCGTCGCACAGGGTCCGCGTCAAAAAAGTATCGATTTCTAATATTTTAAGACGAGCCAAAAATTCATCGATTATACATTTTAATGGTACATTTATTATAGAATCATTTGGTACCAAGCAGACAACAGCGTACAAACTTTTTCATTTGCTATACATAAATTAAGGATGCGTCGCACAGGGTCCGCGTCAAAAAAGTATCGATTTCTAATATTTTAAGACGAGCCAAAAATTCATCGAGTATACATTTTAATAGTACATTGATTACAGAATCTTTTGGTTCCAAACAGACACCAGCGTACAAATTTTTTAACTTGATATACATAAAATAATGTTGCGTCGCATAGGGTCAGCGGTAAAAAAGTATCGATTTCTAATATTTAAAGACGAGCCAAAAATTCATCGATTATACATTTTAATAGTACATTAATTACAGAATCATTTGGTACCAAACAGACACCAGCGTACAAATTTTTTAATACGATAAACATAAAATAAGTATGCGTCGCACAGGGTCCGCGTCAAAAAAGTATCGATTTCTAATATTTTAAGACGAGCCAAAAATTCATCGATTATACATTTTAATAGTACATTTATTACAGAATCATTTGGTACCAAGCAGACAACAGCGTACAAACTTTTTCATTTGCTATACATAAATTAAGGATGCGTCGCATGGGATCAGCGGTAAAAAAGTATCGATTTCTAATATTTAAAGACGAGCCAAAAATTCATCGATTATACATTTTAATAGTACATTGATTACAGAATCATTTGGTACCAAACAGACACCAGCGTACAAATTTTTTAATACGATAAACATAAAATAAGTATGCGTCGCACAGGGTCCGCGTCAAAAAAGTATCGATTTCTAATATTTTAAGACGAGCCAAAAAATCATCGATTATACATTTTAATAGTACATCGATTACAGAATCATTTGGTACCAAACAGACACCAGCGTACAAATTTTTTAATACGATAAACATAAAATAATGTTGCGTCGCATAGGGTCAGCGGTAAAAAAGTATCGAATTCTAATATTTAAAGACGAGCCAAAAATTCATCGATTATACATTTTAATAGTACATTTATTACAGAATCATTTGGTACCCAGCAGACAACAGCGTACAAACTTTTTCATTTGCTATACATAAATTAAGGATGCGTCGCATGGGATCAGCGGTAAAATAGTATCGATTTCTAATATTTAAAGACGAGCCAAAAATTCATCGATTATACATTTTAATAGTACATTGATTACAGAATCATTTGGTACCAAACAGACACCAGCGTACAAATTTTTTAATACGATAAACATAAAATAAGTATGCGTCGCACAGGGTCCGCGTCAAAAAAGTATCGATTTCTAATATTTTAAGACGAGCCAAAAATTCATCGAGTATACATTTTAATAGTACATTGATTACAGAATCTTTTGGTACCAAACAGACACCAGCGTACAAATTTTTTAACTTGATATACATAAAATAATGTTGCGTCGCATAGGGTCAGCGGTAAAAAAGTATCGATTTCTAATATTTTAAGACGAGCCAAAAATTCATCGATTATACATTTTAATAGTACATCGATTACAGAATCATTTGGTACCAAACAGACACCAGCGTACAAATTTTTTAATACGATAAACATAAAATAATGTTGCGTCGCATAGGGACAGCGGTAAAAAAGTATCAATTTCTAATATTTTAAGACGAGCCAAAAATTCATCGATTATACATTTTAATAGTACATTTATTACAGAATCATTTGGTACCAAGCAGACAACAGCGTACAAACTTTTTCATTTGCTATACATAAATTAAGGATGCGTCGCATGGGATCAGCGGTAAAAAAGTATCGATTTCTAATATTTTAAGACGAGCCAAAAATTCATCGATTATACATTTTAATAGTACATCGATTACAGAATCATTTGGTACCAAACAGACACCAGCGTACAAACTTTTTCATTTGCTATACATAAATTAAGGATGCGTCGCATGGGATCAGCGGTAAAATAGTATCGATTTCTAATATTTAAAGACGAGCCAAAAATTCATCGATTATACATTTTAATAGTACATTGATTACAGAATCATTTGGTACCAAACAGACACCAGCGTACAAATTTTTTAATACGATAAACATAAAATAAGTATGCGTCGCACAGGGTCCGCGTCAAAAAAGTATCGATTTCTAATATTTTAAGACGAGCCAAAAATTCATCGAGTATACATTTTAATAGTACATTGATTACAGAATCTTTTGGTACCAAACAGACACCAGCGTACAAATTTTTTAATACGATAAACATAAAATAATGTTGCGTCGCATAGGGTCAGCGGTAAAAAAGTATCAATTTCTAATATTTTAAGACGAGCCAAAAATTCATCGATTATACATTTTAATAGTACATTTATTACAGAATCATTTGGTACCAAGCAGACAACAGCGTACAAACTTTTTCATTTGCTATACATAAATTAAGGATGCGTCGCATGGGATCAGCGGTAAAAAAGTATCGATTTCTAATATTTAAAGACGAGCCAAAAATTCATCGATTATACATTTTAATAGTACATTGATTACAGAATCATTTGGTACCAAACAGACACCAGCGTACAAATTTTTTAATACGATAAACATAAAATAAGTATGCGTCGCACAGGGTCCGCGTCAAAAAAGTATCGATTTCTAATATTTTAAGACGAGCCAAAAATTCATCGATTATACATTTTAATAGTACATTTATTACAGAATCATTTGGTACCAAGCAGACAACAGCGTACAAACTTTTTCATTTGCTATACATAAATTAAGGATGCGTCGCATGGGATCAGCGGTAAAAAAGTATCGATTTCTAATATTAAAGACGAGCCAAAAATTCATCGATTATACATTTTAATAGTACATTGATTACAGAATCATTTGGTACCAAACAGACACCAGCGTACAAATTTTTTAATACGATAAACATAAAATAAGTATGCGTCGCACAGGGTCCGCGTCAAAAAAGTATCGATTTCTAATATTTTAAGACGAGCCAAAAATTCATCGATTATACATTTTAATAGTACATTTATTACAGAATCATTTGGTACCAAGCAGACAACAGCGTACAAACTTTTTCATTTGCTATACATAAATTAAGGATGCGTCGCATGGGATCAGCGGTAAAAAAGTATCAATTTCTAATATTTAAAGACGAGCCAAAAATTCATCGATTATACATTTTAATAGTACATTGATTACAGAATCATTTGGTACCAAACAGACACCAGCGTACAAATTTTTTAATACGATTAACATAAAATAAGTATGCGTCGCACAGGGTCCGCGTCAAAAAAGTATCGATTTCTAATATTTTAAGACGAGCCAAAAATTCATCGATTATACATTTTAATGGTACATTTATTATAGAATCATTTGGTACCAAGCAGACAACAGCGTACAAACTTTTTCATTTGCTATACATAAATTAAGGATGCGTCGCACAGGGTCCGCGTCAAAAAAGTATCGATTTCTAATATTTTAAGACGAGCCAAAAATTCATCGAGTATACATTTTAATAGTACATTGATTACAGAATCTTTTGGTTCCAAACAGACACCAGCGTACAAATTTTTTAACTTGATATACATAAAATAATGTTGCGTCGCATAGGGTCAGCGGTAAAAAAGTATCGATTTCTAATATTTAAAGACGAGCCAAAAATTCATCGATTATACATTTTAATAGTACATTAATTACAGAATCATTTGGTACCAAACAGACACCAGCGTACAAATTTTTTAATACGATAAACATAAAATAAGTATGCGTCGCACAGGGTCCGCGTCAAAAAAGTATCGATTTCTAATATTTTAAGACGAGCCAAAAATTCATCGATTATACATTTTAATAGTACATTTATTACAGAATCATTTGGTACCAAGCAGACAACAGCGTACAAACTTTTTCATTTGCTATACATAAATTAAGGATGCGTCGCATGGGATCAGCGGTAAAAAAGTATCGATTTCTAATATTTAAAGACGAGCCAAAAATTCATCGATTATACATTTTAATAGTACATTGATTACAGAATCATTTGGTACCAAACAGACACCAGCGTACAAATTTTTTAATACGATAAACATAAAATAAGTATGCGTCGCACAGGGTCCGCGTCAAAAAAGTATCGATTTCTAATATTTTAAGACGAGCCAAAAATTCATCGATTATACATTTTAATAGTACATCGATTACAGAATCATTTGGTACCAAACAGACACCAGCGTACAAATTTTTTAATACGATAAACATAAAATAATGTTGCGTCGCATAGGGTCAGCGGTAAAAAAGTATCGAATTCTAATATTTAAAGACGAGCCAAAAATTCATCGATTATACATTTTAATAGTACATTTATTACAGAATCATTTGGTACCCAGCAGACAACAGCGTACAAACTTTTTCATTTGCTATACATAAATTAAGGATGCGTCGCATGGGATCAGCGGTAAAATAGTATCGATTTCTAATATTTAAAGACGAGCCAAAAATTCATCGATTATACATTTTAATAGTACATTGATTACAGAATCATTTGGTACCAAACAGACACCAGCGTACAAATTTTTTAATACGATAAACATAAAATAAGTATGCGTCGCACAGGGTCCGCGTCAAAAAAGTATCGATTTCTAATATTTTAAGACGAGCCAAAAATTCATCGAGTATACATTTTAATAGTACATTGATTACAGAATCTTTTGGTACCAAACAGACACCAGCGTACAAATTTTTTAACTTGATATACATAAAATAATGTTGCGTCGCATAGGGTCAGCGGTAAAAAAGTATCGATTTCTAATATTTTAAGACGAGCCAAAAATTCATCGATTATACATTTTAATAGTACATCGATTACAGAATCATTTGGTACCAAACAGACACCAGCGTACAAATTTTTTAATACGATAAACATAAAATAATGTTGCGTCGCATAGGGACAGCGGTAAAAAAGTATCAATTTCTAATATTTTAAGACGAGCCAAAAATTCATCGATTATACATTTTAATAGTACATTTATTACAGAATCATTTGGTACCAAGCAGACAACAGCGTACAAACTTTTTCATTTGCTATACATAAATTAAGGATGCGTCGCATGGGATCAGCGGTAAAAAAGTATCGATTTCTAATATTTTAAGACGAGCCAAAAATTCATCGATTATACATTTTAATAGTACATCGATTACAGAATCATTTGGTACCAAACAGACACCAGCGTACAAATTTTTTAACACGATAAACATAAAATAATGTTGCGTCGCATAGGGTCAGCGGTAAAAAAGTATCAATTTCTAATATTTTAAGACGAGCCAAAAATTCATCGATAATACATTTTAATAGTACATTTATTACAGAATCATTTGGTACCAAGCAGACAACAGCGTACAAACTTTTTCATTTGCTATACATAAATTAAGGATGCGTCGCATGGGATCAGCGGTAAAAAAGTATCGATTTCTAATATTTAAAGACGAGCCAAAAATTCATCGATTATACATTTTAATAGTACATTAATTACAGAATCATTTGGTACCAAACAGACACCAGCGTACAAATTTTTTAATACGATAAACATAAAATAAGGATGCGTCGCACAGGGTCCGCGTCAAAAAAGTATCGATTTCTAATATTTTAAGACGAGCCAAAAATTCATCGATTATACATTTTAATAGTACATCGATTACAGAATCATTTGGTACCAAACAGACACCAGCGTACAAATTATTTAACTTGATATACTTAAAATAATTTTGCGTCGAGTAGGGTCAGCGGTAAAAAGTATCGATTTCCAATATTTTAAGACGAGCCAAAAATTCATCGATTATACATTTTAATAGTACATTGATTACAGAATCATTTGGTACCAAACAGACACCAGCGTACAAATTTTTTAATACGATAAACATAAAATAAGTATGCGTCGCACAGGGTCCGCGTCAAAAAAGTATCGATTTCTAATATTTTAAGACGAGCCAAAAATTCATCGATTATACATTTTAATAGTACATTTATTACAGAATCATTTGGTACCAAGCAGACAACAGCGTACAATCTTTTTCATTTGCTATACATAAATTAAGGATGCGTCGCATGGGATCAGCGGTAAAAAAGTATCGATTTCTAATATTTAAAGACGAGCCAAAAATTCATCGATTATACATTTTAATAGTACATCGATTACAGAATCATTTGGTACCAAACAGACACCAGCGTACAAATTTTTTAACACGATAAACATAAAATAATGTTGCGTCGCATAGGGTCAGCGGTAAAAAAGTATCGATTTCTAATATTTTAAGACGAGCCAAAAATTCATCGATTATACATTTTAATAGTACATTTATTACAGAATCATTTGGTACCAAGCAGACAACAGCGTACAAACTTTTTCATTTGCTATACATAAATTAAGGATGCGTCGCATGGGATCAGCGGTAAAAAAGTATCGATTTCTAATATTTAAAGACGAGCCAAAAATTCATCGATTATACATTTTAATAGTACATTGATTACAGAATCATTTGGTACCAAACAGACACCAGCGTACAAATTTTTTAATACGATAAACATAAAATAAGTATGCGTCGCACAGGGTCCGCGTCAAAAAAGTATCGATTTCTAATATTTTAAGACGAGCCAAAAATTCATCGATTATACATTTTAATAGTACATCGATTACAGAATCATTTGGTACCAAACAGACACCAGCGTACAAATTTTTTAATGCGATAAACATAAAATAATGTTGCGTCGCATAGGGTCAGCGGTAAAAAAGTATCGAATTCTAATATTTAAAGACGAGCCAAAAATTCATCGATTATACATTTTAATAGTACATTAATTACAGAATCATTTGGTACCAAACAGACACCAGCGTACAAATTTTTTAATACGATAAACATAAAATAAGGATGCGTCGCACAGGGTCCGCGTCAAAAAAGTATCGATTTCTAATATTTTAAGACGAGCCAAAAATTCATCGATTATACATTTTAATAGTACATTTATTACAGAATCATTTGGTACCCAGCAGACAACAGCGTACAAACTTTTTCATTTGCTATACATAAATTAAGGATGCGTCGCATGGGATCAGCGGTAAAATAGTATCGATTTCTAATATTTAAAGACGAGCCAAAAATTCATCGATTATACATTTTAATAGTACATTGATTACAGAATCATTTGGTACCAAACAGACACCAGCGTACAAATTTTTTAATACGATAAACATAAAATAAGTATGCGTCGCACAGGGTCCGCGTCAAAAAAGTATCGATTTCTAATATTTTAAGACGAGCCAAAAATTCATCGAGTATACATTTTAATAGTACATTGATTACAGAATCTTTTGGTACCAAACAGACACCAGCGTACAAATTTTTTAACTTGATATACATAAAATAATGTTGCGTCGCATAGGGTCAGCGGTAAAAAAGTATCGATTTCTAATATTTTAAGACGAGCCAAAAATTCATCGATTATACATTTTAATAGTACATCGATTACAGAATCATTTGGTACCAAACAGACACCAGCGTACAAATTTTTTAATACGATAAACATAAAATAATGTTGCGTCGCATAGGGACAGCGGTAAAAAAGTATCAATTTCTAATATTTTAAGACGAGCCAAAAATTCATCGATTATACATTTTAATAGTACATTTATTACAGAATCATTTGGTACCAAGCAGACAACAGCGTACAAACTTTTTCATTTGCTATACAAAAATTAAGGATGCGTCGCATGGGATCAGCGGTAAAAAAGTATCGATTTCTAATATTTTAAGACGAGCCAAAAATTCATCGATTATACATTTTAATAGTACATCGATTACAGAATCATTTGGTACCAAACAGACACCAGCGTACAAATTTTTTAACACGATAAACATAAAATAATGTTGCGTCGCATAGGGTCAGCGGTAAAAAAGTATCAATTTCTAATATTTTAAGACGAGCCAAAAATTCATCGATAATACATTTTAATAGTACATTTATTACAGAATCATTTGGTACCAAGCAGACAACAGCGTACAAACTTTTTCATTTGCTATACATAAATTAAGGATGCGTCGCATGGGATCAGCGGTAAAAAAGTATCGATTTCTAATATTTAAAGACGAGCCAAAAATTCATCGATTATACATTTTAATAGTACATTAATTACAGAATCATTTGGTACCAAACAGACACCAGCGTACAAATTTTTTAATACGATAAACATAAAATAAGGATGCGTCGCACAGGGTCCGCGTCAAAAAAGTATCGATTTCTAATATTTTAAGACGAGCCAAAAATTCATCGATTATACATTTTAATAGTACATCGATTACAGAATCATTTGGTACCAAACAGACACCAGCGTACAAATTATTTAACTTGATATACTTAAAATAATTTTGCGTCGAGTAGGGTCAGCGGTAAAAAGTATCGATTTCCAATATTTTAAGACGAGCCAAAAATTCATCGATTATACATTATTTAATAGTACATTGATTACAGAATCATTTGGTACCAAACAGACACCAGCGTACAAATTTTTTAATACGATAAACATAAAATAAGTATGCGTCGCACAGGGTCCGCGTCAAAAAAGTATCGATTTCTAATATTTTAAGACGAGCCAAAAATTCATCGATTATACATTTTAATAGTACATTTATTACAGAATCATTTGGTACCAAGCAGACAACAGCGTACAATCTTTTTCATTTGCTATACATAAATTAAGGATGCGTCGCATGGGATCAGCGGTAAAAAAGTATCGATTTCTAATATTTAAAGACGAGCCAAAAATTCATCGATTATACATTTTAATAGTACATCGATTACAGAATCATTTGGTACCAAACAGACACCAGCGTACAAATTTTTTAACACGATAAACATAAAATAATGTTGCGTCGCA
Organism: Prenolepis imparis; assembly: GCF_030444845.1. Classification (NCBI taxonomy): domain Eukaryota; kingdom Metazoa; phylum Arthropoda; class Insecta; order Hymenoptera; family Formicidae; genus Prenolepis; species Prenolepis imparis. The sequence goes on along the minus strand of NW_028141171.1, from coordinate 7,385,447 downwards.
TAGGGTCAGCGGTAAAAAAGTATCAATTTCTAATATTTTAAGACGAGCCAAAAATTCATCGATTATACATTTTAATAGTACATTTATTACAGAATCATTTAGTACCAAGCAGACAACAGCGTACAAACTTTTTCATTTGCTATACATAAATTAAGGATGCGTCGCATGGGATCAGCGGTAAAAAAGTATCAATTTCTAATATTTAAAGACGAGCCAAAAATTTATCGATTATACATTTTAATAGTACATTGATTACAGAATCATTTGGTACCAAACAGACACCAGCGTACAAATTTTTTAATACGATAAACATAAAATAAGTATGCGTCGCACAGGGTCCGCGTCAAAAAAGTATCGATTTCTAATATTTTAAGACGAGCCAAAAATTCATCGATTATACATTTTAATAGTACATTTATTACAGAATCATTTGGTACCAAGCAGACAACAGCGTACAATCTTTTTCATTTGCTATACTTAAATTAAGGATGCATCGCATGGGATCAGCGGTAAAAAAGTATCGATTTCTAATATTTTAAGACGAGCCAAAAATTCATCGAGTATACATTTTAATAGTACATTGATTACAGAATCTTTTGGTTCCAAACAGACACCAGCGTACAAATTTTTTAACTTGATATACATAAAATAATGTTGCGTCGCATAGGGTCAGCGGTAAAAAAGTATCGATTTCTAATATTTTAAGACGAGCCAAAAATTCATCGATTATACATTTTAATAGTACATCGATTACAGAATCATTTGGTACCAAACAGACACCAGCGTACAAATTTTTTAATACGATAAACATAAAATAATGTTGCGTCGCATAGGGTCAGCGGTAAAAAAGTATCAATTTCTAATATTTTAAGACGAGCCAAAAATTCATCGATTATACATTTTAATAGTACATTTATTACAGAATCATTTGGTACCAAGCAGACAACAGCGTACAAACTTTTTCATTTGCTATACATAAATTAAGGATGCGTCGCATGGGATCAGCGGTAAAAAAGTATCGATTTCTAATATTTAAAGACGAGCCAAAAATTCATCGATTATACATTTTAATAGTACATTGATTACAGAATCATTTGGTACCAAACAGACACCAGCGTACAAATTTTTTAATACGATAAACATAAAATAAGTATGCGACGCACAGGGTCCGCGTCAAAAAAGTATCGATTTCTAATATTTTAAGACGAGCCAAAAATTCATCGATTATACATTTTAATAGTACATTTATTACAGAATCATTTGGTACCAAGCAGACAACAGCGTACAAACTTTTTCATTTGCTATACATAAATTAAGGATGCGTCGCATGGGATCAGCGGTAAAAAAGTATCGATTTCTAATATTTAAAGACGAGCCAAAAATTCATCGATTATACATTTTAATAGTACATTGATTACAGAATCATTTGGTACCAAACAGACACCAGCGTACAAATTTTTTAATACGATAAACATAAAATAAGTATGCGTCGCACAGGGTCCGCGTCAAAAAAGTATCGATTTCTAATATTTTAAGACGAGCCAAAAATTCATCGATTATACATTTTAATAGTACATTTATTACAGAATCATTTGGTACCAAGCAGACAACAGCGTACAAACTTTTTCATTTGCTATACATAAATTAAGGATGCGTCGCATGGGATCAGCGGTAAAAAAGTATCAATTTCTAATATTTAAAGACGAGCCAAAAATTCATCGATTATACATTTTAATAGTACATTGATTACAGAATCATTTGGTACCAAACAGACACCAGCGTACAAATTTTTTAATACGATTAACATAAAATAAGTATGCGTCGCACAGGGTCCGCGTCAAAAAAGTATCGATTTCTAATATTTTAAGACGAGCCAAAAATTCATCGATTATACATTTTAATAGTACATTTATTACAGAATCATTTGGTACCAAGCAGACAACAGCGTACAAACTTTTTCATTTGCTATACATAAATTAAGGATGCGTCGCATGGGATCAGCGGTAAAAAAGTATCGATTTCTAATATTTAAAGACGAGCCAAAAATTCATCGATTATACATTTTAATAGTACATTGATTACAGAATCATTTGGTACCAAACAGACACCAGCGTACAAATTTTTTAATACGATAAACATAAAATAAGTATGCGTCGCACAGGGTCCGCGTCAAAAAAGTATCGATTTCTAATATTTTAAGACGAGCCAAAAATTCATCGATTATACATTTTAATAGTACATCGATTACTGAATCATTTGGTACCAAACAGACACCAGCGTACAAATTTTTTAATACGATAAACATAAAATAATGTTGCGTCGCATAGGGTCAGCGGTAAAAAAGTATCGAATTCTAATATTTAAAGACGAGCCAAAAATTCATCGATTATACATTTTAATAGTACATCGATTACAGAATCATTTGGTACCAAACAGACACCAGCGTACAAATTATTTAACTTGATATACTTAAAATAATTTTGCGTCGAGTAGGGTCAGCGGTAAAAAGTATCGATTTCCAATATTTTAAGACGAGCCAAAAATTCATCGATTATACATTTTAATAGTACATTGATTACAGAATCATTTGGTACCAAACAGACACCAGCGTACAAATTTTTTAATACGATAAACATAAAATAAGTATGCGTCGCACAGGGTCCGCGTCAAAAAAGTATCGATTTCTAATATTTTAAGACGAGCCAAAAATTCATCGATTATACATTTTAATAGTACATTTATTACAGAATCATTTGGTACCAAGCAGACAACAGCGTACAATCTTTTTCATTTGCTATACATAAATTAAGGATGCGTCGCATGGGATCAGCGGTAAAAAAGTATCGATTTCTAATATTTAAAGACGAGCCAAAAATTCATCGATTATACATTTTAATAGTACATCGATTACAGAATCATTTGGTACCAAACAGACACCAGCGTACAAATTTTTTAACACGATAAACATAAAATAATGTTGCGTCGCATAGGATCAGCGGTAAAAAAGTATCAATTTCTAATATTTTAAGACGAGCCAAAAATTCATCGATTATACATTTTAATAGTACATTTATTACAGAATCATTTAGTACCAAGCAGACAACAGCGTACAAACTTTTTCATTTGCTATACATAAATTAAGGATGCGTCGCATGGGATCAGCGGTAAAAAAGTATCAATTTCTAATATTTAAAGACGAGCCAAAAATTTATCGATTATACATTTTAATAGTACATTGATTACAGAATCATTTGGTACCAAACAGACACCAGCGTACAAATTTTTTAATACGATAAACATAAAATAAGTATGCGTCGCACAGGGTCCGCGTCAAAAAAGTATCGATTTCTAATATTTTAAGATGAGCCAAAAATTCATCGATTATACATTTTAATAGTACATTTATTACAGAATCATTTGGTACCAAGCAGACAACAGCGTACAAACTTTTTCATTTGCTATACATAAATTAAGGATGCGTCGCATGGGATCAGCGGTAAAAAAGTATCGATTTCTAATATTTTAAGACGAGCCAAAAATTCATCGAGTATACATTTTAATAGTACATTGATTACAGAATCTTTTGGTTCCAAACAGACACCAGCGTACAAATTTTTTAACTTGATATACATAAAATAATGTTGCGTCGCATAGGGTCAGCGGTAAAAAAGTATCAATTTCTAATATTTTAAGACGAGCCAAAAATTCATCGATTATACATTTTAATAGTACATTTATTACAGAATCATTTGGTACCAAGCAGACAACAGCGTACAAACTTTTTCATTTGCTATACATAAATTAAGGATGCGTCGCATGGGATCAGCGGTAAAAAAGTATCGATTTCTAATATTTTAAGACGAGCCAAAAATTCATCGATTATACATTTTAATAGTACATCGATTACAGAATCATTTGGTACCAAACAGACACCAGCGTACAAATTTTTTAACACGATAAACATAAAATAATGTTGCGTCGCATAGGGTCAGCGGTAAAAAAGTATCAATTTCTAATATTTTAAGACGAGCCAAAAATTCATCGATTATACATTTTAATAGTACATTTATTACAGAATCATTTGGTACCAAGCAGACACCAGCGTACAAATTTTTTAATACGATAAACATAAAATAAGTATGCGTCGCACAGGGTCCGCGTCAAAATAGTATCGATTTCTAATATTTTAAGACGAGCCAAAAATTCATCGATTATACATTTTAATAGTACATCGATTACAGAATCATTTGGTACCAAACAGACACCAGCGTACAAATTTTTTAATACGATAAACATAAAATAATGTTGCGTCGCATAGGGTCAGCGGTAAAAAAGTATCGAATTCTAATATTTAATGACGAGCCAAAAATTCATCGATTATACATTTTAATAGTACATTAATTACAGAATCATTTGGTACCAAACAGACACCAGCGTACAAATTTTTTAATACGATAAACATAAAATAAGGATGCGTCGCACAGGGTCCGCGTCAAAAAAGTATCGATTTCTAATATTTTAAGACGAGTCAAAAATTCATCGATTATACATTTTAATAGTACATTTATTACAGAATTATTTGGTACCCAGCAGACAACAGCGTACAAACTTTTTCATTTGCTATACATAAATTAAGGATGCGTCGCATGGGATCAGCGGTAAAATAGTATCGATTTCTAATATTTAAAGACGAGCCAAAAATTCATCGATTATACATTTTAATAGTACATTGATTACAGAATCATTTGGTACCAAACAGACACCAGCGTACAAATTTTTTAATACGATAAACATAAAATAAGTATGCGTCGCACAGGGTCCGCGTCAAAAAAGTATCGATTTCTAATATTTTAAGACGAGCCAAAAATTCATCGAGTATACATTTTAATAGTACATTGATTACAGAATCTTTTGGTACCAAACAGACACCAGCGTACAAATTTTTTAACTTGATATACATAAAATAATGTTGCGTCGCATAGGGTCAGCGGTAAAAAAGTATCGATTTCTAATATTTTAAGACGAGCCAAAAATTCATCGATTATACATTTTAATAGTACATTAATTACAGAATCATTTGGTACCAAACAGACACCAGCGTACAAATTTTTTAATACGATAAACATAAAATAAGGATGCGTCGCACAGGGTCCGCGTCAAAAAAGTATCGATTTCTAATATTTTAAGACGAGCCAAAAATTCATCGATTATACATTTTAATAGTACATCGATTACAGAATCATTTGGTACCAAACAGACACCAGCGTACAAATTATTTAACTTGATATACTTAAAATAATTTTGCGTCGAGTAGGGTCAGCGGTAAAAAGTATCGATTTCCAATATTTTAAGACGAGCCAAAAATTCATCGATTATACATTTTAATAGTACATTTATTACAGAATCATTTAGTACCAAGCAGACAACAGCGTACAAACTTTTTCATTTGCTATACATAAATTAAGGATGCGTCGCATGGGATCAGCGGTAAAAAAGTATCAATTTCTAATATTTAAAGACGAGCCAAAAATTTATCGATTATATATTTTAATAGTACATTGATTACAGAATCATTTGGTACCAAACAGACACCAGCGTACAAATTTTTTAATACGATAAACATAAAATAAGTATGCGTCGCACAGGGTCCGCGTCAAAAAAGTATCGATTTCTAATATTTTAAGACGAGCCAAAAATTCATCGATTATACATTTTAATAGTACATTTATTACAGAATCATTTGGTACCAAGCAGACAACAGCGTACACACTTTTTCATTTGCTATACATAAATTAAGGATGCGTCGCATGGGATCAGCGGTAAAAAAGTATCGATTTCTAATATTTTAAGACGAGCCAAAAATTCATCGAGCATACATTTTAATAGTACATTGATTACAGAATCTTTTGGTTCCAAACAGACACCAGCGTACAAATTTTTTAACTTGATATACATAAAATAATGTTGCGTCGCATAGGGTCAGCGGTAAAAAAGTATCGATTTCTAATATTTTAAGACGAGCCAAAAATTCATCGATTATACATTTTAATAGTACATCGATTACAGAATCATTTGGTACCAAACAGACACCAGCGTACAAATTTTTTAATACGATAAACATAAAATAATGTTGCGTCGCATAGGGTCAGCGGTAAAAAAGTATCAATTTCTAATATTTTAAGACGAGCCAAAAATTCATCGATTATACATTTTAATAGTACATTTATTACAGAATCATTTGGTACCAAGCAGACAACAGCGTACAAACTTTTTCATTTGCTATACATAAATTAAGGATGCGTCGCATGGGATCAGCGGTAAAAAAGTATCGATTTCTAATATTTTAAGACGAGCCAAAAATTCATCGATTATACATTTTAATAGTACATCGATTACAGAATCATTTGGTACCAAACAGACACCAGCGTACAAATTTTTTAACACGATAAACATAAAATAATGTTGCGTCGCATAGGGTCAGCGGTAAAAAAGTATCAATTTCTAATATTTTAAGACGAGCCAAAAATTCATCGATTATACATTTTAATAGTACATTTATTACAGAATCATTTGGTACCAAGCAGACAACAGCGTACAAACTTTTTCATTTGCTATACATAAATTAAGGATGCGTCGCATGGGATCAGCGGTAAAAAAGTATCGATTTCTAATATTTAAAGACGAGCCAAAAATTCATCGATTATACATTTTAATAGTACATTGATTACAGAATCATTTGGTACCAAACAGACACCAGCGTACAAATTTTTTAATACGATAAACATAAAATAAGGATGCGTCGCACAGGGTCCGCGTCAAAATAGTATCGATTTCTAATATTTAAAGACGAGCCAAAAATTCATCGATTATACATTTTAATAATACATTAATTACAGAATCATTTGGTACCAAACAGACACCAGCGTACAAATTTTTTAATACGATAAACATAAAATAAGTATGCGTCGCACAGGGTCCGCGTCAAAATAGTATCGATTTCTAATATTTTAAGACGAGCCAAAAATTCATCGATTATACATTTTAATAGTACATCGATTACAGAATCATTTGGTACCAAACAGACACCAGCGTACAAATTTTTTAATACGATAAACATAAAATAATGTTGCGTCGCATAGGGTCAGCGGTAAAAAAGTATCGAATTCTAATATTTAAAGACGAGCCAAAAATTCATCGATTATACATTTTAATAGTACATTAATTACAGAATCATTTGGTACCAAACAGACACCAGCGTACAAATTTTTTAATACGATAAACATAAAATAAGGATGCGTCGCACAGGGTCCGCGTCAAAAAAGTATCGATTTCTAATATTTTAAGACGAGCCAAAAATTCATCGATTATACATTTTAATAGTACATTTATTACAGAATCATTTGGTACCAAGCAGACAACAGCGTACAAACTTTTTCATTTGCTATACATAAATTAAGGATGCGTCGCATGGGATCAGCGGTAAAAAAGTATCGATTTCTAATATTTAAAGACGAGCCAAAAATTCATCGATTATACATTTTAATAGTACATCGATTACAGAATCATTTGGTACCAAACAGACACCAGCGTACAAATTTTTTAATACGATAAACATAATATAATGTTGCGTATCATAGGGTCAGCGGTAAAAAAGTATCGAATTCTAATATTTAAAGACGAGCCAAAAATTCATCGATTATACATTTTAATAATACATTAATTACAGAATCATTTGGTACCAAACAGACACCAGCGTACAAATTTTTTAATACGATAAACATAAAATAAGTATGCGTCGCACAGGGTCCGCGTCAAAATAGTATCGATTTCTAATATTTTAAGACGAGCCAAAAATTCATCAATTATACATTTTAATAGTACATCGATTACAGAATCATTTGGTACCAAACAGACACCAGCGTACAAATTTTTTAATACGATAAACATAAAATAATGTTGCGTCGCATAGGGTCAGCGGTAAAAAAGTATCGAATTCTAATATTTAAAGACGAGCCAAAAATTCATCGATTATACATTTTAATAGTACATTAATTACAGAATCATTTGGTACCAAACAGACACCAGCGTACAAATTTTTTAATACGATAAACATAAAATAAGGATGCGTCGCACAGGGTCCGCGTCAAAAAAGTATCGATTTCTAATATTTTAAGACGAGCCAAAAATTCATCGATTATACATTTTAATAGTACATTTATTACAGAATCATTTGGTACCAAGCAGACAACAGCGTACAAACTTTTTCATTTGCTATACATAAATTAAGGATGCATCGCATGGGATCAGCGGTAAAAAAGTATCGATTTCTAATATTTAAAGACGAGCCAAAAATTCATCGATTATACATTTTAATAGTACATTGATTACAGAATCATTTGGTACCAAACAGACACCAGCCTACAAATTTTTTAATACGTTAAACATAAAATAAGGATGCGTCGCACAGGGTCCGCGTCAAAAAAGTATCGATTTCTAATATTTTAAGACGAGCCAAAAATTCATCGATTATACATTTTAATAGTACATTTATTACAGAATCATTTGGTACCCAGCAGACAACAGCGTACAAACTTTTTCATTTGCTATACATAAATTAAGGATGCATCGCATGGGATCAGCGGTAAAATAGTATCGATTTCTAATATTTAAAGACGAGCCAAAAATTCATCGATTATACATTTTAATAGTACATTGATTACAGAATCATTTGGTGCCAAACAGACACCAGCGTACAAATTTTTTAATACGATAAACATAAAATAATTATGCGTCGCACAGAGTCCGCGTCAAAAAAGTATCGATTTTTAATATTTTAAGACGAGCCAAAAATTCATCGAGTAAACATTTTAATAGTACATTGATTACAGAATCTTTTGGTACCTTGCAGACACCAGCGTACAAATTTTTTAATACGATAAACATAAAATAAGTATGCGTCGCACAGGTTTTGCGGTAAAAAGTATCGATTTCCAATATTTTAAGACGAGCCAAAAATTCATCGATTATACATTTTAATAGTACATTGATTACAGAATCTTTTGGTACCAACCAGACAACAGCGTACAAATTTTTTAACTTGATATACATAGAATAAGGTTGCGTCGCATAGGGTCAACTGTAAAAAAGTATCGATTTCTAATATTTTAAGGCGAGCCAAAAATTCATCGTATATATATTTCAATAATGTATTATTTGCAGATTATCTTTGTACCATAAGCGTACTATCTTTTTGGTCCAATATACGTTATATAAATCTGCGCCGTATGGGATTTGCGGCTTAAAAATTTTAATTTTCGATATTTCAAAACGTGCAAAAAATTAATCTTATATACATTTTAACAGTACATTGTCTGCACATTATCACGAGTTATGCGTGACTGCATGCATATATCGCGGTAATATATGTCGAAACTCATTTGTACTGCGCATTTCGTATGACAAAATCTGCATCACGATCATTTTACGATTGTTGATTGATTTTCGAAGGGAAAGAATAGTTTTCGGACTATTTTAAAAGTATGCTAAAGCCATCTGAAGTTATGTTTCATCAAAATATTTTTTTATCTAAAAATAGCACGCAATAATCTTTAGCGTGTATTTTCTCACCTTCGACGTCAAAATCCAACATGGCCGCAGCAAATGCCAAGGAACCTTAAAAAATTAAATAATATAAATAATATAATTAATATTTAAAACTTATTAATTATATTTAATAATATATTTTATAATTCTGAAAAAATACTACTTAATATTATATTCCTTCTTTCCTATTTCAGTCTTTTTCTCTCTTTCACCCTCTCTTTTATTTATTCTCTTTTTCTTATTTAATTTCAAATAAAACTTCCTCCTTTTTTCCTCTTCATTTTCCTTTATCTTTTTTTCTTTTCTTCTCTCTCTCTCCCTCTCTTTCTTTCTTTATCTATTTATAATATAATTAATGATATACAATTCATCTGTTTAACTTTAATAAAATATTTAAAGATAATTTACTTTATTTGATATTCCTTCTTCTCTCTTTTTCTGTAATCTTTTTTTTCTCCCTCTCTTTTGCTTAATATTTCTCTTCTTTTATTTTAAATAAAGCTTTGTTTTCTTTTTTCTCTGTATTTCTATCTCCCTCTTTTTCTCTCTTTCTATTATTCTTTATCTATAAATGATAAAATTAATGATATAATTAATAATTATAATTCGTCTCCTATGCCCTTACACGACAAAATTAAAATAATTCAAATTAAAATGAATTGTACGCTGTGATTAGTGTGCTGTGATTGATCAAATCTGAAATTATGATGATTCTAATAAAATTTCAAATTTAACAAATCATAGCCACGGATCATTTTAAACTGAACATTTTAATTCTGTCACGAAAGTAGCCCATTTAACTTTAAATAAAATATTTAAAGGATTATTAAAATTACAATAATATTCGAACAATTAAAAAATTAATACCTAATAATTATTATAATCTGATATATTCCTTATTCTCTCTTTTCCTTCAATCATTTACCTTTTTTCTTTTATTCTCCATCTCTTCTTTAATTTTAAATAAAACTTTTCGCTTTTTTCTACTTTTCCTTTTTCTTTCTCTCTCCTTTATTCATTTTCACTCTCTTATTTCCTTTTCTTATATTTTAAATAAAACTTTCTTCTCTTTTTCTCTTTTTCTTTTTTCTCTCTTTTATTTCCACTCTTTTTCTCTTTAGTCTCTTTCTTTCTATTCTTCTATATCTACTAATAATATAATTAATAATATAATTTATGTTTTCATTAAGAATTTTATAAATAAAACATTTTAAAAAACTATAATATTCAAATATTTAAAAAATCTAATAAAAATATTATTACCTAATTTTAAATTCATTCTTCTCTTTTTCTTTACCCTTTTTCACTCTTTCTTCCTATATTTTACTTATTCATCCTCTTTTCTAATTTTAAATAAAACTTTCTACTCTTTTTTCTTTTTTTCCTTTTTTCACTCTTTTCTCTCTCTCTCTCTCTCTCTCATTCTTTCTATTCTTCTCTGTTTATTAATAATATAATTAATAACATAATTAATAATTAATAATTAATAATTAGGTTCTTTTTTAACATTAATAAAATAAAACAAAAACAAATTAATTAAAAAGTTACTAAAATTATAATACTATTGAAACATTTAAACAATTCAATAAAAATTTTATTACTTAATATATTCCTTCTTCTCCCTTTTCCTTTTTCTTCTTTTCTTTTCTTCTTTCTCTTTTGCTTATTCATCCTCTTCTTTAATCTTAAATAAAGCTTTTTTTTCTACTCTCCCTTTATCTTTTTCTCTTTCTCTTCTTCTATTTTTGTCTATTAATAATATAATGCATCTCTCCTTTATATTAACTATAAATAAAATATTTTAAAAATTATTAAAGATATAATAATATTAAAACATTTAAAAAATTTAATAAAAATATTACCTAATATTATATTTTTTCTTCTCTCTTTTCCTTCAGTCATTCAATCAATCCTTTTTCTTTATTTCTTTTGCTTATTCTTTCTCTTCAATTTTAATTAAAAAGCCTTCTTCTCTTCTTCTCCTTTCTCTTTTTCTCTCTTTTTTTTCCTACTCTTTTTTCTCTCTTTCTATTCTTCTCTATCTATGAGTAATGAAATTAATGGTATAATTAAAAAAATAATTGGTCTTTTCTATAACTTTAAATAAAACATAAAAAAATTTATTAAAACTAATAATATTTAAATATTAACGAAGTAATATATAATTTAGTAATATTTTAATATTTTAATATTCTATAAGTAAATTAAATAATATTAATTATCAATAAAATTAAATAACATTAATAATATTTAACTATAGTACTTTATTAATAATATCTACACAACAATAACGCATAAAACTCTTGATAAAATAATGTAAATTGGATTAAATAATGCTTTATTTATTACATTTATAAAATATATATACTTTACTACACATACCTTTCTCTCTATTCTTTCCTACTTCCTCTTCCTCCTTTCTTCGTCTTCTTTATCTATATTTTCTTTAATTTAATTTAATGATATGTACACATAATATCATGTATATCATAATATAAACCACAATAATTGCATTCACAAATTGAATACACTATTAACCTCTCAATATATACATTTGAACTGTCAAAATGCGTATATACATTTGAACTGTCAAAATGCGTCGCTCAACCTTGACAGGCTTTTATCAATATGAAGTAATGTACAACGCAGCACACATCGAGATAACCAATCAGCATCGCGGAAAAGAGGCAACAATACTTGCGAGAATCGACTTAACATGCACTTTTTAGAAAAGGGAAAATTCACGATAAAAATTCTGCTAATGATTCTCGCGCAGTTTTTACCAGACACAAATTGATTCGATTGAAATCATTTAATGGATGAAGATACATTAATATAATTCGAGAATATTGTATAGAAAAAGTTTAGGAACGATTGTATCTTTAAAATTGAAAAATCAATCGAAAAGGATCTATAACTCGATAATTTGTACGATAATCTTATAAGAGAAGGGAATTGAATTTAAAGACGCTTCTGAGATAAATAAAATTTGCTCGAACGTGTTTTGAAAAAAAAGTTAGCATTAAAAATTTAATTTTTATTCATTGTACAAATATAATTGCTTGTTCATTGAACTCTCTTGCAGCACGTAAGTGACGTAAGCACGTGCGCAGACGTCATCATGGATGTGATTGCATGTGCATTGTATGGTGCTGCGCCCTAAAGCCAGTCGTCGAACTATCGATACGCGAGCTTCAATATGGCTGACAATGAAGGCACAGTGATCATAATAAACTTGGAATTGTAAAATTTTTGACGTAAACGAAGATATTCGCCACGATGAATATGTCCGTGGAGAAGAAGAAGTATCCTTCGGCGCTGCCGATTAATTGGCATGCGCGAGAGGAACCGTCGAGGAAGAGCCAGAACCAGTTGACACCATCCACGGGGGGGAAGGATTATTATTACGGGTAGGTTGAATAAAATTATTCCCCAAGGAAACTCTATTCGATCTTATGTGAAGCTATAGATTCTTCAGTGTTCGTAAAGTTGAAGAAATGCTTGCGCGAACGAATACAGTTTGAGATATAAGGGGTATCTAACCTTCGATAACAGCTACCTTCTGTAAATTGACTGACTTTTCTTTTCTTTTCAGCCGGGCCAGAAATGACTCGTCATTAGTACCACCGATCAGACAAACGGCGTCGATTTTTAAGCAACCGGTGACGATTTACAAGTCGCAGGAAGGAAAAGTGAAGGATATTAAACACAACATTCAAGAAAAACCAAAACAGGTTAGTTATATAGCGATTGCTCTGAATTGATGATAATTGGACTGTGAATCAGTGTGATGTATCAATTTAAATTCTTTTATTATATATATTCTCATATTTCATCTATTCATATGTACAATTTTCATATATATGATATCCAGTAATTATTATACACTTGTAAATATATCTGCGAATATTTTTTTAAGTGTGCAAAGTTTTTTAATCTTTGTATCGTGCTTGCAAGACACTCTTTGCTAACATTCATTCATTTGTACCATTCTTTGTTAACTATCCTTGTAAATTTACATGATACAACTGTCAAATCATTGCTTTAGGAAGGAGCCGATAAAACTGAAGGCAAATTTGGCTCCCAAGATAAGCCTAAGCAGGTAATTCTGAACATGCAATCATGAAATTGTCCATAATTTCATTTTTTTAATTATATTTTTAAATGTGTGTTGTTAAATAATTTATTAAATTTTTCTAATAATAACATTAAAGTTTTTCTTAATATTTGAGAGCAAATGGAGAGAGGACTTGTAATTTTACCTTTCCTCCTTTGAATTTAAATTAATGGTATTCAACAAACATGCCTATTACATGCCTGATAAAAACACAATGATCTAATTTTATATTATTTTTATGTACTGGGAATGATTTGTTTCGTAGCTTGTATTATTTTATTAGTATAATAGCGAATTGTGTAAAAAAGTGGATGGACTAATCATAGATAATTCAAATTTCTGCGTTTCAGCTTTTCTGGGAAAAACGTTTAGAAGGTTTGCGAGCCTGTGATTCTGATGGTTATGAATTTGATGGGATGGACTTGCCAAAGAACTTAAAACCAGTAGGACCATATATCACGGAAGAAACTTTGCTTCAAAGTGTGGCCACCGCATTACACGTATCTACTCAGCCAGTCACAGGACAAACGGGATCAAAAATGGCTTTGGAGAAGAATCCTGGAGTATTTCTTAATCCTGATCAACCACTTGTACAGGTAATGTGAATAATCAGATGCTAATTGGCGTCATAATGGTGCTACTTAAGATGCTAATGCTATCGGAATAATTTGCATCAATATATATCACGAATCTTTATAAAAAGTCTTATTAATATTACTAATAAATTGATAATATTTTGTTTTGTGTTGAAGGCGGTCTCGATAGCGGATGAGGACATAAAGAGGCAAGAAGACCGAGTGGCTATTGCGAGAAAAAAGTTACAAGACGCCTTACGTGCTGTTCAAACTTAAATTACAAGTATTTATGCGTATCATTTGCTCATTTCTTAATTTTAAGTTATAAATTATATCATTGCCATTTTTTTATAATAAATGTTTTTGTAAAAAAAAAAAAAAAAAAAAAAAAAAGAAAACGGGAAAGACAAAAGGTAGAAATTCGATGGATATTTAAAGCACGAGATCGACTGATTTTCTCAAAATATATTTTAACAAAACGAAAAAGCCAACAGTGTGAAAGAATCGGTCATGCAACAGAATCTTTTGTAAAGGCCAATTTGGCGAGTCAATTTTCCATTATAATTCGAGAATAATTTGTTTTGCGGCGCTTCAAATGGCTTGAATTGCGCCATCTGCCTAATATTTCCCGTGCGGGAATTTGATCAAATTAGTAATGGTCACGAAAATAGACAATTTCTCGGATTTAAGTTCGACAGATGGCAAAAATGCCGTATTTAGCTCTATATCTAATGGAAATGAATCGATATTAACGTAGCACACTATATAAAATTTAAAGAAATTACATTAAATGTTTCTTTCCGCTCTAATAATTAAAGATTCTCTTTTCGACAGTGTAACGTGCTTAATTCAGATCGAGACTATTTTAGAAAATCAAACTGGCAAATCATTCATATTAATTATGCAAATAGCCACGCTTTTAGTCTAGCCTGTGAAGGCCGTACAGGTATTGACCAGTCTTGAAATGTTTTTTCGAACTTGAGCGCAGCACGTCGTCTCGAGACATTATGGCAAGAAAAATAATATACGAAGTAAAACTTTATTTCTGAATAATAGTTGACAAAGAACAATAGTATAAAAAGGGACAATATTTGAAAAGCAGTTTCGAGGATTAACCTAGAAAATCTTTTCGACAGGAAATAAGTTTTTTGTCTATGTAAATGTTTTATTGTTCTCTAATGCCAGTATATCTGAGGAAGAATGTGTTAACAAAAAAAAGAGAGATCTTGAAAAAAAAAATGTAAATCGTGGATTTCCTCCGAAAGATCTTTTAAGATAATCTTCAAAACCAATCTGTTTTTCAAAAATTTTGTTTCGTTCAAAACTATTTTCGATGCATCATATTAAATACATCAGTCACGTTATTAGAGTCTTTGAATCGTATATTGTGCCGAATGCAGTTGTGTATCGAATGCTGCTGCGGCTCTGGGAATGGGTACGTGCCGAGGGCATCGCACAAAAGAATGCCCAGGCAGGTATACAGGCAGGCATCAGTTTTCAGGTATATAAGCATAAGCTGGATACCAGGTGGTAACCTCTTTTTTTCTCCTTGCCCGGTACTTCTCCACCTCCGACCAACAGCTGTTTCCCTCCTCGGCAAGGGTCGCTCTCCCTTATTGTCAACCAGACGGAGAGAGAGCCGTTCTCGCCCCACCGTCGTCGCCGGGTCACATGTCCCAGTTTAAATCGTTATAACTCGTCGAACACATGACTCGACTGACGATCCATCCGGTGCGGATATCGTATCATGAGCACCGGCGACGAAGCTGTGTACATCGTCGATTCGACGGGAAAATTCATCGTCAAATCGATGCATGTCTGTATCCTCTGAATCTGCATCTCGAGCGATCAATAGCGCGCGCTATCGCGTATTCTTGCAATAATTTATGCGCACGAAGGCGACATCCGGTTCGCAAAAAAAAAGCATTTATATAAAGATAATCATAATTTTTAGAAAATTATTTTTTATACATGTTTTATCGTCGCGAATTATCTCTCATCTCTAGGAATCTCTAGAGAAAACTTTAGATATACCTTACGGATTTTGGAAATTCAGACACAGAATGCAGTTTAACTCCCACCGGAATTTCGTATGTATAATAAATGACGCGCATGAATATAAATGCGGATATCATGCGACGGATGAGGAATTGAAATTGCCACGGGACATATCCCGAAATAATCTCACCTACGTTCCTACGCGTGCGCGTGCATAATTTGCAGAATTACGGAAATTTTAGCGTCGCGTTTGACCGTGCTTTTTTTAGTCTGTCGATATCGATGCACATTTACGCGACATTTAATTCCGCGCCGTCAAACGCGTCGCGCCCGTGCAATTATCTCTCTCGGATCGGATTTTCAACGCGCCTTTTTCTTTTTTTTTTAAATGTACAACGCTCGATCCATCGCGTGTAAAGACCTTATCTGGAGCACATCGAAGATTACATCCCCCACTGTCTTGGATGTAATATAGTCGACATATAAATAGACACTCCTCTACGGCGTGTTTTATCGATCTTCGCACAGACAGTATATTCGACCATCGGAAGTTGACCGACTTGACTATACTATTTGTATCGGGGTTACTGGCCGCGAAGTATTTTGGATTTATCTACGCAAGGACAGAGCGACGCGCGATTTTAACGTTCGCGAGATAACTCGCGCAAAATTGTCGCAATCGTGACGCGGCAAAGATCCCTCCGAGAGGAGGAGGAGGCGTTGGTCCATCGCGCGCTTCGCACGGAAGAGAACAGCTGGGGGACCTTCGACTCCCAACGACGACTGTTATACGTAATCGATGTCGACAGACTTTCTCTCTCGTGGACCCTCCTGGAGGCGAGAGGAGAGCGGAATAAAGGACGCGCCTAATAACCACGATCGTGCTCTTTCCATTTTCACCGGCTCTCGATGTCGCGAACAGAAAATAACTCTCTTCCTCACGTTTCCGCTTTTAATACCGTCGGCACAAAAGACATCATAATTACATAAAGGATTTCAAATGAGTCATAAAAAAAGAGAAGAAAAATATTTTTAGCTCGCCTCTTTGATTTAAACTTTCATCGATTGCGTGAGCGTAATCGAGTCTTTTTTTCTTACAACGTGCGAGATAATAATGCAAATTGTATACGTTATTTTTTAAACGACTTCGCCAAGATCCATTTCTAACGTGTTTAAGAATTATATAATATTTTTTTATAATTATTAGAGCATAAAAAAATTGAACAAAAAATATTCAACTATCTTGTTTTACAACTGTCAAACGTCGTCTGATATTTTGTGACTGACAACCATTAGTCGAAACTTTCAACTCTTTGTTTGTATTTGTGCATAAAAATGCGGGTATCTGGTAATCCTCTCTTAGCCTCGTCAGCCTACCTATGGCCTATACCTTTCGGCTGTCTTTATGTCTTTTTTGTTTTGCAGAAAAGAAAAAAAGGTAAAAAAAAACAGCTTCACAGGAAATCTATCGAGAGAACCGAATTCTATTCGAAAAACGACTTTTCTATGGGTACCCGCATTTTTCTGTAACTTTCTCTTCTTTTTAATCTGTTGTTTTTTATTTCTTTGTATTTTTAGATAATATCTCTTTTGTAAATTTTGGACACTGCAGTAGAATCAGACGCACAATAATTTATCAAAGATGACAACAGTTCACAGAATGATTAATTATTTTATGTATTTTTTTTTTCATTTATTTTCTATGTATTATATATATACTATTTCATCTATTAGTACGTACACACACATATGTGTGTGTATATATATATATATATATATATATATATATATATCATATATATATTAATATAAAAAATACGATAGGGTAAAACAGAAGAACAAAAATTAGTGAGGAAAAAAAACAGGTATACGGACATACGGATAAGAAAATATTTATAGACATTTAATCGATTTCGATAATCGGCATTTATAACTAATAATAATAATAATTTTATTGAGCGAAATAGGATGCATATAAGTGTATATAAAGTTAGTATTAAGTAATTATATACAATAGAAAGAACTATTACTCCAAAAATCAATAAGGGTAACGAACATCCTATTCCAAAGCTTAATTTACATGAAAAAATAATTTGTATAATTGCACGATAAATAATAGATATATAGATTTGCATACTATATAAATATATAGTATGTAAATCTATATGTAAATATATAATATACATCCGAATTCTATTTTATTGTTTCTTAAAGATTTATGCGAAATATCAGTTTTCACCGAAAGAAACATACTATATATTTATATAGTATGCAAATCTATATGTAAATATATAATATACATCCGAATTCTATTTTATTGTTTCTTAAAGATTTATGCGAAATATCAGTTTTCACCGAAAGAAACTTATTATTTGTCTGTGAAAACTGCATTTCTAATAATGAAAAATTCCACTTATTGTTAGATTTTTAGAACTGAACAGCTTTGTGAAAGATTCTTGGTATTGTATCTTCTAAAGATCGCCGCAGTTTTCTGTTTCCTTGCATTCAGACTCCCTGTCGTCTTGCAAATAAATCTTGCTCCGAGTCCTAATATGTTTTCGACGACAAATATGCAGCTTTAACAGCATGCCATTCTTTCTTATTGCTTTGTATATTGTTAAGAAATAAAATATAGAATTTGGATTTATTATTCAAAGATTCTTTCGTCTCGACTGTAAAAAATCTGTACATCTTGTATATGTATTATCGAGCTGAAGCGAGTCGTAAACCGAATTCGAAGCGTGCAACTCCTATAAATGACAAATATTGTGTATCTGATAAAGAAACGTACAGCAAAATATCCGCGAATGGATCAATGTTCTCGTCTTGCGCGGGGTATATGTAGAAAGGCGTTGCACTTTATTCGCGCTATCATCAGTTAATCATGCTCTATTCATGCGTTTTCGCTGTTGTGCAACTTATCTTACGTACGGGGCCGCAGCGGTTTCGGTAGCCGCAGAGATCTCTACCTTTTGCGTGCAAGCGAGCGAGCGAGCGAGTGTGTGGGCGTCTGCCCGCGCGATTTTGTGGATAACCAGACATTAGACGGCTAATCAATATCGGACGCATTGCGAGATAATTCGACGGCGGTATCGTATTAGTTCTCTCTCTCTCTCGGATCGCCTCGAGGAACGTGAAAGCGGAATGGCCGTTTAGTTGCACGATTCACGAAGGCTTTATGTAATTGCGCCGCTACGTCATAATTGACACACGCAATTTTATGCGATAATCTCTCTTCTCGATGTAATCAAACAAGAGAGAATATTACGTCAATTTCACTCGATAATATCGGCTAGTATATCGAATAAAAATTATAGAGATATTAGAGATTCTCGTTCGCGCGAATGTCTCTACGACAGTGTCGAGCCGATTATCGTCTTCGACGTCGTCGTCCTAGTCACCGGTGTCGACTCAGAGGCCAGCAATGCGGTTCTCCGGCGTTGCTGCACCCCGGCGATCGAAATCGAAAGAAGTATCCTCTCCACGGATCCCCGCTTCGCGTACGTACTTATATATACGTGCGGGTATATCTACGTACGCATGCATACGCGTGCGTCTATCCGCCTGTATATCGGCGAGGAAGATGCTGCTCGATGCACCACGGGAGTCGCCAAAGCGACGACAATGATCGCAACCGGTTACACGCCGTAAAAATACGACAAGCGACGCGGAACAGAGGAAGAGTTAGTTTAATGCGACGACTGGTCAGAAAAGCGAAACGACGCGAAAAGTATTCTTTTTCAGGCCGCATTTCCGGCTGCATACTTCGGCACATCTTTGCCTGGGCCTCGAAACAATCTTCCTCTTTCGCAGACTAAGGAATCCTTAATATATAATAACAATAGAGAGGATTTACGGATTACGGACGAGAAAATATTCGGTCGTTTCGACCTTTTCTTTGAGAAATTTTTCCGTGACTTTTTGTACAATTTTACTCCTTATGTCTTTTGTTCTCTTTTCTTTTAAAAACTTTGCTTAACAGAAGTAGAATTTTTGATCTTCAGTCTTATATGAATGACGAAGGTTTTTTGAAATAATTATCCTCGAATCTCGCTCGCCGCAGCAATGCATCGATCACATGATCCTTTTCCGTAATCGACGATTAATAAAATAATCGGCGGCGATTAATGTGATACATTCGCGCAAATATCGACGCTCTGTCAGTTCGATCGCGGCGAGGAAAGAGGCGAACGTAGAGACGACAGTTTGTAAAACCATGCGATAACACCGAGGTATTTACGAGCGAGCCGAGAGCACGAGCAGTCGGCAGGTGCTCTTGTGGCACAAGGTGGTTGGTATCTCGAGACAACCTTGAAGGGAGAGAAAGAGAGATCGGCAGAAGTGCACGGGTCGTTGCTTTCGGCATGCGATGAGAAACAAAATTAGTCGCTCACACCTCCGAGCGAATTCAGGTAGGCCTTTATCGAAAGTCTTGGCGAAGCCTCGTCTCTCGCTTTCTCATGGAGAACGCTTCTCCCTCTCTCTCTCTCTCTCTCTCTCTCTCTCTCTCTCTCTCTCTCTCTCTCTCTCTCTCTCTCTCTCTCTCTCTTTCTCTTTTTATCGCGATTACGCGATTGCATCGAACAACAAAGCGTTCACCGTGCGCTTTAACGAGCCGTTGGCTGGTCCGATACATGGAAAACAATGAATCGCGGATATTCGTGGATCGCTGGCGGGCTCCCGTCGTCCCGTCTGTCCTCGAGAATGGAGGACACGGGCCGATCTGGTGTGGGCCTCCCTTTCCTCCTCCCCTTGACTAAAAATCGAGCAATCGGCCAGAGTGCTTGGTCGGAGAGAGGACGAAGGGTCGTCGGCAGAGAACAATGGGATCACGCTTGCGTCTCGGTTCAAGGTCCGCGTTCGCGCGCGCATCTTCGCGCGTCTAGAGATTCGGTGTTTTAGAGAGGAGACGGAATTCTCTCTTCACTCTTACTCAACGAAACCGCTAGTCGGGCAGGTGGTCCGTCTGGGCCCGGTTGCGATTCGCGAATTAGGGGGGGCTGACGAACATTCGCTCGACCTTGTTCACGTCAGCATGGATTAGGTATGTCAAAGCGTCGTATATATGTGGTCATCCAAGAATTTCCGAGATTACTCATAGTTTAAAATCTCATGTATCGATTATCGTTTGTCCTTGGGAAACCTGACACGTGAAAGAAATATAATGATGCGATAATAAAAGTACGAAGAGTTATATTAAAATATAATGTAAAATTTAGAAATTTATTTATTTTTTTATTAATTGTAAATGAATTGGCAAGAGAATATGAACGTAATATATCTCTATAGACAACGAAAAAGACAAAGATATCATTGTCAAGTTTACAGATAACATCCTAGATTTTGTTAAACAGAAACTAAATCGTAACATTGGTCGCGCGAACGTTCAACAGCAATTCTCTCGTATAGCCGGAGGTAACACGCTACAATCTCATCCGCTACCAAGGTTCAAGGACGTTAATCGAGGGAACTTATCGCGACAGGTCGTAAGAGAGATTCCTCTCATTCCTCTGCGGAAGATTCAATTAAGTAAATCGCGAGAGCTATAAACGTACGCGGATTTTAGGTTTTCCTGGGGGATACATTTGATATAATATTTAATTTACAACGCGCGCACACACAGATGGATAGCCGCGATAATTCAAGCGTGCATTTTACGATCTAAAGGATGAGTCGTTATTATTCGCCCAGGATTTATATAAAGGTTTTCTTTTGCGTTTATCTTTCCGTTAAAATGAAGAGATAACTACGCGGGAAAAGTGTTGGTGTGCACCTCGTGCACACAAATACGCGCGCAAAGCATGTGACAGCTACGGGAGAAGAGGAGAAAGAGCGTTATACGATCCACCTAGGTCGGTGCACTTTGACCCGTTCGCGAGGAAAATCATATATCGTCGCAGATATTTATTTCGCTAGAGAGAGCTCGCGCCCTAACTTTGTGCAGGATGCTAGAAAAAGCAAGCGTTTGAGATCGTATTTCTCTATGTGAAATTTTGCGAGCGATCTATAACGATTAAAAATAAGATCAATGCATGATCGCGAAATTTATGTTGTATACATTTATGGATTGTTCGGTTTACGTCGAGATATCCTCCGATTAGGCTGGAATCTGTGGAGGGGGAAAAAGGATTTACACTCTTGCAAATCTCAACGTACTTTTCCAGTCAGCTTCAAGCTCCGGGGTTTGTCGCTTTGGAAAATTGTAGAACGTTCGAGACGCGGCATAAACGGCGGCGTTTCCATAGGGAAACTTGACGAAGGCTCGGAACGGATACACGAACGGAGGGGGTTGCGCGAAGTACAATCGGGGACGGGAGTGCATGCGTCCGTGTAGCGTTGAAGGAGCCGAGGAACATCGCTCGCTCGCAGTGCCGCTTCGCCGCGCCGGTAGGTGCGCTAGCGCCTATGCGCCGTGCGCGGGAGTGGGGAGGGGTGGCCGCGTACCACGTGACTCTGCCGACCAATAGGCGGCGCGTATAGCCGGCGTCCGGCACATGGTGGCGCGCCGGCTTCGACAGTCGCAGTACGTCGCAGTCAGTCGCAGTGGTAACACGAGCGAGAGGGTAGTTGCACGCGCCTTCGAAAGGAAAGATCGCGGTGAAGAGAGGTGAGCGAGAGAGCGTGGGACAGACGGAGGGAGCGGGAAAGGGAAAGAAGGGAGCGGAAACAGAGCGAGCGAGTGCGCGCCCCTTGCCTCCGTTTTCAGTGTTTCGGTCTCGCGCGACGACTCAACCTCTCGTCTATGCTCAAGTCAGTCGGCCGGTTATACGAGATAGTCGAACAACGCGATACGAACCGTCGTTATAACCTCGCGTTCGGTCTTCGGGTGAAGAGAGAGAGAGAGAGAGCGAAGAGCAAGAGAAACGAACGAACGAAAGCATCGGTTGAAACACGCACGCAACTATATACAAGTAACGCGCGCGCGAGAGAGGAGCAGTTATACGAACGCTCTTGGAACAGACGAACCGTACAAAACCGTACGCATCCGATAGAGAGACAGCAGAGCAGTGGGGATATCGAGAAGGCCATTTTCGTCGCTGGTTCGCGGGTTACGTACGAGACACACCACACGACCGGCGTGTTTCTCCGGCGCGAGAAGGAACGAGCGAACGACTGATTATTACACCGCGTCATCGTCGCGAATCAACATTCACATCAGAGAGAGGATCGGTGTATATACACGCTACGATAGTCGAAAAACGAACCGACGACATTATTACTCCCACGCGGTGCGGTGTTGTTCGAATCTCCGGTTTTTTACGCGCACGTAATCGTCGAACGTGATTTACGTTGTTGCAGCGTCGCGACATTCGCAGCTATATTCATCGTGTGCAAGTTGTCTCATACTTGATCGTTATCATCATCATCATCCATCGTCGTCGGCGTCGTCGCCGCATAAAACGTACCACGATCGTCGCCATCGAGAGAAGGTACGAAACCGTTCCGCCTCGTTTGTTCGATAAAGAAGAGACGACGGAGGAGAAGTAAGTGAGGTCGACGACAGCGTTATAAAATACACGGTGAACGGGCAGCGTGGACTCTGAAGTGCGCGACGAGTTTTCAACGAGCGTCGATCCAACGATCCTGCGACCGGTGTTTATTACACGAAGATACGAGAGATTATAATATAGAGCGAAATGCCGACGAGTTTGTTCAGCGAGATGGACCGCGGCTCGAACGGCGGCGGCGCCGGCGCCTCCTTCGAGGACCAACGCGCCCTTCAACTCGCCTTCGAGCTGTCGATGCTCGGTTTGGAGAACTCACCCGGATGCCCCGGCACCGGCAACGGCAACAACACCGCCAACGATCCGGATCCGCTGCAGACCACGCCGGCCGTCTTCGAGGAGGCGCGTTCCAAGAAGAGCCAGAACATGACCGAGTGCGTGCCGGTGCCCAGCAGCGAACACGTGGCGGAGATTGTCGGCCGACAGGGTAAGTCGTTTGTAACCTTTCAAATTTTATATACATTTATTCCATTACTCCATTCTCGTGCGAGCATCCTGTTTCTCGATCTCATACTCTCGCCACGTGATCAGTCCGCCGAGAGAGTCGTTTTTACGTCTGTTAACTCTGTTGTATGAAACATACATAATACTCCGAGAAGAATAGAAATTCTCTTTTCGTATATATATAATAGCAAAATAGGAATAAAGTCACGCTCGAGTTCTTCTTGAGCGAGTACATTATAAATGTCGGATTTTTATTATCTCCGTAATCTTTAACATCCGGCAGATAAACGCGCGGCGAGCAGACGAGCCTTTGTCGTCACCGCCAGGACGGGGCGTCGGTCTCTCTGGTGCTTTTCTAAAACCGCGTCGCGATGCCAAATAGCGTCGCGTTGTTTCTCTCCGTCTCTGTCTCTCTCCCCCGCTTTTGCACATCCGCGTTGGTTGGCTGGTCGACGGAGTCGCGCGCGAGTATAGCGTCACTGACAGTTCATTGGCACGGCTGTAAACGCGAACGCACACCGCGGGAAACTTGATATCAAGCGCGATGGAGCAATTAAAGCAATTTACATTCGAATTTTGTTTCGCGCGCGCGCGACGTGGACAGAGGCGAGGGAGAAGAGAGAGAGCGAGAGAGGGAGAATCCCCTCCACTTTTCGAACCTGTCGTAGGTCGCGGTCGTTACGGCTTCCTGGTTTTTTTTTTTTTTTTTTGGTCGTTTCTCCTATCCGCCTCAATAGCGGCGGCGTCTTGGAAAAGTGTTTACGATTCCATCGCGCGATGCGACACGAGCGGCTCATAAATAAAGACGCGTTATGTTCTGCATTGCATGCTCGAGAGACCGATGACTCTTTCTCTCTCTCTTCGTCTCAACCTTGAAGACTTGGCCATCGTTCTACGAAACGGCGATTCGTCTCGCCGCTTCTTTATCCGTGCCGATGATATCGTATTCCGCATTTTTTTTGTTTCGCCAATATAGCTTTCCAAGTAAAAAAATGTCCGAAATATGTAGATGCATTTTGTAGCGGTGTGTCAACATTTAAATATATTTAGATACATCTAGATACTTATCTGAGTTAAAGGGCCACTATACAATCATTAGGGATAATATAATCATTAAGACTTGACTTCACATCTTACACATTTTTCCCGAAATGAAAGCACTTTGCTTCAAGATACGGTTATCGCGTCAATAAGCCATTCGTTTTGAATCATTATACGTCAATAAGCTTTGTAATGTTTATCGCCCATCGTGTTTACACAATGTCAGTCAAAGTTAGGATGTGTCGTGAGACATTTCCCGCCAAACAGCAGAAGTATTCATGTATATTCTTGTCTGTCTTTCTAATCGTACCGCGCGGACAACGATAAGAATCCGCTGCATTTATTAAACGACGGTTTTCAATATCACATCGCCGAACAATATATATTGTCGCGCGTCATAGCGTTCGTGCGCGTCTCGCTCTCGTGTCTCGCGGAATGTTTAGAAATTCAAACAACGGCGCGGCACGTGGCCTTGCCATTTAAATTTTAATGTCTGTCAACGGCAATTGTGCGCGCCGCTGAATAATCGGCGGCGATCAATATCGTTCACAGAGAGAGGGAGAAAGAGAGAGAGAGAGAGAGAAAGAACATTCTATATTCATGCATAGCCTACATCTACGCGACTTTCTCAAATCGCGCGAAGATTATCCGCGAAAAACATCGATCGGCGAATTGGCGCCGAAACGCTCTGGCGGTAATCGAAGTCGTTGCGAGTCTCCCCTTACACATAGAGGATAAGAGAGGAGGAAACTCAGGAAGGAAGCCAAAGTACGTACGGCTTCGCGGTCGTCGTCACGACCGCAGCTGCTAATACTGACCGCGGCGATATAACATTAGGCTCCGAGCACTTAGAACGATGTCGAGCCGTGGTTACTCGCGTTTGAAATTCCGCACCTCGTCTCGAGTACGTGCTCCATTCTCCCTTCCGTTTGGCTTTCGCGCGTGCTTTTTAATCGACTCGTCGCGTGAGAACCGCAACGCGACGATAAACGTGATCATATTCATTTGCGAAAGGAGGATGATGGTGTGTGCGTCGAGCTCTGTCGAGATATTAATTTGTCTCGTACCTAAAGCGCGGATTCTCGCGGATTTTTTTACGCCGATATGAAGCTTCGCATTTGAATATAATTTTCTTCAACAAAATTTATTTATTTTTTTTTTTAAAGAAAATTTTATGAATATTCTCACGTCCAAATACTAAAAGTATCACGATATTTTGCATATCCTGGCCTGATTTCTCTATTACGAGATGCATTGTGTCTCGTAGATAGAGCTACGATTAGCTTTTCGACCAGTCGCCCGCCAACGAAACCAGTTTGACATGCCTGGCATGAATCATTGCCATCGTAATGCGAGAGAGTGTTCTCGTGTCGTGGTGGCCCGCCGATTCTATTCTATGAACGGTTTTCTCGTTCGTTGTCGTCGCGCGAGATCGCGATTTTCTGCGGAACGTAATAGTGTCGATTCACAATGATGACGTCTAATGAGTTTGATACGCCGTTCCATTATGAGGATGTGGCTATTTGTTGAGCATTTTCGCTCGCCGTACCTCTCGTCGCCTCTCTAGCTCTTTTCCTCCCTCTCGCCCTTCTCCTCGTTCTCGTATTATCTCTCTCTCGGCTTCTCTTTCCCTCGTAAGTCGCCGTTGTTGTTGGTTCTCTTTCTCTCCTCCCCGTTCTATACCGGCGATTATATACGCCTCTCTATCTCGCTCGTTCACGACTCTCCTGGACCGGAAGTTGTAATGAGTGCTTCTGTCGCCAGGCCCGTCGCCTCGCGTCGCATCGTGGCCAACGATGACGTTACTTTGGAAATATCACGGCCGGTTATCCAGGTCGTTAGCTTGTGCACCGCGTGACTTCGAGAGGGAACTCGACTCGCGAGGGAAATGAAAAAAATATATATATAATTGCAGCTTCCAGGAATTGTGAGAGCGCAAGGAGTGACCGTGCGCTATCCCTACGTAGAATCACTCACGATTATTATTTTTCTTTCTTTTTTTTTCCTGACATTGCTACCTCTCTTGTTTTTCAAGACATATGTAAATCTTTCTTTCCAGTCTAAATAAATACTTGAAAAGAATTTCAAAATTATATATATATATATATACATTTTTTATTATTAAAATTATATATTACTTTGAAATTTTTAGAAAATTGATGTCAAAAGATTAAATTTCTATGTATGCTAAAATTTGTGATAATTTAATTCGTGATTTATTTCGTCGATTTTCTATGCAGATTTAACTTTTTGTAGTCATTTAAAATTTCAAGCTACGCGTTTAAGAGATTATTTAAAAATATAAGCGATAAAGCGTATCGAGAAATGGTACGTCTGATACGGTGAATGCATAACGTTCTTTCAAAGTCGTACAACTTTAAACACAAAACTTGAGAGAGAGGCGTGTGGTTTCACAGTATTGTCTGCGAGCACGTGGCACGTGGCATCGTCTCGCGATCCTGTGCCACACGCCAGGATTTTCTCCAGAATCATAAGATTTGTGTCGCCGATGAAATCGTGTTAATAGGTCCCGCGTCTTCATTAACGCGTCATCGTGAACCGGAAGGGAAGAAGTAGTGCCGGTAATACGAGAAAGAGAGAGACACAATTTTTTGTACGCTTTTTATGACTCGTTCGTGGACACGTCGGTGAAGACTTGGACAAGGCGTATATGATTTCATCTTAAAAAAATTTTGACACTCATGTCAATTAGAATTTATTTTCTGTGAAACATTTCAATCTTATCGGCGGAAAAATATGTACACGAGGAAAATATTTTCTCTTTCTAAATTCCTTCGTACTTTTTCACGCACATATGGTAGTGTGATTACAATTAGAGATAAGATTTAATAATGATATTTATTGTTAGTACAAAAGTATCCTTTCTCTCTCTCTTTCTCGAATTACCTGGCATTTGGTCGGCAGATGTACTCCGACCTCGGCTTCTCCTCTTTTCTCTCTTTCTCTCTCTTTTCTTTATTATCATCATGAACGCTGATTACCAAGTGAAAAGGGAACTTTCTTACATTTTCTAGATAATCGCGCGACTAACGGCCACGAACATAACAGAACTCATTTGCATTAATGAAGAGCGGTGGCGAGTTATGTATATATATGTGTGTATGCGTGTGATATGCGTCGCGCTCCGATTTCTTCGATCATTAATTTTTACTCAGCAAAAGCGTTTCGCCGTTTTACGCCATATGATGTAGGCGAATCTGTGTTAATTTGAATTAATTATTGGCGTTTAATTGAAATTAATGATTTCTCGGTGCGATGTTTCTCGCGGGAAAGGAGAGGAAGGGGGGAAAGGTGAAACCGATTGTATACACACACACACGCAGAAATATATGCACCGAATGCACCTCGACACATCCCGAGTTTGCGCTGCAGCAGTCGTTTACAAAAGCCGGCCGGCCGGCCGCAGAAATGATGCGTTTCCGGCCATGAAAGCAGAAACTTTGTACACGGAGAAACAGCTGGATTACGTGATTATTACGTGAATATTACGCGCTGTTTTCGAAACGGACGTCGATACTTTGTTACGCGGTTCGATTGTCCGAGAAACCCATCTTTTTCCTTCCCTTTATATTTTACGGGAACGGATCATCCGTTCGCATCCGTCCGTCCTCTGTTCGTTCGCCCTCTCGTCGCTTATTCGTTCTTTCCAGTTCAATTTGCGGGCGAAGATGTCGAAACTTCCCGCACTTTCTCCGCCGAAACCTTATGCCGACCTGCTTCTTCTCTTCAAAGACAATCTGAGAAGTTTCGTTCGTTCGAAAATTTGCCACGCCATATCGTGCAAAAATTATCTTTATCAGCTCTTTTAATCGGGGTTAATCGATCGATTATTATATAATCTCGCGAGATACACACGATTTACTCTATCTACATCTTCATATAAGATCCTCGATAAAATGTAACAACATGTGCTCGAAATAGAATAATAAAATTCGTCAAATGTTTGATATCTTCCATGAAACTTATATTTAATTTTTTAATCAACGAGGATATTTAAGGATAATTACATTATTGCAGTCAGATGCAGGTATGTGATATTATAGAAAATCGTGGCGGGATTTTTCGAGAGTAACTTTCGGGATCATGCACGACCGATTTCGAGGCGGCCTGAAATTCTTTTTTTCACCGCGGGTCCGGACTCTCCGCGTCCCTCGCACAAAAAGATCGAACGCGCAACGCCGCAGCACATTTCGAGAATGGAAGTCCTTCGGAAGAAAAAACGAGAAATTGCTGGCCGGCGGAGCGATGGCCAGGCCAGGGTGATGGTGGTGTGTGCTGCTGCTGGTGCCTCTGCGACGGTGGTGGTGGTGGTGGTTGTTGATGCCTTTGTTGGTCTCCGAAGCAGCTGCCGACCCACACCGGGCCTTTCCGTTCTCATGCTCGAAACTCGATCGACATTCAACCCGCAGGAACAAGCGAGAGAAAGAGAGAGAGAGAGAGAGAGAGAGAGAGAGAGAGAGAGAGAGAGAGAGAGAGAGGAATACGGTAGACAGGGCGAGAAGGAAGCGCCGGTCGCACGCGGTGATGAGAGAGATCGGAATCGAGCTCGAGAGAGTAAAAGTATAGCAAAAGGAGAGAAGAGGGAAAGAAAGAGGGAGAGAAGCACCGACTTTACCAGAGCGCGAATTGTTTGAGAGCCGCTGTGGGCCTCGACGTGTTGCCCCCGTCTAGCAGATGTTTATGGCGCGTTGCCTGAAATGAGCGGTTTTTCTCGTTTTCTATTTATTTTGTCTGCCATGTGTGTGCGCGCGGACTACCCTATGGACTTACCGCGATCGGAGGTCCTCTCCTCTCTCCTGTCTATCCAACTTCCCTCCGGAGTCTGTTTTCGATACTTTTCCTCTCCCTCATTTCTCGCGAGGAAGACTGTTGATCGTGAGTAGCCTCGTATTAGTTTGTAGAATGATAGAGTAATATCCATCGATTATATAATTGCATCGATCATATGATTGATATTACGCACGTATCAATGACAGGCTATATAACACGAGTAATAAATTACTGAAAACAAAGATTAGCGAATTCAGGCGGAACGAGACGCGATAAAGAAATGTTATTGCCGTTAATTATGCAGCCCGCATAATACGATCGCCACCGTTGAGAATTCGCGAGTGCATCACGTGAGAAATATGTTGAATATATAGTATATGTATGTACATATATACATTTATATTTATATATATATATATATATATATTATTCTCGATAGAGGGTTGAGGGAGAAGAGAATATACACGGTCATATAAAATATGCACGTTGCCGGCGCAACAATCGTGTTCTTGTGGATCTGTTTGAAAGCGAGCGCGTCGACCTTGAATTAAAATTATGCTGCACGCGACTTTTATTACATTCCCATTCAAAGCGACATCCGCTAATATGGGCGTTAAACTGCGCATCATAGGTCAGGCGACTTGTACATACGCGCGTTTTGTCATCTTCTGCAATTCGGAATAATGGGAGGAGGAGGAGAGGAGAGGGAGAAAATTCGATTTTTAATAATAGCGTATACCTAACCAGCGCCCTTACAAAAGCACAAAGCTCGGGCTCTTCAAAATTTCCGAGTTGTTGACCGTAAAGATGAATTTGCATTCTCGACAAACGAGATAATGAAAGACGCAATTAAAGAACCGCTCGTAATCGTCAATGAATAGCGATTGTTAACCTTAATTAATCAACCGAGAATCATTTGCGCATCGCGGTATATAAAGTTCTCTCGCGCCCGATTTTGTCGGTCGATTTTTACCGAATCGATATACGTCTCTCTCTCTCTTTCGCGAAAGACAGGATAATATAGAATTTCGTTTCACACGAGACGCGCAAGAGTGGCTCGTTCATCGGAAGTGGATGGCGACGTCTTTGTTTGTTGCACGCTGCCAGACGCTGTGTGGGACAGTATTCGAGGATATACACGAGGGGATATCGAATATCCGAGAGAGAGAGACTTCGCCTAAGAATCTTCCTCGCTTTTCAGCTTCGCTGCCGCCTCGTCCTTCCTCTGCCGGGCTCCTCCGGCTCCTTTGTCAGACCTCGGTCCCGGCTCTCTCCGTTTCCTTTTCCTCTCTTTATCTTGCGGGACATATAGCCTGCATCCACGATGGTGCACCCGCGGTGTTGCATATCGACCTGCGAAGCTCTCTCTCTCTCTCTCTCTCTCTCGGTGCGGATCTACAATTCACGAAGCTTGTAACAAAGTCTGCAATTCTGAATTATCAATGCGAAACTTCCACATGATATAACACAATGCGGGGCGTACATGCACGACGCGAATATATAAAGTCAAATTTTAAAACTAGAGAAAGATAAAAAAAATTACCAATTTTTATTTTACATACAAATATATATTTTTTCAGGGTAAAAAAATAGAACAAAAAGAAGTAAAATTTTTAACAACGAGAAACACTAGTTTTATTTTCATGTCACTAGTAATCAATGTTGCGAATGCGGGATTGAGCGACGAATTTTTACGATTCTTTGAAAAATGTATGCTTCGCGTAAAATCGAACATCGCGAAAACTGTAACAAAGCCGCCTATTTCTGCTGCAGTTCGTGCACCGCGTGTATATGTACGGAGAACGGGTTTTCGACACACGAAAAAAGTGTCATTCGAGTGCATCAAGGTAACTTTTTCTTTTTCACAACGGTGCACATCCTTTTTCCGCACGAGTATCCGATTATTCCGAAGACCGCGTGTACCAAGAGGAAGTGGTCCACCCACCTCAGTCTTTCTCTCTTTCTTTTTCACTTCCTCGTAGTATACACATTGCACGCATACGAGTCCGCGATGAAGACGTGAATGTGTATTATGCACGGACGCGCAGGCGGTCGAGTCTCTCTCGCTCCATTTGGCCAATCCGCATCCCGTGTACTTCGCTCGCAACAATGCACTCGACGTGGCACTTCCGTCCGGACGAGGAAAAGTCCCGAGAGTCTCTGTAGAGCGCGCACCTCGTTTCTCCCGAGACTCCGTTTAATACATAAATAAGTTGCGCCCAGCTTGGAAAAAACAGTTATCACTTGTAGTAAAGATGACATTTTCTTATGTAGCGATTATATGAAATTTATGTGAATGTATATACAATTATAAAAGTTTAGTAATTGTTCGTCGAATTGATTTTTAATCTACATAAAAAGTTCATTTATGGAAGGAGAGTAAGAAAAGTATACGGGGACCAGAATCGCGAATTTTCGACTCGTGTCCGTTTGAGCGCATTTTTCCGAGGCTCAAGGAAAAACCTCGGCCTCGCACGCCGACCTTTCTCTTCATCCTGGTCGAGAATCGAGTATGAATGTCGACCAAGCGGAGCACGTAAGAGAGCCTTCGTAGTACGTCGAACTGTGACGTAGTCGGCGGTGCGTGTCCTAGGTCAAGATTCAAGACTGTCTACTGTTGGCTGACTGCTTCTTTCTAGCCGAGGTTGGTGGTTGGCTGTGGCTGGCTTCATCCTTTCGCTGCTCTTGGCTTCTCGACTCGCGGCTCGATTCGATCCTCGATGTATGCATGTGCAACGTACACGCACGCACCTTGCGTGTGTGCGTGCGTGCAGTGAGAAACGAGACTCCCGCATATACTCGTTCTATTTCCCTCTCGCTCTACATTTCTTATACGACGATACTCTCCATCCTCCTTTTCTTCCTCTTCTTCGTAGCTCCGGCGTCTTCCCACTCACCATTCGGTCGGTCTTTGTCGCACAGTCATCCGTTCACTCTCGATCTCAAGAGGAGGCCGATCGACTGTCCCAAACCTTTTTTTTTTTCGAGCCTCTTTTCCGTCCTAGTTTAATGAAATCATACGGCGAACAAC
Source organism: Prenolepis imparis (assembly GCF_030444845.1). Classification (NCBI taxonomy): domain Eukaryota; kingdom Metazoa; phylum Arthropoda; class Insecta; order Hymenoptera; family Formicidae; genus Prenolepis; species Prenolepis imparis. The sequence continues at coordinate 7,352,342 of NW_028141171.1, read as the reverse complement.
GACATGAAATCGAATCCGTTTAGGAAGATCACAACTCGCGAAAGCGCCGCAAATTGCTTTGTCCAAAAAAAGAAAAGTGTTGAGCTTATCATCTAGTAGTCCATTCATTATTCACGTTTCTTTACATGAAAAAATTTTTTCAATTATGAAATAATTATGATTCACTCTGTCTTAAATGTATTCATAGCTATCGAAAGTAAATAGCTATAAGAAAGAATGTACGTCTGATGTTTGACATGAGATTAGATACGAGATGAAAAGATTTTCTTTGTTCCCAAATGACACGAGAAAGCTGTCGTCGCGTACTCGCGTGCGTGGCACGTGCTGCGAAGCAATATGTTAGCTACTATGTACGTTAGAGCGAGGCTTTAACGCTTTTGTCACCGTTACGCAATCACAAAAGTCGCGGAAAGGGAAAGCGACGACGACGACGGCATTCTGGTCGCTCCAACGTATACAGGTCCCCTACGATTTGTGTGTGTGTGTGTTTTGAGAGAGAGAGAGATATGCGAGAATGTTGTATGTAGAAGGTGACGAATCGCGGCACTGACCCACTTCCGCCCTCTTCCTCCCCTCCTCGCATCCTCTTCATTTTTCATTTCGCTCCGAATAGGCAAGCCCTTAATAGCGCCTTTGCACGAAGCAGTCGGCGCTAAGTCACTCGGCGCCTGCCTTTGTCGACAAATACTACTGCAGGTACCGTTCGCGTTAGAGTAAACATCGCGATAATGAACAAATATGCCATTAAGTTTAATTAAATTTTTGCGCATTCTCGATAGAAATAATCGATGTATGACTGAAGAAAGCGCGATCTGCCTTAGACCTAGAATAGTTTTCTTTGCACGATTCCTTTTGCGGTAGACGACGTGCATCTGACGCTTTTTTACGCTACTAGATGCAGAGGCGCGACGGTCACACATGATCGGTTTTTTTCGCGTGTTTCGACAACGATTCGTGTTCCAATTATTCAGAGAGAAACTTTCCCTCGCGATATTATTGGGACATGTAACGCGATCGTTATTAAGTTGCCTTTAAGCCCGCAACGTAACATTTTGTTCGCGGCGTGCAGCGAGAAAAATGCACACCCGTCCTTATTTCTTTTTGTACGCGACGATTATTTCGAGCGACATTTCTTACGTATATCGATATAATAACTAAAAAAAACGAGGTCCCGTTGGATGGTCTGGAATATAGCGGTCGCGTTTTGTAGAGGCATCTCTATTGAAATCGCTAAATGTTCCTAACGAACAACGCTTGCCGACATCGTCGTTCATTAACGCGAAGATATAAAGCGCGGCGCGGGTTTAGAAAAAGGCGCTAACCCCGTTTCGTCGCTAATTGTTAGTGAGACACTAACGACGTTAGAGCGACACGTCGCGCTCATGGTTGCGCCACGTGTTTTGTAGTACACGTGTCGTTCGCGGCAGTTAGGTATTCTATAGGTCAGGAGGGATCGTTATTCAAATTCGAGTTTTAATGCCTCTCCTGTCGATGAACGAACTCGACGAATGAGCGCGACGTTGGTGTATATATACATATATATAGCGCAATGGGAATTGAAACTCATTACAATCCTTGTTAATTCTCGACAGTGATACTAATATTCGTTTTCATGGCATATAAAAATATAGAGACGTGAAATAAGGTTGATAGTCGTGCGTCGTTTTGCAACATGTAAAGATTTATGATTTCAAGCATAAAAATGCAGCAAAATATTTTTTCTTTTCTTTTTTTCTCTCGGGAAAGAGATATCGATTATTTAAAAGAACGGCGAAGCATTTCGTCTCTCTGTTTTCATTCGTATATAATTCTGCTTAGGATTTAACTCAACTCGATGAACGAGATTATTTACGTAAACGGCAATATCGAATAATCTTTCCCAATCCCTGTAAATATCCGTATGATATTTCGCGAACGTCGGTGATCTCGAACTCGATCGCGGTAAAAAGGAGAATCGAGAGAAATATTGTGTCGAAATTCACGAACCACACCACATACTTTTCACGAAACAAAGATCGCGGCGATCCATCGCGAAAGGTGCGAGAGATCTTTCCCGGAGATCGCGCGAAAACGGGAATGATAAAACGGGGCGCCTCCAATAGTTCTCGGAGAAGAGAGAGAGAGAGAGATCCTCGTAGACAACAAAGAGTCCGAGAGGTTCTCAACCTCCGGAGCGTACGACGACCGATGAAACACGTCGTGGTTCCCGCCCGTGGGCTTCGCATACCCGTTCCTTTGTCCAGTCATTTCTTTTGAAGAGCCGCCTGCGAAGGAGAGCAGCTCGCCTTGAGACAAAGCGCACCTACCGACGCAGAAGCGCGTGTGTGCGCTACCTTACCACCCTCTCTCTCTCTTTGCCTCTCGCGTGCCCCGTCTTGGACCTCTCCCTCCTCCACCCTCATCCTGTCCCTCCCGCTCTTCGGCTGTCTCCTCTTTCTCTATTATTATGTTTTTGCGATTTATTTGTGTCTGCATCGCGCGTCCGATTTTCGAGGTTTTTTTTCCCTTTTCCTCCCGCCTATATTTCTCCGCCTTCTTCGTCTTCGAGCAGAAGTCGTCGGCCTCGCGCGCCGTGTCCTCCCGCGCACACGAATCCGCAGGTGCATCGTTCCTCACGAACTCTGCTTCTACAAGCAAACGAGCGAGAGAGAATGGGAGAGAGATAACGGCGCATCGCACCTGCACGCGCGTGCCCATCTTTTGTCAACGTCATTCGCGCCGAAAAGCAGCGCGCCAGTTAATCGGTTGCGTTAAGAGAGACAAGGTGTACGAACGCACGTGCCCGTTTCCTTCGGACAACGTGGCCAGACAGGTGCCCGATATAATTAAGCCGACCTGGCCTAGGTTTGTCCTGTGCCGTCTTGTTCCTCCGCGAAGGCGCGCGCGCATTTCGTTTCAGCGCGCCCAAAATATTTTATTCCGCCTCGACGCACCTGCTTTTCAAGATTTTCTTTCAATGTTCTCTTCAACGCGCGCGCGCGCTCAAATCAATATGATATTTCGACGCTATAAATATGCGATAATGATCTTTTTTTCCATGCCTTTATTCAATCTCGATGATGAAATATTTGAATATTCATTTGTTCACGTCGACGGCATGTAACGAAAATTAAAACTCGTCGAGATTCCATTTCGTTTGTGAAAACACCGTTATGTCCACGTCGTGTTTCTAATATCTCGAAAGAGAAAGCGATGAATAGAACGTGGTTTAGCCACGTCCGTCCTTCTCCTCAGGTAGTAGCCGTCGTAGGTGGTACGCGTCCTTCCGTCGAGGCAGGACGGCAATTTTTGGTACTATTGTGTGCGCCGAGGATGTATTCCATGGCCCGTGTCCTTCCGGACCTGACCTCGTCCTCTCTCTTTCTCTCTCTTCATCGGGATTGCACGTTATAATACCTGTCTTTCAACGGAGAGCTATATACCTGCGTTTCACGAAGCTTCTCGCGTACCCTTCGTGCGGAACGTTTCACGTCGAACGATAATGGTCCGTGTCTAACAGCCGAGGCGGGCAAAAAGTACTTTGACGGAATTTTCCAGCCCAAAGCGGCTCTCCTGCGTTGCCTTCATTCCCTCGACTTCATCGTATCTGTAAAATTCTTCTTACGCGCCAATATTTTTATTGTCTTCGACATTGAATTGACATCCCTCGTTGAATTTAAGTTTCGAAATTTATTTAGCAGGCGCGGAAAGGGGAAAAGAAAGATACACAATATGTATTTCCGAGAAGAGAAAGTGGAAATTTTGAAAGACACGATTTAGGCGGGAGGGCAACCGCGCTATCGAGGCACAAACGTGATATATCGCGGGGTAAAATCTTCGTGGCGAGGTGAGGCGACATTGTCGGCGGACTCTCCTACTTCCTGCCGATGACCGAGGAGGCTTAGAAAGTACGAGGGGGGAATTGGATGGCGCATTCGTCATGACGAGCGCGATGTGGATGGCGACGACGGTCATTGGCTGTGTTAGACGAGGCAGGACGAAGGAACGGAAGGTACCCGGATCGTGCCTCGAATCCGAAAAGCTCGCTGGGCTCGTGCCTTTTAGCGTTTCTCCTCGGTCGAATGACTATTTCCAAGAACGGGTCGATTGATTTACAAGGAGCGCGTCTTAACTTGCCCGCCCAATCGCTTGATCCGCCACTTAATAACGTTCAATATCGGGCATTTTTAGGTTCCCCGAAAATGAAGTTAAATACGAAGGTGCGAGGAGAGAGAAAGAAGGTGCTTCGCGGTGGGTTTATCGAAACGCGGTCTCTTTCACGCGGAGCGGCAGCAAGTTCTCTTGTCAAATTCCTAAAGATATCTTTATGTCACATCTTTTCGCCTCCATGAGAATGCGTCGCGTTTCGAGTCTGCCTAAACAAGCCGCTACACAAAGCAGATTACGAGCCTCTTCATTTACATCTAGTGGGTGGTACGAAAAGGATGGCGAGACGTGGGGAAGGGGGTTAAGAAAGCGAAAATCCGACCTGACCGGCCGGCCAGCCAAGTCAGCCAGCCGGGTTTATCCGTGCCACCTTATCTCGTTCAAACAATCCTGCTATCAGAAGTCCCCGGCCTCGCGTATCGCGTTCCGCGACCGGTTCGTCGCTTCGTCATTCCTCGTCGTTTACTCCGGCAAAACGTGGTTCGGCGCCTCCCTCTCTCTCTCGGCATTGAGCACCACTGAGGCCTCGAATCGTTGAACCACGGAGTGGTTCAGTGGCTCCAAGGCCGGCGGAAACCACGGGTGGGATGTGCGGGGCAGAACGGCCCTTCTTCGACTGGAATCGTTTCTCTCTCTCGTATGGCGCGCTCGCTTTCCTCCACTCGACCTCTGCTTCTTCGCGCGATCTTCTTCGTGGTCTCGCGAGGAAGGAAGAATAAGACGAAGAGGTGAATGATTCGGGGAGGAGGGAGGAGAAGGTTCTCGTGGGCGACAAAAATTCGCCCCGTGTTCTGCTGCATCCCTTGATTTCGACACCCGGCGTCTTGTCGTATCTTTTCGAATCGCTCGCTTCGGAAAGTGCAACGCGCCCTTCCACGTGTCTGTGACATTTTTACCGCGACTGATAACTCTCACGGACACTGTATATTATCGATAGCGAAACTTTTATTATTGGAACATGTTTAATCGATCACTCAATTATCCGGATAGTGTTTAATAACAGGTTTAATTATCGGAAAGATGTATTGTTAATCAAATATTGTGTCCTTTAATTAAGAATGTCCGATAACAGCGTGATATCGTCTAGGCAACGATGTTGACATTTTCGTTATTTCAATGTCAAAGGCATATCTCGATTTACTTTGTTGAAAATGCATATTACACAGCATATTATATGGACGCGTAATAAATAGAGTTGTCTGTGGAAAGAACTCTATTATAGGAGTTACGATTAGAGTTCAAGCAGGCGTAATGAGTTCAGCGTGATTTGCGTTTCGCATTGCATATTGATGCGAGTCATTCGAAAGTTGCATCGTACGGATTATATTTCACTCATTTGCAATGAGTCGCAGTTCTTTGTACCTTGTATTCGTTTCGAGAAAACGACAAAAGCGCCGGTCGAATCCAGTCTCCGTTTAGTTCTCTCGCCAATCTCCCTCTGTCTCTCTTTCTCGGAACGTTCTAGAGCCATTTTAGGACTGAAATTTGCGAGATTATGAAGCCCACCCCGACTGCACCAGTTTCGACGGGCAGAATTCGTGGAATTCAAAGGAGGACACGACCGGTCGTAACTTCTCTCAGGAATCTCAAGACTGATAAGAACATTGCCGAATTTCGCTCGTTGATCTCAAGATTCGCAATGTCGTACGCGATTTTTTTGTCACCATTTCCGCCGCGAACGAAACGGTTTAACACCTATTCTTGGCTTTTAAAATGGTTTTTGATATCTCATTATCACGATCCCTATCGCAGATCCCGGAATCAAGCGAAACTTTGTACGCTTCAACAGCTGTGATTAATTTTAATTTGTATTAAACTCTTATACGCACGCATCAATGACCGAAGATCCGCGAGCGCTGCCAAGTTGAAAGCGGTTTGATTTAAGTCGAAAGCGATTACGAACCATTAGGCATGCAATTAGAAATCATTGCGTTGACCAACGCGCGTTATTACTGAATACTTTAACTCATTGTGCAACTTGTGCTATTTGATGACACGTGTCATACAAGCGTGTCATAAGTTCTAACGCCTTTGTGTGCAAGATAAGTGAAATCAAATTTGTGGAGATCTCTTTCTCCCTCTTATTCCTCTACCTAATTATTCAAGGATTCGCCGAGTAAAAATGTTGAAAAATTTTATTGAGACCATCTTATTTGAGAGATTTAGCGTAAATCGTGACGAATTTTGCGGGACATTGTCACGTTTTAGATTCGTCTCTTTCGCGCGGTATTCTTGGACGATCTATTTCCTTCCTTCACCGAGACTCCAGGAGACATTGTCGAGCTTTTGTCGGAGAGCGCATTCTCGCGAGAAAACTTTACGAGAATGAAGATCGAACGCGGTTGCAGACATCTATCGATTGATCGCGATCGATCGATTTTCAGATACTTCAGATAGGTTCTACGAACTAGAACACGAATTTCTGAAAAAATCCAGAAACGACACGCCATTACATTCGCTTTCAATCACGATCGCACAGTTCGATATCGTACGATTTATCTTTCGATTGATATTATTCGCGCAACGTTAAATATTTGACTTACGTTACGATGATGAGTATCGCGAGATTACATCGACTGTACTCTCTTGACGAAAGTTTTCGATTCCATTTGATTCGTCGTGCAAATAACGCGATTTCGCAGATAATATTTGCGACTTTGTTGCGCTCACGTCCAACAGAGATAGAGTAGTCTATACCTCTGTCTCTCTCTCTCTCTCTCTCTCTCGTCCGTCATAGATAAACTATCGATCAACGCCTTTATGCGAATAGTCAGCTTGCATCGCTCGCTGACGCGAGGAGACGACAATCGATAGACGTGATATAAATATCGGGGCAGTAGAGTCCACGTAGTAACAATTATTTTTATGCCATAAAGAGATGCGACGATGGTAGAAACGGCTCGTGGCGGCTCGTGGCGCTCTTCTTTATACTTGAGGGAGATATCGATTTCTCCGGTACGGAGACGTGTATAAGTGCAAGGAACGCAACTGCGTGGCGTCTGTTTACGCTCAATTCGCGACTGACTGGTGGATTTTGCAATAAATTCAAGGATGTACGACTCTTCAAGGCTTTTTCGTCTGCGCGATGTCTACCACTGCGCGAGACCTTTCGCGATTATTTGTGCGTCGTAATCTCAATGATCGAGAAAAGATGACTACTCAAAAGTATATATATATATTTAAAAGGAAATTTAGTAATCTCTCGTATATTATATTTTGACGTGATTAAATAAATAATACAAATAAATCATGAATGCACAGAGGCTGTCTCTGTGACAATTTTTAATAAAGCAACATGTATCGCGTTTATATAGGTACATATATATGCAACGTGAAATGAATCGCGAAAAAACATTTCGAGAAACATTGAATTCTACTTATCGGGAATTACGTATCAAATGCGAGATACACTATGCACTTGAGCTTTTAGTTAACACCGTTGTTTACTGTACGACTTTTTGGCATTATAATATTGACAAATTTTAATGCTACCTCGATGAAATTTACCGCTCGTTGTATATCTGGTGCAGTATATTATCCTATCTCGTAGAACTTTGCAAGAAAACGTAATAAAGTGTATATATCGCGGTGTGCCGTATAGGATAAATGAAATGTCGTCATTGCCAAAGTATGCACTCACTTTAGGATCACATTACGGCTATACTTTGCGAGAATTGAAACTTGGTTCGATCGAGAGAAGAAAAAATTCGCACACGATCTTGATATAAGGCGGTTCTTATCTCGGTATCGTGCGCGAATTCGCAATTTTCTCGAAGAGAAAACATAAGAGAGATAGCGTCCGCGTTGGACGAGATTTCTATGCGCGCTTAACGCATCTACTTTTTCTAGATATCGTATATATTATATTTACGATTAAACGTGCGGCGTAAATCACGATTATAAAAATCTGTCGAGGTAAGATAACGCGAGTATGTACATGTAACACCCAACTCGGGGAGGAAATTGTCAACACAGATTTTCCACGGTTTTCACGCTCGTGTGTTTACAGCAAGAAAGAGAGAGACAGAGAGAGGAGGCAGCGTGAAATCAAGCGAGTTATACATATATCGACGGATATACAGTTTCGTTGAATTTCCCACATCTCCGCATTGTCAGGTCGAGTGGGTCGAACGATTTCAGGTAGCATCGAAATTCGATTGTATTTGTCGAGCAACCCGAGATATCCGCTCATCTCGGTCAAACGACCGCGATCATTCTTTGTCTTTCTCCGTTTCTCTTTTTTCGACTAATCCTCTTTCTTTTAACTCGGTTCGGTGCGGCTTACCGGAAAAAATTTTAAAGAAATATTTGAAGTTATATATAACTCTGGTCTCTCTCTATCTCTCTCTTTTCTTTTCGTCTAACGGTAAAGGGCTTCGAGATACTTACAAAACGTTGCTCGCGACGCTTTCTTTCGCTCGTCTTTCTTGACGGTCCGGAGCCTGCTTTCGGCCGGCGCGATTTTCTCTTTAGGAAACGTAAATGGCACGGATTGGTCCGGACTCAAGTCTCTGTTCCTGAATAAGTTCCCATGGAAACCATTGGCGTAGCCGGCCGCTAATCTTTTCTAGAGACATCGGCACGCCACGAGCATGCACCGCACGTAGGTATATCGATCGTGCGTTCGGAGGGTGAGAGAACGAGAGAGAGCCCTACAGAAAATGTACCCTCGTATACCAGAGAGAAAACGCCGAGGTTATATAGTCGTGAACAGCTCGGCGCGAAATTATCGACAAGTCTCTTTCGCGCGACCTTGTCGCGAAATCAAGCGTACGATGCACTTGTCCGCGCATTCGATATATAATATTTTCCTCTCGTTGATTCGAGAAGAAGAGATGAGAGAGAGGAGAGGTGAAGTGAGATGAAGTCGCGCGTCGTTCTCTCGGCAGATAAACGATCGTGCGCCGTTTCTACCGATGCCACGGTTGAATGAGAAGACAATGAAAACAGTGCGTCACACACACAGTGCGCTTATCGCACGTGCGAGATACGTCGCGACTCGCGTATACACTTGCCTCGCGTCGCGAATGATCAATGAATTATTGGCCACGAAGAGACGATCGCCGACACCACCGGTTGATCTAATCGCCCGAATGCGACAAATAACGCGAAAAATGCTTGTTATTCGCAAACGTTCGAACAAGTAATCTCGCGTTCTATCGAACATATATATATATATATATATATATATATTCCGTAATGATCACTCGGCTCGGTGTAGCATGGTCGCGGATGATTCACTGTTAGGTCAATATCTCAGGCGGAAACACCGGTCGGGCCTGTTACACGACGAGGAGGGCTGTTTCTGCGAGTGATCGATAAGCCACGCGTGTCTCGTCGGGAGCGAATGTGCGTGTGTGCGTGTATTCGTCGTGGAGGGATATCCGTCGGTTAGGGTAGACGATGACGACAATGAAGAGGGTTAGGCGACACGGGATGATAACCCCGTTGCGTATACACGAATAATTAATTCAATTTTCGGACATTCGCACCGAGATCTAGGAACTAAGGAAGCGTGTGAACGTAAAGAGAGCCTCGCGGAAAATGTCAAATGTCAGTTCAATTTGTAATTTTATCATTTTTGACGAGATATGGATGAAGGATACAACAGTTTGTCGAACGCGTATATATTACACGTGTATGACAACAGCTCTTTCGAAATAATCGCATACGCGGTTACTTCTTTCCTGACGATGAGTCTTGGTGCCTTACCGTTATCGCAGTCGAAATTATCGCATCCTCGTCCTTATTGTGATAAATAATTTCGAGAGACGTTCGAGCGTGTGGAAAATAAGCGCGGCGTTGCACTATCATATCGTGCTAAATAAAAATATTTTTCCAATATTCCGTTTCTTTGTTCCTCTTATACATATACAGAATATATACATATATATTCTGCTTCGCAATTTCCACCCGTTTAGTTTGAAAAAGGCACAAATTATATTTCTCGCATGAATTGAGTAGACAGTGGTTCTCAGTACTTTAGATCTCTATTTGATAACGTCATTTTATTCTCATATTAGCAATGTCTAAATCGAACAAATATAATTTAGATTCTTTTGTATAGAAAATCGAGAAACATATTGTATATATGGGAGATATACATTTTTATTACTATGTCATTTCTAACGTGCTCGCCGACCCTAAGGCTTCCCCGTTGCGTCTTTTCACGTGAGTCATGATAACGCTCGCAAAAGGGGGTGTGACGAAACTATATACACACATATATATACACATAAACTTGTATATATATATCAACGGGTATTCTCAATACTTTATATGCACTGCACTTTATAAGATGTGCGTTCCACAAGCGTGCACCACGCCTGGTGACGTAAAACCCGACGAGTCGGTCGCGTATTATTAATATTATGCCGGTAACGATACAGTGATTCGTTGTAAAGACGCTAATTAATGCAGCCCAACCGTTGCCCAATATCGATTCTCTTTGCGAGTGGGGAAAGGTCGAGAATGAAAAATGTTTCACGGGCGACAGCGTCGTGCCAACGAAGCGAAATAAAACAAATAAAGGTATACTACATCGCGGATAGCAGGAATAGAGCCATTTATCTAGATATCGATATCTTTATTTATACCGCGAATTTTGTACGAAATAAATATATATTGTTTTACTGCTTGGCATCGTCTAGTATTAAAAAAAATTTATCAATTATAAATCAAACAGTTTTTTTCGTCGATAAATTAAAATTAATTACAGAAGCAATTAATATCTGTATTACGAAAGTGTATTTCTTGGATAAAGCTTTAATCGCATATTATTCACAGCAAAATATATTCAATTCAATTCAATGATATCGAGATTGCAAATCGCGACTTCAGAAAAAAGGGGATTCTTTTTAGAGAAAAGCTCGAAATAGGAGACGCGGCTAGTTTGACAGTCTTTGCCGTCCAAAGTTTCTTTCGCGTCGTTCCTCGATGCTCGATGAATGGACGTACTATTCGCTTGTAAGGCATCCATGCAGCGTGCGTAACGCTTGCGCGGGTCGAGAACGACTGACTGAAAGAGAAACAGAGATAGAGAGATATGCGGCGCGGCAGCGTGGGTTGACCGGCGCGCGTTTTGACATGAAATTGGTTCACCCACGCGTAACTTTCTAACGTAGCCGTGTTTTCCAATTCGCAATTCTTATCACGCGAATTGCACGAATGCGTGTTTGCTAAACTTCTTTTCGGCTTAGGCCTTTATGCGTATTGTTCTCTTTCACAAACGTATATATTTATTTTTATCGCTGTGCAATCGTAAAAACTAATCGCGAGAATTTTACTATGCTCTTTTCATTTTACTATATGCTCTAAATATATTATTTAGCGTATGTGTGTAAAGGACATTTTTTTGAAAAATTATCAAATTGTTTTATTCGAGAAATGCCTCAAGTTACATTTCGCACAAAGCTAATTCTTATATAAAAAAAATTACTTGATTTTTATTAATTGATTTACAAGACAATCATTTTTTTATGTATACATAGTTGAAGGGGTCTTCTGCTTTTGGCAGTCACAATTATCTGGAAATTTTTCGTGGGTTTCAAAAATTAAACTTTACGACGTCCTGCTTCTCTCGAATGACTGATTCCTTTTTCGAGACGCTATTGTCTCTTCGAGCCGAGGTGAATGAATGATATACATAACGTAGGCTGATGACAGGCCGAAGAACTTGTCTGTGCTTTACAATTTACGATTATAAGTTCATTTAGAGAACTTCTTCTCTTTCTCTTCTCCGCGATTCGCTTATGATAATCACTTGCGTGAGATGATCGTTTTACTGTGTTTATATAGAAGGCAGGTGCTAAAATCGTAAAATTAATTTTAAAAAAGCCTTCCCTGTATCTCCTCACAACAGCCTTGTCACTTGACAATATCAATAGTCAATAGTCCTCCGTCATCGATCTCTCTTTCGTGGAGACGTCTTTCGTTGCCTTCGCGAGAGATCAACCGATCTCGTGCGTTGCATAATCGCGTATATCGTGACCCTGTTCCTTTAATGAGGTAACCAGCCGACACGTGGTTTCCTTCGCTTCACACTTTCATCGAGATAAATCTCGCATTCAGTCGCGAGATCGACGCGTCAATGTCGCGGTCGATCGAGAGAGATGAAATAAATGTTATGCTTTTAAATGCGTGAACTTAGAATAGAATATATACAATATATCTTTGGGATTCTTGATCGACCTCGAGCGCGATTTCTCCAAGGATCGTATATATGTTTCTCCCAGCAAAAGTATAAAAGTAGGCGAATACTACTATCGGTCGCACTGCAGACAGATCGCTAGCTCCCGAAGTTTCGCAATCGATTCGCGTCATGCGCATTATTCGCGCTTTGGGTCAAGTGATTCGCTCCGCGCGCGAATATCGCCAGGCATCTGTATACAGACTTCTTCTTGCGCGTTTAAATACGAATATGTAGTCACGCCAACTGTGTGTGACCTCTCGCGTTTATTTCTCTTAATATTATTCGCCGAATACTACTTATATTGATTTGAAAGTTTAAAGAGCTCCGACGAAGAGCGAGAAGCTCGGAATATAATCAGCGTGACCCGATGCCCATACATTGTACATTTCACGCATACATATATTTCAGTTCGTGAAAACGGGGAAACCGGGAGGACATAAATTAGCAGAGAGTTTTCTAACTCATTGGCGGTCGAAAACAGGAAATGCTAGTCACACGCTGGAAGCCGCCCCGGGCGTTGAATTATTCTTTTAGAACCATTATTTATGGGCCCGGTATAACCGTCGGTCCCCTCTCTGCTTCTCCGCACATTTTCGCACCGATTCTTCGAGAGGGTCGTTTCTTCGTCGCAGTTTTACGCCCCGCTAATTTCCGCTCGCGGCGCGCGGAATTCCGCGTATGCACGTACGTACGCATTTTCGTTCGATCGCTCGGTTTCCACTGTCGAGATATAAATTTTGCGTATAAGGCGGTTATCGCGCCGGAGGCGGACGAGAGACTGTAATAATCTGACTGCGCGTTGGTCAAGGTGAAGAAAGAGAGACGAGAGTAAGAAAAACGAGGGGGAGATATTGAGAGAAATAGCGAAGAGCGGCAGAGAAAGACAGAACAATTTGCGACAGGGACGAGAATTGCGACGTGAATCGAATCGAACAAAGAAACGCGTTCGGTGACCTCCGATAAAATTTGTTCAAAGAGAGAGAGAGAAAAATCGAGATTCAATGTTTCTCTTTCGTTCCAAAAAATTTACTTTTCTTCTACCGAGAGCATTCGTAATAGAAGGCAGATGCGACAAATCTAGAGGAATATTTTATATATATCGTATCTTATATATATCATCTCTTATTCTCTTCGGAACGATTGGTCACATCTGGCGCTAAAACTGCGTAACCGATGACATCGAAATTTTCTTTCCTCGGCGTTCACGGCCGAAGCTTTTCCCCGGGCATTGTCTTCGATCCCTCGTTCGATAAGTTTGAGGTAGGTCGATCGACGAATGACTCACCCTGCGGACTCTCGATCGGGCGAGAGAGGAACTCTGGGTGGAGTAGCTTCGATGGTGGGCAACGCGCGTCCCATTATATCCATTGCGGCTCATTAATATCGTGACATCCAATATCGCGTAATTATAACCGTACTGTTCCGCCGCATAAGTCTCGAACGACGGGAGGGTTCTCGTAAACTGATAATGAATCATCGACGAGAGCGAACGCGTCTCGTTGTTGCGCCGTTTCTTCCATAATGGTACCAAGTTTATTATTTTCAAACGATCTTGGTCGTGACATATTCATTAAACAAAATATAGTATAGTAATATATATGGATTCGTAAAAGAGAAATATTTCGATCGGTCGATGCGTTTCCGGGGACACCACCGATCACGCGTCCATCGTTGTCGAAGGGCTCGAGGATATTCTTGTTATCTCTTCAAGGACCATCGTCCCGCTGCATTTCCATAAAAGATTAACGGCCTGGTATAATCTACATTTTCCATCGTGGGATCTCGATGGAACCTTCATCGAGAATCTTCTCGTACGAACGAATGGTATTATCATGAGGATTGCTGTTCGAGAGTCCGGGGCAAAAGAGTGCGCGAGGCGTGTGGTCGGAAGGAGAAGCGGAAGACAGAGAGGAAAAGAAAGAGCGAAAGAGGAGGAAAAAAGTAGAGAGGAGAATGAACGCTGTTGGGCCGCAGTGTCAGTGGAGTTCAATCTTAATATAGTATGACCTCCACTGCCATTCGAGACAGTGTCGGACGCGACGGCAGTTGCAACTGCGAACGAGCGAGAGGAAAGGGAGACATAGAGAGAGAGAGAGAGAGAGGAGAGAGGAGAGAGGAGAGAAAGAGAGAGACGCGGCGACAGAGCGAGAATGATTAAAGAAGAAGAACGGAGAAGGACGCGAAAAGAAGCTGGGGGAGGCGGGAGGAACTTTAGAGAGAGAAGAGGAAGATATGACGACGAAGGAAAGAGAGTGTTGGTGAACGGATGCGTGCGTTGCACCTTATTCCCCAGTCCGATGAGTGAGCCTTGCCTCGGTTATTTCAGAGACATCAGCTCCTTCGCGTGAGCAAGGGAGAAGAAAGAGAAAGAGATGGAAAGAGAAACGATGCATGCGTGCGTGCGTACGCTTAGTCGTCGAGAGTGTCATCGATCTATTTCGAGAGGAGGCTGGAATTTCTGGCCTTCGCGAGGGGTCAGTAAAAGAGAAAGAGAGAGAGAGAGTAAGATGGCAAGAAAGAGGCGCGAAGAACAGGGGGAAGAGATAGAGAAAGAGAAGGAAAGGAAATCTCTCACGTGTGAAGGAGAGGGAGAAAATGAAGGAGAGGAAAGACAAGGAGATGGACGGACGGGGGTCGTTACCACACCTGCGTGCGCACTGGCCGATCTGGACTGCCTGATGGTCAACGCACGAATGACCGTGTGCTCCTACGTCTTCTTTGGTCGAGCTGCCGAGAGAAAGACTTAAAGAGAGAAAGAGAGAAAATCGTTCTCTCGCCGCGATGCTTTATAATGCGAGGACATAACTCCATTCACGCAACACCGCTGAAACTCGTTCTTCGTTGGTTTTTGAATAATAGAATTATAAACACATTAACTATCGAGTTTTTTCGATGGGGGTCATATATTAGGAGATATTCACTTGGTCTTAAATCATATGCAATTTTTTTCGATAAAAACATTTTTACTTTCGATTATTATTGCCTTCATAAAGTATGGTCCCGAGTTTTGGGAAACTTCCAGGTGTGCGTTGCGAGAAATGAGCGAAACCAGGGGGAAGATTAATCGTTTCCAGCGCGATAAGTCCATCATTTTGCGAGGGAGTATTCGTACAAAGGCGGCGTCGACGGCAGAAACGAGTTATCGGCAAGTTATTGGAGTTTTCTCGATTCTCTCTATATCGCTCGAGCGCGTGTCAAGTGGGGTTACGTTAGAAGGGAACGAGGAGGAAAGGGATGGTAGGCACGCCGGAGGAAGAGGCGGAAGATCTAACGATATGATGGTGGGAGAGAGCGACGGTGGTGCTCGGCCGTTGCATTGTGGGGGTGTTGGCCTTCAACTTGACGGCGCAGTTTCACTGACCTGCCTGAGAAACTCGTGATACCAGCTCCGTGCGCGGACCTACGACGCGTCCACGATACCAAAGGGTACCGCTACTTAAGGGCCCAACAGACCCTAAACAAACCCTGCCGTCACCAACCAACCAACCGACCGAGGAAACTGCGTATTTGTTATCTTGAACTTTGTAGCTTCTCTCTATGCGCGACAATACTCGCACGTTAAAAAATGAGTTATTCGTAATAAATTTTTTCTCTGATTAACATTCATTTTCTCAAAAAATTAATCATTATAGACTGAGTCTTCATGATAATTCAGTTTGAAATAAATAATTTTCTAAAAAATAGAATTTCTAATTTAAAAATATTTCAAAGTAAATCTTTTTTAATCTATAATAAAATAATATATTAATAAAATAGAAAATTATGATAAAGAAAATTATATGATAGTGTGTGTGTGTGTGTGTATATCTTTACTGCACACATTTTATTTTATATATAGCAATTTGAGAAATTAGAACAGTTTGATGATCCAAAAGTTTGCATAAAGACTTTGTTTCTCTAATTTCTAATTTCTTGAGAATTCTTCGATAAAGCTTTTAAGGCAAAGTATCTTTCTGTTAGGATATTTGTTGGGCGTAATTAAAGCAAAGACGAACAGATGGTCCACGAGTGTCTCTCTTGTATCTTTTCTTCGTCGAAACATGCTACTTTGACCTTTCTAAGAAGTACAGTAGCTGTAAGCATTATTTTCTTTTGCAATTTGCGCTTGGAATTAAAAATATTTTAAAAATTTGTCTCTAAATATTTAATTAAAACAATCTCATTAAAATAATTTTCCGCGGTACAAAAATTTTAAAATAATCCGAAGAGGAATAAAAAAAAATATCCAAAGTTTAGCGGTGACAAATTTAGAAATGTCGGCGGCACAGCTTATATTCGACGCCCTATGCATTCGAGTTACACGGAGCGTCTATAATGCAGCCATGGGCCGCCAGTGGAAGCCTGTAACTATTGATCCTGCGGCCTTTGGGGAGCCGCCGCTGCCGCCGATGCTGCTGCTGCAGATTTTAGCAACGTCATTCTAGCGTTGTGATGTATCGTGGGAATGGTAGAGACGTGGTTCCATCGAGAATGGCTTTCGCTCATCATTGTACTCGCTACTCGGGGAACGTACCACGTGCCTCGTGTGCATCAGTCAGTATGAATGACAAGCTGCCTCCGGCAGACAGAAAGAGAGTAAATTTATAATTGCCTTGCATACTCCGCGATAACTTCTTAAGTCCTCATCCTTGTCGCGATCGTGATTACATCTAACTAGGCCGAAGAACACTTTGCTCTTTGTGCATCCTGCACACTCGAACCGCAATTCGGATCCGGATTCGCCGATCTACGTTTCCGCGGTACGAAAGAAGCGCCGGCGGCTCGCGAGGAAGACTCGTTCCATTCGAACCTCTTTTCGTCCTCTCTCGTCCCTTAGACGAGGCGAACAAAGCAAGGGGTCCCCCGAGCAGCAGCGTGCTCTTCGACGGACGGGGCCTTCTTTCTTTCTCTCTCCTCTCTCTTCCCTACCTCTTCGTCTCGCCTCACCTTAGCCGCGGCCCTTCAACTGTCTATGACCCACGCCCCACCTTCTCCTCTTTCTTCGTTTGTACCACCACCATCGGCACCACCGTCAGAACCATCGTCGCCACCTTTCTCGAGGTTCTACGAGCGCGGCGAACCTTCTTCTCCTTGGTCTTCACTCTTTTGCTGCGCGTCTGTATACCTTATGCACAAGTTCGTCTCTCGTGCGCGCGCGCCTGCACGCGTATTCTCCGATCTACCTCTTCCACCTGCTTCTACCTCTCCTCTACGGAGAGAGTTATTTAGCCGCACCAAAGCCGCTCCGATTTGCCTTAGGCGAATTTCCGGAATAAGGGAGTGAGAATGTTGGAGAAGCGGAAACTCGGCTGGACGTGCGCGCGCGCTGCCATCCAGCGAACGTGCATTCTCAGTGCTTACTTGCACGCAAGCAAGGTCTTCGAGTTGTTCCTCTCTATACCTAGGAATACGAAGAATCTTTCCTTACGACGCCTATAGAACTAGCAATTATTTTTAAACAAAATCTATTTTATTCTTCTAACAGGATTAATAATATAATGTCTGATACGTAGGCTAACATTCTAATTCCGGTGGACTGCGAAAATGCAGCGCGTCTCTCGTAATTCATAATTGAGTGAAATTGTGTCTCCAATAAGGTACTCGCTCCCCCGAGACGACCTCCCGAGCATTCCCATACTCTGGCGAGACAGTTGAGATCCCTTTGTCGCTCGCGTGTCGTTAATTGTTTATCGTCTTATTTTCAGCAATACGTCGATATGTCGCGACGCGCATTTCTCGAGAGGCAGAAACGTCCGTGACATTGCGCTTCGTCGTCATTACGCAAGGATATATATCCCGTAGGCAAGGGCATTCTACGCCCAGTCGACGCGAATTCCCAAGCCGCGCATTCTCTTCGCGCGCGGACAAAGTAATTCTGGAATTTATTCGCGGCCTTGCTCCTCGTCCCCACGCTCTTTCGCCCTGAATTCTGCTTCGTCCTTTCGCTTTCTTATGTCGCGACGCGCGTCCGGAAAATGCAAAATTTGATCGCGAGAGAATAATGACGAGAGAGGAAAGACGACCGTATGTAACGCGCTGACCGGGAGAGAGAGACGAAAAAGCTGCCTGGTATGCGATGCAACGCGTGTCGCCTTCTCTCCTTCCATCGCGACGAAGGAGAGAGTGAACTGAATGAAAGGGAGGTCCGGGAGGAAAGAGAGCGAGAAAGAGAGGGGAGTATAGCGAGAACGAGAAAGAGAAATGGAGAAAGAGGAGAGCGGGAGATTCTCAGGACGAGCGCGAGAAGGAAACGACGGAGAGGAGCGCCAGGAGCGAAAGAAGGAAGGAGGGAGGAGTGGTTCACCTGCATTGCTAGCATTGCGCTGGCTCAAGGCCAAAGAGTCTGCGAGACCGAGGACCAGACCGGGTCGGGACCTCCTTCCTTCCAGTTTCCTGCGCCCTGCTCTCTCGCGCTTCGCGCGGTTCTTGCTGACGAGTCTCTTTTCCGTTCTTCGCGCTGCGTCCCTCGCTCGGCGATACGCAAACAATTGCATCATGCACGCGCTGCCACTTTTCAAAAGCTTATTACGTGTGTGGGCGGCTTTTTGTGCCGGAATGTAACGCGAGAGAGAGAAATAAATAATAATTTATATACGAATGCGCGCGAGTAATATAATAATTACGACTCAACTTTCTCTTGTGTTATGTTGTGTATTTTGTCAATCATTTATTTGTACGATCAAGTACAATGTATTTAAATGTTAAAACAATAAGCATTAAACACATTGAATTTTCAAATAGAATCGATAATACCAATACACTAATACAATATGCAATAACAGTCGTAATAAACGTTTCTCTCTTTGTTTGATTGCAGGTTGTAAGATCAAAGCGCTTCGAGCGAAGACGAATACCTATATCAAGACGCCGGTGCGCGGTGAAGAACCCGTGTTCGTCGTCACAGGTCGCAAGGAGGACGTGGCCCGTGCGAAGCGTGAGATTCTCTCCGCCGCGGAGCACTTTTCGCAGATTCGCGCTTCGCGCAAGAGCTCGTTGGGCGCCCTGCTCGGCGCACCACCCGGTCCACCCGCGACCGTGCCTGGTCACGTAACGATCCAGGTCCGAGTGCCGTATAGAGTGGTAGGTCTGGTCGTCGGGCCGAAAGGCGCGACCATCAAACGAATTCAGCATCAGACGCATACCTATATCGTGACGCCGAGTCGCGACAAGGAGCCAGTATTCGAGGTAACAGGCCTGCCGGATAGCGTAGAAGCGGCCAGACGCGAGATCCAGGCGCACATTACTTTGCGAACCGGCGCCGCGCCCGGTATCGTCGGCGACGAGACCGATCTATTGGGCGCTCTCTGTCGCGGTGGTCTCGGTTCGGTCCTCGGTATTCAAGGTATCGATCAACCGGGATCCAATAGCTCTGCTAGCTCCAACGGCGCGTTCTCCAGCAGCGGCAGCTGCAGCAGTTCGTCCAGCAGCACCGGAGGAATCGGGCTCAACGATATCGTTGCCATTTGGGGCGCCGGGTTGGAAAGGGACGAGGGACTGGGCGAGTCGCCATCATTCGAATCGCAGCCGACCTCGACATCGTCGATCTGGTCGTTCCCGAGCGTTACGTTACCCTCGAGGCCGTCGCCGCCAGCGACGGCAAGTCCGGCGTCGCCCACGGACTCGCTCCTGGGCAACGGACGGCGAGAGTGCGTTGTATGCGGTGATAAGGAAGTCACCGCGGCGTTGGTGCCCTGCGGACACAATCATTTCTGCATGGACTGCGGCAACCGGGTCTGCAACAGCAAGGATCCAAACTGCCCGGTCTGCTCCAGGCGCGTCCTGCAGGTGCTCCGTATTTTCTCCTAAGAGGGGCCCTCTTCGAGCCATCGCCCGTCAGTCTCCCGTAATGTGACACCGCTGGTGCACGCAGCGGCTGCACCAACAACTTACTACCTTCTACCGCTCCTCGAGCACCACGGTCGGCTAATAACTGCTCCAGCACGCGCGACTACAACAGTGCAGACAACAACAACGTTGGCGACAACGACAATATCTGCGCGATGATTCTCTCGGCATCCTCGGAGTCGTCATCGTTGTCGTCGTCCTCGTCGTCATTGTCGTCGTCTTTTTCATCGTTCTACCATGCTGGTGTGACGCCGTCGTCGTCAGGGGACCGAACGCGCACAATGTCTCAATTCCACGGCTGCCAATAATCTCTTTTACGCGACGGGAATTCGCCTCGACGAATTGCTCCTTTGGGTCGATCGTCTGTCGAATTTCCGCTGACCGGATACAACGAAGCCAGCTTTTAAGTTCTACGAGATATATATTTAAAGAGAGAGACAGAGACAGGGATGGATACACTCACCCACCGTCTCATCGTCCCCCTCCCCCCACCCCCCTCCTGTATTCCACTCGCCTGTTCCCCGTCTCTTGACGCTTGCATAGATTGGGCTCGCGGCTCGTCGAGTACTCTAATAAGCCTCGAGGTAGATGTGAGATGGTACGAGGGTACTGAACACAAGTATTACCATCGTACCGTCCCGACTGACGTGCGAGAAAGAGCCTCTCTATCGCCCGCAAAAGATCGACGCTGCGATATTCTGCGACTGATATTATTAGTAGCGAGACTGATGGTTACCGAGACGCTACTTTCTGTTTTCTTTTCATCGCGGAGGCTACGATCCGGACATGGATCGATCGAGTCGCGGACCGACCGGCCTCATCGCCGACCTCTTGACTACGCTTAACACCGCCGGTGTTTTGCTGTTTTAAAAAAAAAAAAACTCTGCTCGTTCCTGAAATTTCTTTGGGTCGAACGTTTGCTGGGAATGGAGGCTGCTTGCTTAGCATGATGGATCTTAGAGCTTTCTCGATTTTTTTTATTTAAAAAAAATGTTTTTATTAGTAACTATGACTGATTGCAAATGATGAATCACGTTCAAATCATATCCAAAGATATAACTTTCCATTTTTTGATCGCTTTTAAGCTTATACATATGTATATGTTTATATATATATATATATATATATATATATATATATATAATATTTGATTCAAGCATGCTTATATGCTCGTATCTTCAACTGTCAATCTTTCTAATCGATGATGGATTGAAGATACGCAGCCAACATTTTATTTGTCTAACCTGCGATGTTTGATTTTGTGCCAAAAGGGCTAGACAAAAAGAAAATCATCTCAATAATTTCACGATAATTGCGCACTGGGCAACCTTGCGATTCTTTTTCTCATTCACATATTTTCCTTTCATTTTTTCCAAACAAAGGAGGCGTATGATAGTCCTTGATCTCAGCGTTCGCTCGAAACGCGCGTAGAAAGCATTAAGTTCTTATCATCGATCCGAAAAGGGGTTTTCCGTTGCCAAGTGTACAATTACGAACTCGACGAACCTGCGAGCTGTGGTCGCGAGTGCGACAGTGAAAATTACCGAGAATTACCTACATGTATACACGAATCATAAGACACATACGCATATACATACAAACACACTGTGGATATACTGATAGATGATCTCGCACTGACATCCTACACGTGAAAAAGAGAAGGAAAAGAAGAGAGGGTCACGGGCCCCTCGATTCGCCATGAAATCACGTAGCGAATATACATATAGCGGACGGCGCGTTCGTTCCACCCGGCTTCCCTTCGCTATATTTAGAGTATTATCTTAAAATATCTTTATATAAAATAATATATATATAATAATAATTGAAATAATAATAGCTCTAATAATATATATATATTTATATATTTGTATATTTATATTTATATAAATTATATTATATTTATATAAATATAAATATATATTTATATATAAAATATATATTTATATACAATATATACATACATAATATATATGTATATGTATGTGTGTATGTATATACATATATATATATATATATGTAGTTGGTAAACTCACAGCGCAAAAGTGAAAGAGAATGAAAGAGTAAATATGAATGAAAGAGATAACGAATGATATATTATCGACAAGATTTAGATTTTGTATTTTTCGCGCATTTCGCCGATGGGACGGCGGGTGGTCTTGAATTGTAACGCCATAGAAAGAAAAAGAGAGAAAATTATTTAAGAATATATATTATGATGTGTAGAGAAAATTGTAGAAAAAATACGGATAAAAAAAAGAGAGAGAATATAGAGCACACAATGCGTAAATCGAGGGGCCGTGCGTCCGCTGTCAAACAGGAAGAGCGAACACAAATGAGGTCGGTCGATGTGCCGGCGGTTCTCGCAAGTATATTTGTATTTTTTGACTAGTAATAATCGAGTAGATTGCTTAAACTCGACACTAAACGATACTCATTTCACGTAGGGATCGACAATGCATACATATGTAGTGTCCTTTTATTAGTTTCGTTAGAGAGGCGTAACACACATTATCGCTATATTACCTTACATTATAATATATGTGTATATATATATATATATATATATATATATATATATATATATATATATATGTATGTGACATGTGGATGTATATGGGATCGCACATATCCGGGATCCGTCATATACGTCCATTTTATTCTATATACATATACAATATCAGTATGTACCGCTTCTTCTCTTCGGGATCGCCGGGAGAAAGGACGAGCGCAAAATCTCTCATTACTTTCCAAGACAAGACGCAAGACGTCCTTCCTCCTTCGTTTCTCGTGGACGAGCATCGCGCTTTCGCGCAAGAACGATCATGGGGCTCTATTAAATTGTGCAAAATCGTGACGCTCGTCCTTCATGTACGAGAGGGAGCTCGGTACCACATGTCCTTACGATTCGTTTCTGCATATAATCTCGTTTCGAAGAAAGACAAAACAGGGGAAAGAAGCTAATCAAATGGGATCTCGACTACGAGGTCTCTAACGGCGCGCGCGTGACAGGAGACGATACTCCAAATTTTTATTCGAACAAGAAAGGATAGCTTAATAGCGGAAGAGATGAAGAAAAACTCTTCCGCGTACTTCCGTTTTCCCTCGCTTCGATATCGAGTTTATTCAACGTTCACATATTTTCCTTTCTCATCATCGTCCCCTTGATAATCTCGCCCGCCCCTTCTCCTTCTCCCCAAAAACCTCCTTTGTCGTTGTCTGGATTTCTATTTTTTTATCATCAAAAATTCTTGTCAATCGTTGCCATTTTTTAAACGAATATATGCTCAAGTCGCAGCTCCGAGTAAGTCGAGGTATATTATATATAATACATATTACATATATTATATATATAAATATATATATTATATATATCTAAATCGCCCATCTCGCGATGGGTGTTGGAAGATGAGAGAGAATATTTTTTCGATCTTTCCAAACAAGAGACTCGATCTTTTTGTTTATTTTTTAATTTTTTAATTTTTTTTGTCGCGCGAAGATGTCTCCGTTTGCCGTGTGCTTCGTTACTCTACTCCAGTTCCTCCTATATTTTCCGTATATATATGTATCGCGGCAATCTTCGTTCTCGACTTTTCTTTAATTAAACGCATGAACGAAGACACGCACTTTTGCTCACTCCGCACGCACTAAACGCACGCTGAAAAAAAAATTCGCGTATGCATAAACTTCGGTGGGTGCGCTGAAGACATGCGCGAACGATATTGTACATTATTATTTGTTACTTATATATCGAGAAACGTTACACTTCATAAACACACATACACACATTCATGTAAAACACGAAAGGCACACCAACACAGATGCACACAACAAAAGCGTATATTTATATATTATGCGACGAGAGAAAGAGAGAAAGAAAGAAGTTTATTATATTATATTTAAGTTCAAAGTAAAATAAATTCTATATTTTTTCTATATTAAGTATAAAGAAAGAAAAAAAGATGCTAAAATAAAGTCGATGATATAACACATACATTAAAAAAACACACACACATATATATATATACATATATATTATATTATATATATAATATGATATATATATTATATGTATATACACACACACACACAATATAATATAAAATATATTTATAGGTATTTTCTCTTTAGCATTTACGTTTTGAAAGACGTAGCGCTGTCGCCGAGCGCAAGAAATGCAAGCCGCTAATGTGCACGTGCGTATATAATGTAGATCGTGTCAGGTAATCTCTCATTTTAATTTTGCTATAATAAGAATTAAAATCCAGGATCTCGGGAGTGCACGAGATCCGGGAAA
The DNA here is from genome assembly GCF_030444845.1 of Prenolepis imparis. NCBI lineage: Eukaryota > Metazoa > Arthropoda > Insecta > Hymenoptera > Formicidae > Prenolepis > Prenolepis imparis. The sequence goes on along the minus strand of NW_028141171.1, from coordinate 7,327,887 downwards.
TGTGAAAGAAGGAGAGAGCTAGAATAAGAATTAATCCAGGATCTCGGGAGTGTATACGAGATTTGGGAAGTGTGAAAGAAGGAGAGATGTGGACAAGATGTTAATGAGAAAAGAGTTTCTAAGCGGGACACACTTTTACTTTTAGGGATAACGAGGAGGAAATTTTATCGCGGTTCCACATGTATATGCGTACGTTTACATTACATTTCGATTCGGATCACCGGGCGGATGTGCGCAGAGAGAAAGATATATATATATATATATATATATAACAATAATATATTATATATTTAAATTAATAGCGAAATCGCGATGAGATCCGATAGAGCGGATAGAGCATACTTAATATAACTCCAGGCGAAAAGTATGCGCGCGCGGACAGAAAAACACGCGGGACGAAAAGAGGGAAGCGTGAGAACTTCCGGAAACCGGAGGACGGAAGAGGTTTCGATTTTAAAAATAAGGGGTACGTGTGTGCAGTGAAGGGAATAGATTAAGAGGGACAAGCATAGGGTGGTTGCCAGAACTCGGAACGTGATGTCAAACCCAAAGTTGATGAACGGCGCGTGTGTAGGCGGGGAGCTAAAGAGGAAACATGAAAGACAAAGTTTCAATTTTTTTTTTTTTTTTTACGATCGTTGAATGATGACCGATGGTGTGAAGTTCGAGAGTTCGAGACGCGGGGTACGACGTATCCGAGAAGCGGTTCCAAGTTTACATCCAGTTCTCTCTATAGCGAGTAAGTAGTTCGCGCAAAGTATCATCTTGCCCTTATAATCATCCATTGATAATCATTCATTTATGGTGCTTTTAGGAATGAATTGTGAGAAATATGAGAAAATTATGAATGTATTATGAAAATCGAGACACATATAATTATATATATGTATATATATAGGGCGCACACACACACACACTTTTTCTGACGATATGCGATCGGTATCGGAAATCCTCATTTGATCGTCGCGAAATGCGATTATCGTGCGTCGACAGTTGAAATTCTCCTCGAGAGAGAGAGAGATTCGTCGTTATTCAGTCTTCCTTCTACGATCTCGCGTTTCGACCCGTGTTTCGGCAACTCTCGAGAAGTTATCAGTGGTAAATGGCGGGGCGGAAAGTTCGGATTAAAACGTTAGGCAAGTCAAGGGAGTGAAATTGGGTGGATATCTCGCAGGACAACAAAAGCTCGTCGAGAACCTCCGCTAGACTTTGGGACAATTCTGCTGTATTAATTAAACACGTTAACCGTGAAATACACACACGCACACTCGATTACGACACTTGGGCAGCCTTCACTTTGGCCGAGGTTCCGACATTCGTTGCAAGGTCGTCGGCGTTGTCGTTTTCTCATCACCGATCGTCATCTTCGTACATAATGAAACACGTGCTCGTACGTGTACGTTCCCTTCTCATCTCTTTGTGGGAATTATCGAGATACGCGATACCGACAATATATAAATCGTCCTCGCGATCCAAAAGTCCCGAATTTCGATAGACTCGAGAAAAGAAATACGCGCGTTAAAATCCCGTTCTTCTTTCATCGCGGAGAGACGTAAGGCATTTATGATTGTCGCTCCATCATCGTTCGCCATCTAACACCGCACACAGGATAAAAAGTGGAAAATACGTTCGCGTAATTTTACATAGTGCCATACGTAAATCAAAAGTTGAGCGCGTAGTTGCCGCTGATAAGTGATAATAAACAGCGGTAGTTTAGCACGATATAACGAAACGCGAGCTGGGGAAATCGCTATAATTACACGGCTAATCAAACGTCGATAATAAAAGGAAGAAAGAGAAAGGGAGAGAGAGGGAGAACTCTTGGACGACGCCGTTCGGACTTTTCACTCTCGCTTCTTCGATGATAAGCGTTTTCTCCTCTTCTCGTGTAGTACTTTATATACGTTCAATGCATTTCAATACTCGCGCGTCGTGGGGCATTCGCGGATGATGCTGTCAAAACACGCACTCGCGAACATACCGGTATAATATTGTAATAAATAAAAGGGAACGTGGCGCGTCTATAGTTTTTAGAGGCGTTCTATAACGAGTATAACTTAACTGATAAGATGTCTCTCGTGACGTAAGATTTAATAATTGTAAAATATTAAAGCGTAAACTTTTAATGATTATTATATAGCCATTGGCTGTGACCGATAACTGCCATTTTCTTAATCGAGAAATAAAGGAAAAAGAGTAATAAACGCGATAGAGCGAAGAAGTAGTAAGTGGTACCATACGCGGACCGCATACACATATGATTAAACATACACATACACACGCATACTCATCTATACAACACGAAGGGAGAAAGGGGTGACTAGTATACATTCATATGTACCTACACAATCGCACATGTACACACTATAACGACATTTTGGATGCGTACACGAGATATATAATCTTCGCGAGAGGAGAGACGCGGGAAACGTTTCGCGAAGCGACGAGTATATCGAAAGCAGGACGATAATAAGAACAGACGCGATTCGAGCACGATTTTGATGACGATGGTGGAAACGAAAAGGTCAATTTACCGACGATGGAAGATAAAAAAAAAAAGAGACGCGATCTTGTATCGAAACGAATAATATTACGAGCGAGCGCTGCGCGAGAAATCGTCTGTCGACCCCTCTCGGTTTCGATCCTCAGCAACCCCTATTTACTCTCGTTCGTTGAAAACTCGGGTAAGGGAATCGAGAAAAGCGTATTGTTAGAAAATATGAGAGAAAGAGAGAGAGCGCACAACATACACACCCTATACACGACGATACATATCTCCAAGTATAATAATTAAATGTAAGAAAGATTATATAACTTTTAGTATAGCTAGCAGAGTAATAAGGGAAGTTAAAGAAAGAGAAGATAATTTAACTATAGGAATATATCGATATTTGGATAGATAGATATATAATAGATATATACATATACATATATATATAGAAAGAGAGAAAAAGATGGAGAAAGAGAGATATGATCGTTGTTGCTTCATTTAAGTCTATTTACTATATTATTGATTATATTCTATTAAATAGGTATATAACCGAGGATGATTACAATATTATTATCATTAATAATTTTTTTTATCGCGTCAATATTTTTATTTACATAAATATTATTGATTAATAAATATTATCATATTATATTATTATTATTATATTATATATAAATATTGGTCTATATATATAGTATATATATATTTTGATGTATTTAGTTCTCTTGTTTGTGCATATAGTATGTCTTATTATCATAGGTAGTATCAGATTTCGTGAGGGAGATTCTTCAATGGACGATCGATGATCTTTCAACTGAGATTGTTTTACTCGTTAATTTTCCTCTCGCTTCCTTCGCGCCCTCATCTCGTTTGAATTTTAGCGCTTTTAAACGCGAAGGAAAGGATTAACGTTTCTCTCAGCCTCGTCTTTCGATCGTTTCTTCTCCCCCTTTCCCCTCTCCCCCTATCCTACTTTCGTTTTATTGTTTTCGTGGCTTATGCGAGCTATCGGCCGATGATGATGGATAGTGATCGGACATGAGTGAGAAAAAAAAACGCATTTCAATATCTCTAATATATATTGTTATATATAGACACACACACACAGAAATACACATTTAAAAAAATATCTGTAGGTATACACACACGTACACCCTCGACACACGCGCAAGTATCTCTACATCGCGGCTATCGTCTAAAAAGAGACACCGCCTGTATTCGAGATGTGACTGTATAGCACGGCTTGAATTATCATAATTATATAATATGATTATAATTAATAACGTTATATTCCTACATTTTATATTAAAAGAGCGTATATATATTCTCGCCCCAGCGTCGCGAGCCAAAAATACGCGGTAATATCGTAACTCGCCGGATCGGAGATTTAAGAGAAGTAATATCCGCTCGAGAATATCCGGGTTTATATCTTTCTTCTTTTTTTTTACTTTTTTATTACTTAACGTATATCTACTTAATTAACTTAAAGAAGCTGTATGCGACCGGACCGCACGTCCGCCCGGTCTGTTTCTTCTCCTTTAGACTGCATTATTTAAACAATTCCGCGTATATAAGGAACACGTGTTCCTTCCCCGATACTCTCGGATCGTCTTCTCTCATCATTTCGTCATCGTCACCCGAAATGACAATAGGGCGAGGATGACGATTCGCGATCGCGGAGGACCACGATGCCACGCAGCTATACATTATATACGTTTAGCGCCTTCTCAGCCCACAAACTCGATCTCAGAAAGGAAAAAGGAAACTGTCTTCTTTCACTTTTTTAAAGCTCTCTCTTTCTCGGTTTGCTCGCTTCTTTCGTCGTGTGATTTTTGCGTGCGCGTTAATCGGCCGTAAATTCTTCTCTCGGCGTCTCTTCATTCCTTTCCTCGTTTTGTTCATTCATTCATTCATTCGTTCGTTTGACGGTTTTTTTCTCGTCGATTTTAGATAAATATTTGTCGTTTTTTTTGTTGTTTTATCTTTAAAGAAATGTATAAGTTAATTGTAGTGTGAAAAAGGCCCAGGGGGTTGCACTCTTTCCTCAGATTTTGCGGACGTGAAGGTTTTTGAAGGTATAATAGGCTGTGTGTGATACGGAGAGAATTAATGACATGATGATCCGAGGAAGGCAACCGCTCTGAGACTAGAGAAATCAGTATTTCAGAAGAAAATCTATATGAATATGTGTATATATACATAAATATATGTATATGTATATATATTATTAATATTATCTCATAATTGATATATTCGCGTATATTACCGTATAAAACTAAAAAATCGAATATGTTTGAGCCTTGTTCTTCTCCGACAAGTGGGCATAAATAAGAGGGAGGAATTATGTTACTGTATAGTCGTGCGAAACAAATCAGATTGTCGATTTTATTATAGTGAGATATTAGATTTTGATTATAGTGAGAAAAGAAATCGAAGAATCATTTAATTAAACCAAGTGTTACGGTATTTTAGACTGAAAAATTGAAAAGATAAACACTTGAAAAAGAATGGGAAAAGGAGGAGGAAAATTGCGAAATAGAAAATATAATTTTAGTTAATCTAAAATAGCGCTTTTTAATTATCTTTAATTATATATCGTGCATGAAATATATATATATATATATATACATATATATATATATATATATATATATATATATATATAAACCCATTATTGTTAGTTATCGCATTATTATGATTACGATATTATATTATATTATTGTAGGTATATCATATATCATATTATATATTGAATGTTGTGCTCAGTGTTTTTTTTTTTTTTTCGCGGCCCCTGTACGATGCGGGGGTTCGACGGGAGGGAGAGAGAATGAAGATCTTTATCAGAGAGATATTCTTAATATATGTAACGAAGATATTTTATGTTCGATGTTTTTTCTTTATTAATTTCATTATATTTATCATTTATATGTAACTATTATTGTGCTAGTATTCCCCCCATTTCGCTTTCCGCCCAATACTTTTTCGTTGTCGCTCCCCCTTCTCTCTCTTTTTTGCTTACTCTTATTCTTATGCGTTGTCTTGATTCTCTATTTTCCTTTACTTTTTGAATTCCCCTGACGATAAAGAGTCGCGACGTCGATCGTTAATCGAATATTCATCGATCGATTCATCGCGGCTGAATTACAAAAGGGAGAGAAACGCACTATCGCAAATCGTCTGGGCATTAATCGTGAAACTAAGACGTATCGCTTTTCTTTCCTTCGTTGGGGTTATCGAGAGAAAGAGAAAGAAAGAGAGAGAAAGAGAGAGAGAGGCAACGAGCGAGCAAACCGCGTGTTACATAGGGAGAGACCAGGTTTCGTCGCCCCATTACAGTGTCCAAATGACGCCGCCACTCGCTCCGATGATAGCTATAATCACACAGTCCTCTCTTATAATAATGTTAACTAAAGCAGCAATAATCAGCCGCAGCGTCAGTTGCACTGTGACGGTATAGAGCGACGTATCTTGGTTTCTCCGTATTTCGTCTCTGATGTCCCCGATGTTCTACTCCCCCGCGGTCGTGTATAGCGTATACATACGATAGGACGACACCTTTGTTGTCCTCTGTCCCTGATAATCTCCAATTCAATTAGATGGACACACGATACACATACACAGAGCGCGCGAAATTTAGCGACATTTCTCTTTTCGCGCCGCGGATGTATCGTACATTGTATATATATACACACGCGAAACGATGATATTAATTAAATATAATAATAATTGTCATAATCTTACAATTTTATTCCTCATCTCGGCTCCGTTGTGAACGAAACGAAACATACACATGCCCGTACAATCGCAGCAAAATACGATATGTATGTATACTGATTATAATTATGAGACTACTACTATTATTTCCGATAATTAGAACCCTAGAAGCCACGAGCGCGAGGGTAAAAGAATTATTTTTTAGAGTAATATTCAAATCAATAGAAGAGATAGAGAGAGAGAGAGAGAGAGAGAGAGAGAGAGAGAGAAAGAGAGACAGAATGAAAGCGACGAGAGAAATAGCGAGCGAGAGAAAAAAATGAGCGAGACAAATTATAGAAGCAGCAAGTTTATTATTTTCTATATTTTTTTATGTAATTTTGTGGACACGCGATAATATATACACTATTATTATTAATTATTATTATATTATTATTATTATTATTATTATTATGAATATTTTAATATATAATATGATTTTTATATACAATGTGTACTTATGTTTTTTTTCCTGTGTTCTTGTCTGGTTGTTTTGAAGCCTTGTGTTTTGATTAATCAGTTGTTGCTTTTCGCGAGGCACTTGATTACCGATTCTCCGTTAAGTGAATTGAATAAAATTGTAATACTGAAACAATCAAACACACCACGCAACCAACTATCCTATATTTTAATCAGCATTATATATATAAATATATATTTATATATATAATGTTTTATTATATTATAATTATTATATTTATTATTGTCTTTTTTTACGGTGTATTATTATTATCAATACACACAGGATGTGTTCCATAACAATCGCTACTCTGTCACAGAATATTAAATCGACGCACAGAAAAATCTTTTTTAATGAAAATTTGATCATTATCTCTCACAACTTCATAATTCTTAATATGAACATAATTTCTTCGTGCTCATTCTGATATTTTCCAATTGACAGCAATAAAAGAGTAGTTGTTCTGGGAGAGTCTGTGTATATTTATGCGATCGACCGTTTACGAAAGAAATGATTATCTGAAACTTTATCCGATTACTTAACGTAATGCATATTTTTTACCTGATATATTTTTTCGAATTTATACTTTACGTTTTATAGCACATAGACATATATAATATTGCGATACATTGCATCGTTTTTTAATAATATTCGCCGTTTCACCGAGTCAATGACGCCGGATGTCGTTTCACACGCATTATCGATATATATCCATCTATTGCTCTATCATCAAAACGTTTATTTTTATACGATACACAAATACGATTTACACGCGCGCTTCTTCATTCATTGTAACGACGAACCGCATAGACTGCATTCTATTTCGATATTTGAATGCGAATGGTGATTCGCGATTATTTGAACGACGAACAAAATGGAAAAGATTGCCGTTTAATATATATTTATATCTGTAAGAAGATTCTTATATACACGTACACGCAAACCCGTACCAAAAATATTTTATTAAAAGGAAGGATACGAGTCTCTAGAGAGGAACGACGCATACACTTGCATATACCTATTTACTGGAAACAGATTTAATAAAATGTTACGTGATTTTTATACATTAATATTTAATTTCTCATTGTTTTTTCTGCGTCTCGCGTTATCCAATATACCTCTGTTCATCGTTATCCAATCTTTTGTTCTACCTCGTCCTTTTCGGTCCTCGCTATCTTATAGACTTTCTGTATCAAATATTTTTATATATTTATATTTATTTTATTTATTTGCTATATATTAAATTGTCAATGCGATTTCGAAGATATACTATATATAAAAACCGCTCGAGACTGTTGGCTGATTACTCGAGCATGCGTAATTCCATCGAAATGTCGCGAGTTCGGGTTTTGAGGGTTGAAATAACCGTGGTTCCTCGTTTCGCGGTCCCGCTACTGATGATCGCGTGTCGAACCGCGACCGGCCGGCGCGACGTTATACAGTACGCAGGAGCGTGCCACGAAAATCTGTCTCGTCGGCCCCTTGGGCGTCTCGGTCGCACAAGGGGCTGTTGCCCGTTGGGATGGCAACGTCGCATTGCAGCGTTGGGGTTGCGGTCGATGCCGTCCTGGTGATGGTGGCCGAGGTTACCACTTCGCGAGACTCGACGCTCTCCTATTTCGTGGATATCGAAATTATTACTCGGACAAGCTTTTTGGACCTCGTCTTCTTTATTTACCCCTTCGGCCACCTTTTCCCGATCTTTTCACGGCTCGTTCTTGCCAATTATACGAGAATAGCTCTTTTCTACCCCCTCGTTTCTTTAATTTTCTTCCGAACAGTTCGCGATGACTGGTCGAGAATAATAATACTTCGGGAGTTGCATTTTTTTCGAAAAGAACTGGCCAATTTTTGAGCAATCGTTTACGTCATTGATAATGCAGTGGTGCACATCCCTTACATGAGTTTACATCATTTTACTCTGCTGCATCAGCTCTCGTGTGGCGTACAATATACGTCGAGCAGTCACCGGTGCGCTTCCTCTTTCTCTCTTTGCCGTTTCAACCCCCACAACTTGGCGCGCTCTCTCATCAGCCTCTATTGCTCCGCAGTAGATCGATAGCGGGAACGGTGCTCGTCTCTTTCTCGTACGACTCGCGCACTGATGTGTGTTATAGGCCGGCATACGTCGCGTCGTCGGAAAATCGCAGCGAACGCTCTGCTCTGTCGTAAGGGATTAAAAGAGAGCATGCGAGAGTGAGGTGATGGAGAGAAGAGGAAGAAGAGAGATGGAAAGAGAGAGAGAGAAAGAAAGAAAGCAGTCGCTTCGAGGCCGATTTCAGAACCGTAGCTTGTTCCATCTGCGCCACGTCTCTTCACATTGATCTCCATTAAATTGGACTAAAGATTGTCCAACTATTACGGCTCTTCTTGATGTATAGACCTTGAGGCACAGATACATAGTATCAGTACAATATCGCTGGAATTGAAATCCCGAGGAAAATCCTTTAATTATTCGTATTCGATGCACTCCGCTTATTAATTCGTATTTTATTAAAGTCGAATCGAGGTCCATTTGAATATCGAAGGAGAGCCTTGGTGTATCTCGCGCAATTTTAACTTGCCAGCCGAATCGATACCTCTGTTTCTCGTCCGCGAAACAGAGTGCTGTTTTCGCTTGACATTTCCCTAATTACGACAGTTTCGTCCTCGAACAATTAGAGTTGCACCAAGGAGAAAGCTTGTCCGACTCCACGAAGACGTGATATTCGAGAGCAACTTGAAATATTTTACGACGCTCTCTGTAGGGATCTTGGTCGATCGATATCTCCTTAGTTTTCTTTTGGAAGTTTCACGGGGTAGGTAGGAGAGGCGTTTTGAAACAACAGTGGCTTTAGGGATTTGGGGGCGAAAGAAAATCCACAGCGTTCTGCTGGATTGAAACTAAAAAATGAATAACGCGAAACTTTTGCTTTCTTCCAGCAACCTCGCGCATGAAATTTTCCAAGTGTTTCGCGCACCTGTCAATTTCTTTTTTCTTAATTCTTTGACGGCTTCTTTCGCGCGCCGCGCCGTTTCTTCTTCCGTTTCCTTGTTTCTATCTATCTATCTCTCTCTCTTTTTGCATCTCCGTCGTTTCTATTTTCTCTCTTTCTCTCTGTCTGCACTGCGTCGCCCCTCCGACACTCTTTCTCTCTCCTCTCTCGGTCGATAGCTCGTAGGGGTCGCGGAGACGCGGCGACGCCCTGCCCGTCCATCCCCTTACGACTTGCCATATCAGGGGGTCTCAACCTTGATCAAAATATTTTGTGATCTCATTGCCGGAGAGAGACAGCCGTAACGGTCGCACGACGGTTGCAGCTGGCTCGGCACCGCCGCTATTCGCTTATATTATTGATTATCTCGACGACTCATAAACACGCGATGACACCGCTCTGCCGCTGATCTTGACGCTTTCGAACTCCGTTATTATTTTATCAATATAAAAGACAGATATTGCGCAATGCCGGAAACTTTTATCTCGCTTCCGGTCCCTTCGCTTTCCTTTTTACGATTGTCTCATTTCTAACAATAAATCTTGAGTTTGTTTTAATGTTATGTAAACGCGGATCGATGTGTGTGAATATAAACAGCCAGTCGATTGTTTTTTTTTTATATCCGCGAGCTCGTTAGTTAGACAGGCTTCGCTAGTTTTCAAGAGGAGCTGTCGATATTTCTTATTTTATATTTGCATGAATTTTAAGTCCCTTCTCACCTTGACGAGACTAATAGATCGCGAGTAGGCGGCTGGGAATACTATGTAATGTATTTCAAATGCATTTTAAGGGTGAGGTATGTGTCGTATATATTAGGTATACGACGTTTGATAAATAGATATCTGTTGCCAGTGATTCTCAGTTGTTATGTGTAATACGATAGGAAGCAATCAATGTATTTGCAAGCGTAACATAATAATGCGATTATCAATAATGTACAAAACGTTTTTTATGCCATGCTCATCATATTGCAATACACATTGCGTCTCAATCAATCCGTATTTTCTCTAATTAAAACTGTTACTTAATGAAAAATGAAATGGATATTCTATACTAATTAGAAGATTGATTCATTAAAGTAAGACATTTTTAGTACAACATTTTTGTTAAATTAATTGATCTCGGAAGTAAAAATTATATACATCGCTATACTGATTTATTTTGCACGAGAGAAAAGGACATTGTGGAAAATGATAGGTTCGATAGAGTGGATGCTTCCCTTGTTTAGTTGTAAACGGACGATATGCGCAACATATTTACGAGCATTATTAGATAAAATATATCTTAATTTTTCCCGAATACACCATTCATTTCATTCGTATAGAATAATCATATGTGGTTTTAAAGCCCAAAAAAAAGATAAAAGACGAATAGAGAAAAATGGCAGTGCGGCCAGAGATATCTGAAAGGTGCGAGAATATTACATAGGACTATAAGAATGAATATATATATATATATAAAGATATATAAATTATATATATATACATATATATACACACATATGATGTATGTGCATTCTAAGGCGCGCATTGTATAGATATTTATATATTATATAATATATATGATACACATATTATATATACTATTATAGCATAGAGCCATGACCTCTCTGGTAAGAATGGGGGTTTTTTCTATTTTATTATAACAATTCTTAGATCGGGTAGAGCATTTATCTATACGACACGTTTCGATGAAAAGACGAAAAATGAAAATTATTCCTTATATATATCTATGCGTATTATTATTGTATCTGTCGAGTATAAAAAATGTACATGCATACATACATACTCGTACACACACGCGTATACACATTATACATATATGTATTTATACATATATATATATATATATTCACACATAACATAGACGGTGACGAAATGTCATCTTAAGAGGTGCAGTCGCGGTTTTGCAAACTGCGATCGCATCACGCGATAATTCAAAATAATATATATGAAAAAGAGTACAGGTATGTGTACGAGTATTGAGAAAAATCTTTAGCAAAGGAGAGAGAAAAGAAGAAAATAAAACGGAAAGAAAAAGTAGCCGTATAACGGCCAGCACACGCGGAAGCACAAAAAACCAAACAAAAATCGGAGGAAATTTGAAGAGAGAATGAAAGAGAGAAAGATGAGACACTTGGAGAGAATAATAATAAAGAATAATTAATTTTGTACTTTTTCGTGCGCGTTGCGAAATGCTCAAACAAAAAAAAAAGAAATATCTTATCTAATTAAATAATTAAAATAAAACTGATGCGCGTATGGCTGATATATATTTGGACGCACGATTCGTGTTTGAGGCTCAATGAAGAATAAATACGATACTCGGCGTTAAGCGTCTCGATAAATAAAGATGAATCGTAAATGCGAATGATGAAATTGCGATTATGCGCCATGATTAGCGTTCGAGAGTTTCGAAATAGCTTACGGCCGGCGTGACGCGAATTCGACGATACTTTCTGCAATCTTGGGGAGAGATATTGCTTGAGTTACAATTGTGAAGTATCCGATACGTACAATTAATCGCAATAAGCTCGTGAGAGGCAGCGCAAGATGGGAATCTGAACAATAGCACAAATGGAAAGAAAGAATGAGTGAAGGAGAAGAATAGATTTTTGTTTCATTCAATATTATGAATGGGAATACGTTTTATTGATGCAATAACGCACAAAGTACTACATGAGTTGTTTGAGACAAACTGTTGGATATCGTTCGAGAATTTATTTTCACGACAGTTTTTGAAGCACGCCGACCATCGTCTCGCTCTTACGCCGAAGATCGTGAGAATACGAACGGAGCGGAGATCGCTGGAGAGGACGAGAGAATATAAAAAAAGAAAGCAAAAATATGAATTGTGCGACGAATGAGAGAGAAACGGTGGAGGAGAAACTGGCGGAAAAGAAAAAAAAATTTATTGATACAAAATATTAATACCTAAATGCCCGGTTTATTTTTATATTTATTTTTCGATCTATGAAACGTTATAAAAGTTTAAAATGATATTTAAATCTAAATATATATATGACGATAAATATTATATACTTATGCGCTCTGTGTATGATACATAAAAAAATAATATATATATATATATATATTGTAATAATGGATGATTATATATAATAATTATTGTATCGACAAGATGGCGCATCGTATTCGCGGTGTACGCGATGCTATTACAGATTGATATTATTATTCATATAAAGTCTCCGCGTCTCGGCCCCTGCCTTCCACGATCCCCTAACATAAAACTTGAGACTCTCCACAAGTCTACTGTAATTTATAATTACCTCCCTTCCCCCGGCCCCCCTTAAGACTCCAAGTATGAATTATACAAACATCGATTTGCTCGTGTAACATCCTTCGACGTATATAAGCTTTCTGTACTCTAGTTAAATAAATTCTAGTTTTGGGGTAAAAAAATACAGGTACCATAAACATCGTATATATATATATATATATATATATATATATATATATACACATATATATTTATCAATGTAGTATGTTAGCCTTTAACGGCGACAAGTAAGACGGGACACCATAGATTTTTAATTAATGTAATGACTATTGCGGGACGTCTTTCTCCAATGTGGTCGACTGGCGCGGTATCGTAGCAACGAGGAAAACACATGGCAAAATTTTTTGAGAAAATACGATCAAAAAGTATAGGTCGGTTTAGTCGAAGGATCTCGTCTTCGTACAGACTGGGAGAGATGTCTGAGTACAAACAAATGCGAAATAAATATCCTCCCGTACGATCGGATTGAACTTTTCGTATCTCATTCGACATTCTCGTCGAAATCTTAAAGGAATAAGAGAGGATGAAAATATGGACGAGAAGAACGAGAGAGAAAGAAAATGAGAAAGAGAGAAAGGTATGACTCTGAGATGACTACGACTTCGACGGTCGACTTCGGCGTCCTTCGAGTGCACCATTAAGCGATAATTGAAGAAATAATATACGACGGAAGGAAAAGAAATCACATACTGCCCAATGCTCCTATAGCCTAGTTACTTAAGTACGGCTGAACGTGTGAGAATGTTAAATCGACGAGACTCGAGTGCGACATAGTCACACGTAGAGGAAGGAAAAAAATATAACTATATAAATCTATTATATTTCATAGTCGACTATAGAGCCACCGAAAGATATCTCATTGTCGATCGTGTTGTGTGTATTGTCTTATAGCAATGTGTATGTATGTGTGCATCATATGTGTATGTATGTGCGTGTGTGGGTGTAACATGGAAAAAAAGAGATAGAATGATGCGAAAACGAAGAGCAAAAATTACGATAATCGTACGAAGTAAAACAATAAGAAAATCGGTACATTCCAACTTCATAGATCTCGATCATTCTTCACTCACTCATTCGTTCACTCATTCATTTCGCGTTTGATTGCCTAAAAAAATAATGGCTAAAAACGCAATGGATATTCTTGTGTAGATATAAATGATATATATTCATACATACATACACATATATAGGATATGTTATATATTATACTTATGCAGGATGCGTATCCCAGGTTCTTCGCACTTTTTCTTTTGCGCGTCTTTTGACAATTATGGTGAACACTATTTTTTTTCACAATTTTTTCTTTTATGCATTCATTTTTAAGTTTAAAATTAAACAAGAATTAACATGTTATTGTTCTTTTATATTTTAGACATTTAATTTATGACTCTAATTTACATGAAAAAATATATTGATATCTTCTTTCTCATTAATTAAAAATTTATTTCAAGTTACTTAGAAAATTCAGAACGAAAGCAAGTGGTAGAAACTGGAGCATCTTGTGTATACATATACATATTTAACGATATCCTGTACATATATATTTATTTACATGCGCATATAAATATATATATATAATAACTATAATACTTTACGATATCACATAGCTTTCTGACTGATTACTCGTAACGTGAGGAAACGAAAAAAAGATCGCAAGTGAGGAGACAACACAAACAGAAAGTAGGTACACTATATTTAATCGCCACACACACACACACACACACACACACATAGTGCAACACTTCGTAAATATATTCGGTGCAACCATCTTTATCGCGCCGCGTTGTGTCAAACCAAATAACGTTGCGTGTTCACCCGGCCCCTTCCCGTTCATCTCGCGGTCACCTGGATCCGCGAAACTCCGCGCCGCAGAATCCCAAGATCCTTCCAGGTCGCGTATAACTGTATAACGTAACGTCGATCCGCACGCCATCATATAAAAGAGCAGAATAACTTAAATACAGTTTTGCGTGTGCTCTCTTAAAGAGAAAAAACAAAAAAGAAAAAGAGAAAGAAACGAAGGAAAAGAAAAGCTCTGTTCTCACACTAGCGGGACAATTCGTTGGCATCGTTCGAATCATTTGACGCGTCCGGACCAATGTCGAAGAAGTATTATTTAACGATAGGTTTTCAATAGCCAAAGTGCGCTGAAATAATGATATATATATTTTTGTAAAGACACTATAGAATACAACGTCAGACGATATAAGGATAAATAATAATAATTCAGTGTTAATGGTGATTCGTTCAGCGATTTGTTGTTGGGTGAATGAAACGCGGAAGGTAAAAAAAAGGGGGCAGGGAAAGAAAAAGATGACGAGAGGCGAAAGGGATGAAGATACATTCCCATCCAGCATGATCTTCAAATGCGGTATCGAACAGACGGACGGCAAATCGATGATTGCCGATAGGCAGTCGGTGTGTGGATTCGATGCGGATCCAATCAAAGTATCGACGATGTTTAATGAACGCCTGAGGGCTCCGTTATTGACACGTGCGTTACACGTGTCACACACGGTAGCGGGTGGGAATTTTCGCGAAAGGAGTAAAGTATTCGCGAAATTTTCGGAAACACCGCGACGACGGCGACTCGATCATCGTTTGTCATTGTCGCAAAGTGGACAATGGCAAATCGACGTTTCGGTAATACATCTTATTTATCTCGCCGCGCCACGGACATATTCCCGTGCTAAGGTTCTGACACGCGCGAGTGGATGTGGTGCACAGTTCCTCGAGGATTTATCATGAGAACACCTCCACTTGCGTTTCCGCGTACTCTGCACAATGAGTGACTAAGGCCTAACAAAAAAAAAGATTAAGAGAGAGAGACGGAGAGAGACACAATGCGTGCGTGCACAGCACTCACATACATCGAGCACAGGCATTCAATACGTACGTACACACACATACACAGAGAGTTACACACACGTTTATATTAGCATACAGAAATATAGCTATAACACATACGACAGAAATATATATATTATATATAAACAAATATATACTAATAGTATTTAATACACTAATAATCTATAATTTTTACGTATGTTATGTGATGTCATTGTCTACTAGTTATTATCTAACGATATCTTCCCCCGTGTGAATATCCCTCAATGTCCCATGACGTCCACCAGTGCTCCCCCGATTATTCTCCCAATTACCCGTCCTGAAGAGACCCCGTCACTACACATAATCTGTACTATGTTTTCTCTCGGCTCTCCTAGATAAAGCCGGTGCGTCTTCAATACGGAATTACAAAGCAATAAAGTAAATGAAGCTATTTAAGAGGTACGCGAGGCGTGTGAATGGGAAGGACAAGAAGAAAAAAAAAAAAGGTCCCCTTTATGAGAGTGAATGATACGTACATAATCGTCGCTCGCTCGATGGCGATTGCGCGTGGAATTTCTCGTATCTTCTTCTTTCTCGCTATCCCCCGATCATCACATTCTCATTTCTTTCTCTTACTCTCTTCCTTTTCCTCGCGACAGCGAAAAATTTAATCACTTCTGTCGAGCGTTTTTCCTATATCCAGCATTCAGCCTTTTCTTTCCAAACCTATTTTTCTGTAGGAAAGAATGATCAACGTGACAGATATTTTCATTCTTCAAAAATTATCGTTAAATATCTTGCGCAATAAATTAATCATAATGAGCAATTTTGCATACAGTTGCGCTGAAACGTTGCTGAAAAATTGTGCACTTGATTGTCTGCACATAGTGCGGAGAGGAATTATTAGAGTTCTCTCAAAGAGATTAGTCAAAGTTCAATCGCAACTCTGAATCAGATAACGATTGCTTTTCTTACCGTATGCATTTGTTGCATCATATATAAATTTAATTTTTTTTCTTTAATGCTTTTCTTCACATTTTGTTTCCTTTTCGAACGTGGTGATAAAGAGCCAAACGCGGCACTTATGATAAAAAATCATACTTGAAATAGATCGAGAGAGAGGGGGAGAGAAAGAGAGAGAAGTAAATTGCCCATTACTCGGCAGAAAATCCTTTTTTTTCTACGTAACATTATTTCAAGCTTCCTCCTTTGCATGTATAATGCGATATATAGACTGGATCAAGATTATGATATATCGCCGCAATATTTTTATAATTTATCGGAAATTGTATATTAGAGAGAGAGAGAGAGTATGTAACGTATATATGTATATTATATATATAACGTACATATATATATTTATGAGATATGCCGTAAGGCGAGCATGGCAGTGAATATTTTGTAAAATTTCTTAATGGTCGAAAGATTTGCAAGAGATTTAAGAGTACTTAAGAAGTACTTCATATTTAAAGAATTACATAAAAAATTGCATAAAATTGCATATCCTGCCTGTAATAACGTATATGTGTTATAATTTGAACGATTGTGTCATATATCGATGATATATTTATATATTGCTTTATGTATATGTAGGATACGTACATATATATATATATATATATATATATATATATTGAAAAGAAAATATATATTATCTTCTACAATACGGTGTGTAAAATTATTTTCTTTTTCTTTCGTTATGCCGATTAATCGACGCAATATATTTCTCTCAATTGAATGCAATTAGTTTATACTTTTTAATTTCATTTATATTCACGTATATATTAATTAAATTACAATTTGAATTTTCTTTATAATTTGATTTATAAGTTTTTCATTAGCACATTCATTAATCTTATTTCACAGCGTTTTTCTTTCATCATTGTTCATTTCCGATCTTTCATGTTCTCGTCCAATTCTCATATATCAGCACACGTACATTACACGAAAATCTCGTGAAAAGACCCTCTCTAAATGACTGAGTCAATTTTCCTAGCGCATGAGATTCGAGATCGGGAAGAGAGCGAGAAACTCTAGTACGCAAAAAAAGGAAAAGACAAAAAAAAAGAAATTAAGAGAAAGAATATCGCGAAATACGGAACGACGACACGCGCAATTAAAAAAAAATATTATATACGTATATTTCTCTAAAGATTAATAATAGAATGTTAACGCAAAAGACTATCTACGTAATGTGAGTACGGACAAAAGGAGGAAGGAAAATGAATATAAAAGAGAGAGAGACTTTAAGAAATTAATGATATTTAAAACAAAAAAGAGAAAAATGAAAAGAAAAAAAAAGAGGAACAGATCATATATCTAGTTTTCGATGATATTTCGTAGCGGGTCCGCGATACTACGAGAGCGAGTTCTGTAAGTTATCGAGAGATCATCAGGAAATGGTATATCGATATTGATGCGCATTTTTTGAAAATATACACAAACGCGAAATGCACGTCGTGGAAAGTTCGACTTCTCGGCGTCGCAACGACTGATACAACGAGAAGAGAGGAGAGGCAAAAAAAAAAAAAAAATACGCGAAAATCAAGAATGAGAAAGATGTATGGAGAAATCACTCTCGTGAGGTCCCGCGCCGACCCTCCCCCCCAATTTGTTCGTTCCACCTCGTTAAATATATATATATATATATACATATTATATACGCGACTTTAGAAATATATATTGTAATCGATAATCTAATATATACATATATATTTTTTTGAATTGTGTCAGTTCCTGAACGGCCGAAGATCGAGATCTCCGCTGGCCTAGTAGGTAGATCTTACTCGACGAAATCCCTTTTCGGTTTTCCCCTCCTTCCATCCTCGCATTATATCGCCCCCCCCTCCCCCGTATATTTCAATTCGTCATTCATTCGTCACACTTTAATCGGAACGCTATCACTTAAGAGCATATTAATCGAATCCCTGGTATCGGTTGGGATATTCTCGACACGCGCGCCGGACATTCCAAGCGGAAGGGCTCGTCTAATAAAATCGGCAAGTTTCGAGTATAACTTACTTTTTGGTATGATGAAACAGACTCGCGCCGAGAGACGCGCGTGATTTTCGGATTGCTTTGACGAAGAGGAGTTTAAGAGATATACGAACTTTGGAAAAGAAAATCGAATATACACACTATTGCTCACACTTAGCTCTATATCGATTAATTCGAGCTTGAGCACCTCCAAGCAACCCCCTCTCGATTGGCCGAGGGTGCTCAATCGCGAGTTTTCGCTTCCTTTTTACGTTAAATTTATTCTCTTTCGATCTCTCCCGGCTCTTTGAATCAAGAATTAAGAGAAAAGCGAAGAAGGAAAGAAATGAAGGAAAAGCGCGCGAAATAGAATCGGCAACAACTGAAAGAGAGAAAGATAGAAAGGGAGAGATGAAAGAGCCGTGTGAGAGAATCGAAAAAAATAAAGATTGAGAAGAATAAACGTCACAAAAAAATCGGTGCCAAACTCTTTTTACTGTTAACGAGAGGCAACTGAAAAATGTATCCTAAATCACGCAACGCGCGATTTGTCATGCTCAAAAAACGAGAGAAGAAAGATCGAAGACGCACACGCTCAGGATGTTAATCGTACGTCTGAGAGAAATGGATTTATAAGTAAAAAAAATACAAGTGTTCGGTGTGTGTGTGTATAAACGATAATTATAAATATCCCAATAAGCCAATATATTAATCTCTATGTAAAAAGAGACGTAAGTGTGGAGAGAGAACGCGCATAAAAAAAAAAAGAAAAATCCACCGTTTCTGCGCGATATGGGAAGGAATACGGAGGGTACCGTTTTGCCGACAGATATCCTTGCGTAATAATATGTAATAAAGAGCGTAGAGAGAAAAAGAACGCTCCCCCTTACTCCAGCTTTTAGCGAAGGCGCGCAGCCGAGGCGTAGACTGATAATCATTTTCACGAATTAAATCGACGTTCGTGTTTTAAGGGCAACGAGATTAAATTACTAAAATATAAAAAAATGTCGCCGATGACTGGATATTTTTATCAAATTTTGATATTGTAATAAAAGAGAGAAAGAGAGAGAGAGAGAGATAAGCACGGCACGAGAGAAGAACACGGTTCCTCCAATTCTAATCCCCTCTCAAACGATTGCACATTTAAAATCCATTCACCCAAACGATCACCTCTTCGATCCTCATTAACGCGAACGCTTTTCTCATCTTTGATACGCCATAATGCCACCAGCGAAAATGCGATATCTTGAATTCAGCAATATGTACATCCTCTCTCCGCCCTCCCATCCTCCATCCTCTTGTAAAATCCTCGATATCCGTATCGACGTTTTATCGCGCATTTGTATATCATTGCGCGCGAATATTTTCGACGAGATCGCTCGTGTACTTTCAGCGATAATCTGTTTCTCTCAGCTCTGTGCGACCGACTGAAATATATACACATATATATATGTATAAATATATATATTTACATATTATATATATAATTATATATATATATATATATATATATAGTTCGGCGCGTGCGGCTGATCGCACGATTGCGATGAACGAACGTACCCTCGGTACCGAGTCAGTACCTGGACTCTCACGATCGCACCTTATCGCGGAAATCGTTTTGACGAATTTCTACGAGTGTATTTATTACCGCATAATAAAATATCTTTGACTTGGAGAGAGAAACGAGACTATTGTCGGTACAAGGAAACAAGTCCAATGCAAATATACAGTATTATAAAGAGAGAGAGGAAAAAAATAGCTAAAAAATCTTCCGTACAAAATGTTGAAAATTTCATAAAATTAATAGATATATAAAAAACAAATGCCTGTCTTTATAGCCATTTTATAAATGTTGTATAAATACGTTGTATAAAATTTATAAAGAGTCTAAAAGAGAGTAAAAGGAGGATTCCTTTTAATTTCCAGATTATCTCGTACGTCTCGTTTCCCTCTTCAAGATCAATTCTCGATCCTGTAAAATTGGACAGGCTCACAGTGGCTTCTTTCTCCCCAGATGTTTTTTGGAAGAGAAGGAAAGACGAAAGAAAAATGTCTCTCTTATCACGGGGATATACTCGAATACACGATCCCTCGATTATAATACGCACGTTCGGTCCCGTTCGGGTACGTTCTGTTCTTCTTATAAATCAATCTTAAGCGCTCATCCGAATCTCTCATCCCGATGCGTATCGATGCATCGGCGATGGCGACTGCGGCGACTACGATGATAATATTGACTATCCGATGGGCACGTGCCGTGACCTTTGAACGCCGTCGACACGTGGCAGTCAACGAGCGACCAACGATGCACGTCTCGTCCAGATGCGAGTGCACTTACCGCACCCTCCGATGCACCTGCCCTGCCCATCGAGCGCGAGGGCAGGATTGCGCGGGTCAGGACTTTCGTTGTAGTCGTCGTCGTCGTCCTCGTCATCGTGGTTGTCGTCGTCATTGTCGACGATGCACACGCGTAACGAGCGTTCGCGGATCGTCGAACCGAGAGGAGAGATTGCTCGTGTCGAATATACGATGTGCATTCAACCCGATCGCTCTGTTCTTCGATATCTATCATGTAACAGTTTGATTGAAAAATGATGCTCAAAATATTTCCCTTTTGCGACGCGTATCTTCGACCATCGGTCAAACATCTCCGCTCGGTCCAGATCGCATCCTCATAATTCCTTCGGTGTTTTATATATCTGTCTGTTTGTTCGTCTGCCTGTCTGTCTGTCTGTCTGTTTGTCTGTAAAAGTGTTAAAGACTGTACCGCAAATGTGTTTTAGGCGGTTTAAACGTGTTTTCTTAAGTAAGAGAGGGCTGTAAGAGTTTCGTCCTCGAACATGAGCGTGCGTCTCCGCACACGAATATTTCACCGCTCGAGGGGTTGGGGTGAGAGAGTGGACACGGTGAACTGAACAAAAAATTCGGGCCGGTTTTCACATCGCGAGTTTATATTCACGAGAAATCTATTTTTGCAATATTATCACCATTGTATAAGACATCTCGACTGGAGGGAGCAATCCGTGATCCACTCGCGTAAGCGTCCACGCTTCTTTTTTTTTTTTTCTTCGTGGCCTCGAGCGGTCTAAACGTGTGTATGAGTTTGCGACAGGCCTAGATTAGTGTCTTTTCTAGTTGAATCGTTGATTCTTGTTGACATTCGAGAGAGTCGGAAGTGAAGAGAATCAATGGGAAAATTTACCGCGATGAAATTCGACGAGTGGAAGTTGTAATTGGCGGTTTTATTTCTTAGCGAAACGTTTAGATCTTCAGTTTTTTGTAAAATGTGGAAGAGAGAAAGGAAAAAATGAGATTTGTGCCAATCATCGCGCGATAAGTCAGCGATGACGGACATTCCTTTCTCGACAAGAGAGAGAGAAAAAAAAGAGGCAGGAGACGGTAGCGCAAATCGCTCAAGCGCGGTAGAAAATCCGCGAGATATCCGGTGTCGCGGATTTTCTTAATCCGGGCCTGTCTGCAGAGAATACGTGCTGCGCGAATCGTGCGAGTGTAGGGGCAGGTCAGGACCAGTAAAAGCGTCAGTGCCCTTCTATCGATCACTTCCGCGGGAGTCCTCTCGTACTCGTTAGAGGCGACCATCTCTCTCTTCCTCGTCAAAGAGTGGTGGTCCCCCTTTTGCGCTTATAGAAAAGGATGATCAAAGCCGGGATTATGCGCCGAGAAAAAGTACGCTTGAATTAATCTGAATAATTATCTCGCGTTATACCGAGACGCGGTCGTCGTCGAGCCGATTTGAACGCTTGCCTTTCTTAACTTTCGATTCCGCCAGCGCATAGGAAGCGCGTCATCGTGTATGCTATGCGCGTTTGCTTCTTTATTTATTTATTTATTTTTTTTTCGCTTCCTCGCTTACCCGAGATTACACCCTGCCTCGTAACTCGCGCTATTCGCATCGGATTTGCATCGGCATTGCATTCTCGAGAGACGATACGTCGAGTCAAACGTGTTCCAGGAGACGGTTAGTCGTTCGACCGTGCCGTCGCTAAAGAAAAATTGTTATTTAAGCAAAAGTACGTGTGCGTGATTGTGCGTATGTGTGTGATTGTACGTGTCTGTGTGAAAGAGAGAGCGAGAGAGAGAAGAGGAGAAATAGAGATATGTATATGATACCGAATGGGTAGCAGGGATGCGCGATGAGCTTAAGTATAATACGTACGCGAAACACTCGGCACTCGATATGTGTATTGTGCATCCTAACGAACATCAGATATACTATACATATGCGAATGATAAGGGAGAGAAAGGGAAATAATGCGGTTAATCCCAATCTATCAGGGTTTCACATATATATTTAATGATATGAAAGAAGATAAATTAAATAAAAATGGATGAATTATATATATAGATATATAAATATATGAAATATATATATAAAAATAAATATGAAAATATATATATACATACATACACTTACATCTATATATGTATATATATTATAAAATACATTATATTAATAAATAATATCACATTTAACATGTTTGTCTCATCATTCATCTTCTACATCTTTCCCAAAAGAATCCTTTTGCAATTTTTATATATTAAGTATATTTTTTAAATATTTCTCTTTATATATATTTTTTTATCTAATTAAATATTTTATTTTTCTAGTTTATTTTACTTTTCTTAAATAAGAAAATCTTTTCTATAAAGTAGGAAAGAAAAATTAATGTTTAGAAGCATGTTTGTCTGATCTAAGATGTCTTCGACTACTATGAAAATGTTGATTCAAGAGAACCAGACAGCCACATTTCAGAAAGTGCTGAAAGCACGCAATTTCTACGAACGGTGGAGAATCACTGCCAGGGGTGCAACAAACTCAGTCTACGAGGGGTCGAAGCACTCGATACGCCGGTTCATTTCCCGGCTGGGTTGAGAATCGCTGGCCCGGCTTGCTCGGTGCAACAAACGACGGCCAGACAGCGGGGGTTGCGGAACGATTTGGGGTGACGGGGAAGGGGATGAAAACGGGACGATTGAAGGAACCGCTCGCTCGCGCGGGGGTAGCTTTCGAGAGGGAGAGACGAATCTCCGTCTCTCTCTCCGTCTGCGCGCGTTTCGTACCCCTAGCTTTTTCCTTCCTTCTGCATCTTTCCGCCTCTCCCTCCCTCGATGTGCGTTTGTGTATGCGTTCCCGTCGGCGCGAATCTCTGTCTGGTCTGGCAGCAGAGGTTTCGTCGTCATGACGACGAACCCAGGAAACCCAGCCGCTCTCTCACACCCCCTTTGGCTCTCTCGCAATTCTCTTTCCATTCGCTCTCCTCTCTCTTTCTCTTTCCCTCTTACACACATCCGTGTATATGTGTTTAATATTATCCTCGTCCATCTGCACATCGGTGCAATTCTCTCTCTGGCCCGTTTGCACAAAAACATTCTTTCTCGTTTCTCTCTCTCTCTCTCTCCCTTTCTTCATTCTGCAGCCACGCCAATTCCCGCCTGCGGCTTCTACGTGCCCTACACATTTACCACGTGCACGCCGAGTACGTATGTATGCGCGACTCTGCAGACTCTGCCGCCCGGTTCATCCACCTCCTCGGTTCTGTCCCTGGTGCTGCACGCCGCCATCCCCCGTCTGCGAGGGTGGAGGCCCCGGTTCTACCACGCTAAGCGCGATCCCCGTGCCGGCCGGAGAATTCCGGAAACGAGGAAGAGAACTTGACTCGACAATTTCGAGAGAAAATTGAGGATACAAAGCAGCGAAATGAAGATACACCGTCTTGCGAAAATTTTATTCCCTCGTATATAGTCTACCGATTAATTCTTATCCCTTAAGGAATCTACGTCGATCGATCCTAGCTTTTACGTGCAAAGGGTATAGCATCCTTTCATAGAAAAAAAAACCGCGAAAAATATGACCTATACCGTAATCTATAGATTCTATTGTTTCATAACCACTGATGAGTGTAGAGATCATTTTGTCTATGGTAACAAATTCGAGCTCATTGGGATTACGGAGTTGCAATTTATAATCTGTGGTTTCAGCCGCATGTTTACGTACAGTCACTGATCTTCATGGTAACGGCGGTGCGCCGCGTATTGTTTTCGATTTCTGTCTTGTTGTTTATCTCGAAAAACTTTGGTATTGTTCGCTTATAACTGTCCTACGATAACTCGATTCTTTCCTGTCTTTTTCCTCTTCCGCCTCTTTCTCTCTCCTTCGTTCAATTCATTCGCCCCGCTTCCTCCAGCATCCGCGTTTCAGCCCTCTCTATTTTTCGCGTCTTCTTCCCTCCGGCACGGTACACGTTGAAAAGAGGGTGGCCGCTCCATTTTGCGGATCCGCACCGAGAACCGCAGTCGTTCCGGCGGGATATGGGGAAAGGGTGAACGAGGTGCCTCGTTCTACCCCACGGGCCCTGCGGGGCCAAAATTGCTCAGGTACAGAGTTGATTACGCGAGAGTGGCAATTTTGATTCGTAAATGGGGAGGCCTTTTAGGAGACGCTTTCTGGAATAACATGTTTCTTCGCTATCTATACCTTGAAAATTAGATTAGATAATGATAATAATGGAGCCATTTTTATGTGCAAAATATATCTAATTTTAATACAAAATAAATTTGAGAAATATTGAGAATATAGACAAGAGAAATCAAAATCCACTCTAGGTGATATATAATTTGCGACAAAATTTAGGACAGAGTTCTATTCATAATTTTATCATTGTGTGCAGAAAATCTTTTTATGTGGAAAGATGTAAAATAGATCGTTTAAAACAATCTTAAATATATTGAAGACGGGTGGACAATAACTCGGAATCACGTTACATAAACTGATCATATTTACAGTTGTATAAATGAATAAAATAATAAATAAAGTTTGATCATTTTGTTTCCATTTGCAACGAATTTCTTTCAAGATCATGTCTTTCTTTGTATCAACTTGCAATATCGATTAGTGAATTAGTGGTAATTTCTATGCGAACGACCGGACGGTTTGCTCGTAAATATCACGGTCGTCCACGGAGAGGGTGCTCCAACGAAGAGACGAAGAGACGAAGAGAACGGACGGCGGGGGTGAAGAAGGGAGTGGTAATAGAGAGCGCAGAGGCCGAGAGGAGAGAGAATGCGCGACGTCGTTTCAACCCTCTGCAGCGAGGCCTCGTGAATTATTTCGCCTTCTCCCTCCTCTTCCCTTCCCATCCTTTTCGACGTTAGCAGTTCAGGTGTATTTGGGATTAATTAACGCGTACACGCACACGCGTGATCCGATCGACAGAGGGGAGGATGTTGGGAAGGGAACGCTAATTGCAGATACGAATTTTTCGACGCGGATTTCCGTTCAGGATAATCGTCACTCTTCGCCTCGTTTTCACAATTAATTGCGTATACGCAACGAAACCTTTTCCTTCCTTTCTTTCCTTCGTTGAGAATTCACCGCTGAGTTTACAAATCAAGGGGTGGATTGGTATTTTTTTTTTTGCTAAATTCGCAGAAGTGCCTCCTCCTTCGTAATATATAAATATAAGTCGTAAAATAGAAACTTCCATATTTCAATTGCGATTCGAAGCATGAAGAATTTTAGAAAATCGAAAAATCGATAGTTCCATAACATTCTGATCTCTTCAAAAATAAAACTTTAAATTACTATATTTTTGATCTTACTAAATAACTTCTCGTAATTTAAATTCGTAGTATTTATCAGTGTCAGTACTACAATTATTTGCATCATTTGCTGGTCGTTTAAATTACACATTGTTTAAATTACACGCATTTAAACTTTCGCTAAATTTCTATATTAACGTCATCTGATTTACTTCAAAATTTATAGGAAGCTTCTTTTTGATCTACAATCAAGATATATAATGTTTCCAAGCCGGACAAACAATATGTTGTTTTTGGGAAAAATAGTCAAGTGGCATTTTTTCTTAAAGACAACATACTGGTTGACCGGCTTAAAAACATTATATATCTTAATTGAAGATCAAAAAGAAGCTTCCTGTAAATTTTGAAGCAAATCAGAAGTGATGAAGTTAATATAGAAATTTACTTCAAAATATATTAACAAAGCGTTAAATTGCTAATTAAATTTTAAAATAATACTATGTTAAAAATATTAAAATAGTAATATGTTGTAAATAATATGTTATGATGTTTTATCTGCGATTAATATTCTTTGACAGAAATCAGCTGATAACTGTCAAAAATTATAATCGAATTTAAAGAATTATAACATATTATTTAAAACATATTATTATTTTAATTCTTATAATATATATATTATTTTAAAATTTAATTAGCAAACTAACGCTTTAATCAGCCGATTTCTGTCAAAAATATTAATAAAGCGTTAATTTGCCAATTATAAATTTTAAAATAATAATAAGTTATAATATTTATAATAGTCATACGTTGCAAATAATATGTTATAATGCCTTATTTATGATTAATATTGTTTTACAGAAATCAGCTGATCAACTGTCAAAAATATTAATCGCAGATAAGACATTATAACATATTATTGAAAACATATTACTATTTTAAATTTTATAACCTATTATAATTTTAAAATTTAATTAGCAATAAATTAATTTTATTAAGATTTATTAAGATTTATTAAGATTTATTAAGATTTTTTGACAGAAATCAGCTGATTAAAGCGTTAATTTGTTAATTAATTTTTAAAATAAAAAATAATTAAAATTTAAAATAATAATACGTTTTAAATAATATCACATAATTCTTTAAACTTGATTAATACTTTTTGACAGATATCAGGTGATATTCAACATATTATTTATAACATTATTATTTTAATTTTTATATATTTTATTTTAAAATTTAATTAACGCTTTAATCAGCAGATTTTTGTCAAAAAATATTGATCAAGTTTAAACAAATTTGATATAAAAATATCATTCTTTTTTATACAAAATCAAGGAATGGCACGCTCATAGCACGCGCTTGTACTATTATATAGTTATGTAAAAAAAGAGTAAAATTTCCCATAAAACATCAATGTATACGCCGCTGTAAGTCTACTGCATTATATAGTAAATTCCTTCGGTTCTATTTGTTTTTCTTTTCGGAACATATAATTTCGAAATATACATATCAAGAAGAATATGTACAGGAGTTTTGTCACAAAGAGACAAAATGTTTGTGTTTCATAATATATGGATTTCGAGATTGCACATATTGAGCTATTTCTATAGTTGCTTAATTGCTTACTTAAATACTTGTTCTGTCCACATAATTAAAAAAATTAATGCGCAAGTATAATATAATGCGAACTAGTTCTATAATGCGAAATAGTTCAGTTTTGTATGCAAGTTAAATTTTCAATTAAGAATATTATGTTTCAAATTTATTTTTTATTTATCTTGTTTCTAAAATCAACTTTTTGTTAACTAACTGCGTGCGATCAAGCTATCAATAACAGTTTCATATTGATATAGAAATTGATCGAATAAACATTATAAATTATAAAACATTTGTAATATATCGTAAAAGTATGAATTAAAATAATGAATTGTGTGTTCAATAGTTTCAATAGTTTAGTGACGAAAAATCGACATTACTTTATTTTCGCTACTCCGAGATCAAGCAACTATCCCTTTCTAAAAAAGGCAAGTCAATTCTCACAAGTATTGTTGCCTCTTCTCCGCGATGCTGATTGGCTGCCTCGATTCGCGTTGTGCGTTATATTCGTAGCATCGAGAGACTGTCATCGCGAGGGTTAGCAGTTTGACAGTTTGTTCAAAATAAAATTAAATACAATAATATAATGTTTTAAATAATATTTTATAAAACTTTAAACTCGATTAATATTTTTGAGTTATCAGCTGATTTCTGTCAAAAAATATTAATCGCGCATACAATATATTTACAACATATTACTATTTTAATTTTTTACCATATTATTATTTTAAAATTTAATTAGCAAATTAACGCTTTATTAATATTTTTGACAGAAATCAGCTGATAACTATCAAAAATATTAATTGAGTTTAAAGTATATTGTAACATATTATTTAAAACATATTATTTTATTTTATTTTGAACAAACTGTTAAACTACTAACCCTCGCGCGATGACAGTCTCTCGATGCGACGAATATAACGCATAATGCGAATCGAAACAGTTAACCAGCATCGGAAAAGATGCAACAATACTTGCAAGAATCGACTTAACGTGTCTTTTTTAGAAAAGGATGTTATAATATTTTTAATTCGATTAATATTTTTGACAATTATCAGAGCTGATTTTTGTCAAAAAATATTAATCGGCAGATAAGATATTATAACATATTATTTAAAACATATGTTATTATTTTAATATTTTCAACATATTATATATACCCCCCTACATTACCGCTATAAAAATATTATAAAATAAACAATTTCTCACTCACCGATACGTGCAATAGCGGAGTTGTAGTACACAGCACATTGATCTGAAAACAAAATATTCAAATTATGTTATGTGTGTGTCGAATATTTCATAAACAATGCAGTTTAGAAAAAATGTTTTTTTACATACCTCACAGTTGCCCCGATGTCGCCCGATGCCTCCCCGGGCCTCCTCCTCCTCTCTTGGTCCATGGTAGCACTCACGACACTCGCGAAAACACGAATAATTACGATCGCCCGACACTTTACACGGCACTCCCGACGCGCGAAACTTTACACGGCACTCCCGACACGACGCGTGAATCGCACTGTGTATCGCAATGCTATCTGTAACAAATAAAATACATACATATATTAGAATAATCTTATTATTTCGCATTATAACACACACAATATAAATATGTAAGCTAGAATTAACGATATATATATCCACGGATCGCAACACATTCGCGCGCGCGAAAACAGTTGGGTTATGTTGGCAAGAGATTTTGCATCGAATTTTTCGCGAAATATGCATTTCGAACAATTACGACTACATATTAACGTTGAAATTATGATATGCGATTGATAAATATTACAATACAAAGGTGAGAAATGGTTTCTAACGATTATGCTTACTAATTAATCACAGCTGGACGCAGCTCGAACTAGCCTGATACTCGCGGCGTTTCGGTAATGGCCGCGGCTACAAACATCGCCAACTTCACTCTAATAACGCGCGCGCGATACTATGTACATGACTTAATATTAATAATTAATTAAAACTCGAAGGAGATTCATTCGAAAAGATATATAGCTTTAGAAAGAAAAAATATTAATCGAGAATAAGGTATTGTAACATATTATTTACAACATATTACTATTTTATAACTTTTACTATATTATTATTTTAAAATTTAATTAGCAAATTATAACATAAACAATATAAATATAAATAGGTAAGCTAGAATATTTAATTAGCAAATTTTATTAATATTTTTTGACAGAAAAATCAGCTGATTAAGAGACATTGAGAGAGAGAGAATGTCTCTTTCTCCGCAATAATATTTTCTCTCTCGTATTCATAGAAATGTTTTCGAGATGTCTTGTGTATTTGAAGCTTGATTATTGTAAAAAATAATTAATTTGTTATATAATTAATTTGTTGTATAATAATTAATTTGGATAATTTGTCAGTGTATCTACCGAGCAATCACAACGTCTGATTAATGTCTTATATTACTACTGAAAAAAAATTAATTGAAGCTCTACATGACATATATGATTAAAGTGTCAACTGATTAAAGCGTTAATTTGCTAATTAATTTTTAAAATAATATGTTATAAAAATTAAAATAATAATGTTTTAAATAATGTTATAATATTTTTGACAGTTATCAGCTGATTTCTGTCAAAAAAATTTTAATCAAGAATAAAGTATTATAAAATATTATTTACAACATATTACTATTTTAATTTTTACCATATTATTATTTTAAAATTTAATTAGCAAATTAACGTTTTAATCAGCTGATTTTTGTGAAAAAATATTAATCAAGTTTAGAAAAACTTTATATTATTTTTTTTTAAATATTCTTTTTAATATAAAATCGAAGAATGGCGCGCGCATAGCACGCGCTTGTGTTGTTCTAGTATGTGTCATATTTAAAAAATTATGTTATTAAAGCAAATGAGCTGGGGTTATTCCAATCGTTTTAATATCTTATTTGGGCAAGAATATATGTATATTTGATTAAAAAATTAACTCCAGCTCGATTAATTAACTATTTCATATTAGCTATATGTGTCATATTTAAAAAATTATATTATTAAAGCAAATGAGCTGGGATTATTTCTTACTAAACTGCATAGTAAAATTAATCAAACATATTTAATATTTTATTGTAATAGATATTATTATTGTGATAAATATTAATCAGAGAAATTCTCATAAAATTCTTTCCATATCATATTGTCCCACGATTACCATGATTTTCAGGGTAAATTTTAAGATAAAATCCTCTGTGTTTATTACTTACAAAATATTATAATTTTAATTATAATAATATGTTGTAGATATGTAAATAATATTATACGAGTATGTTATAATATATTCTTTTAATATAAACTTATTTGTCCGCGATTAATATTTTTTGAAAAAAGCAGTTCATAACTGTCAAAAATATTAATCCAATTTAAAATATTAAAACATATATTATTATTTAATTTAGTTTAATTTTGGATAAATTGTCAAACTGCTGATCCTCGCGATGATTGTCAACAATAATTGCGGGAATCGATTTAACATGTTTTTTTTAGAAAAGGACTAGAACAACACAAGCGCGCGTTATTCTTCAATTTTATGTTAAAAAGAATGATACAGAAATCAGCTGATATAACTGTCAAAAAATATTAATCGAGTTTAAAAAGTACTATAACATTTTATTTATAACATATCATTATTTTACTTTCTATGACATATTATTTTAAAATTTAATTAACGCTTTATTAGTATTTTTTGACAGAAATCAGCTGATTAAAGCGTTAATTTGTTTGCTAATTAAATTTTAAAATAAGGATGTGTTATAAAAATTAAAATAATATGTTTTAAATAATATGTTATAATTTTCCTTAAACTCGATTAATATTTTTGACAGTTATCAGGTGCTTTCTATCAAAAAATATTAATCGCAGATAAGGCATTATAACATATTATTTACAACATATTTCCATTTAAATTTTTATAACCTATTATTTTAAAATTTAATTAGCAAATTAACGATTTATTAGTATTTTTTGATAGAAATTAGCTGATTAAAATGTTAATTTGTTAATTAAATTTTAAAAGAATAATTAGTAATAAAAATTATAAAATAATGTTTTAAATAAAATGTTATAGTATGTTTAAACTCGATTAATATCTTTTAACAGTTATTAACTGATTTCTGTGAAAAAATATTAATCGAGTTTAAAGTACTATAACATTTTATTTAAAACATATTATTACTTTATAATTTTTATTACATACTATTATTTTAAAATTTAATTAACAAATTAACGCTTTAATCAGCTGATTTCTGTCAAAAAATATTAATCAAGTTTAAACAAACTTAATATAAAAATATCATTCTTTTTATATAAAATCGAAGAATGGCGCGCGCGTATGTTGTTCTAGTTTTTATAAATTTGATATTATAAAAAAGAGCAACACTTTGAATGATTTAGTAAAAGATTTGGCTTATCAACCTTAAGGTAATACTGATAAATGTTCGAGATAAAATTGGTAACAAAATAAAAAAAAATAGCAATTAAGTGTTACTCAAAACAAAGATGCATACATCATTTTATCATATAATTTTTTAAATCTTTTTTTATATAAAGTTAACATATAATTTCTTAACTCTTTTTTCAGAATTCCGCTCTAGTTGATTTCTGGTTTTTAATCTACATATATATACGAATAATGTTATATATGTATACATGCAATTCACTCACCGATACGATGCACAGCAGCAGAGCTCTATAGTACAAAGCGTTGATCTATAACATATAAAAATTATTTATATATTTATATAATATTATATAAATTTGTTTTAATTATAATCTGCTTACCGCATGATTGCTCCGCCGTTGCCTGATGCCTCCCCGGGCCTCCGACCTCTCTCTCTCTCTCTCTCTCTCCGCGTCGTTCTTTTGTGGTTATAGCACGCACTCGAAACACTTGCATTCGCGTTATTTTTTTTCGTTCGCGACGCACGGCGACGCGAAAACAGAGCATCGGTTCGCGCGTGAATAAGCTCTCGCGAAAATGTAATATCTAAAATCCGGGCGTCGCCGTGCGTCGCGAACGAAAAAAATTACGCGAATGCAAGTGTTTCGAGTGCGTGCCATAACCACAAAAGAACGACGCAGAGAGAGAGAGAGAGAGAGAGGTCGGAGGCCCGGGGAGGCATCGGGCAACGGCAGAACAACGATAGGGTAAATATAATTTATAATTTATTTAACTTTTTATTTGTTATTTGTGAGATTATTCATTTATCTTCGCGGTAATGATCCAAATTTTACATTGTTGTATAATAATGAGAATGTAAAATATCCTAGATTTTTTATTTTGAAATACTTAGAATATTTAATAATAAATATAATTATTTTTAATAATTTATAATAATAAATATTTGTATATGTGTAAAATACAATTTCTACATTGTATTATATTTAAGAGATATGTAGATATATAATTATTTATATAATGCGTAACACTAGATTCTTTTAATATTTTAATTAAAATATTTAATAGTAAAAATAAATAGTAAAATATTTTAATTTAAATATTTTTTATAGATAGATAGAAATATTATAAATAATTTAAATATTTTAATAATTGTTTTATATAATATTTATACGTTTATATTTTACAGATTAACATTGTCTACAATTCTACACATCAAATTGGTGAGTGTTGAATTATTTAAAAAAAATTTTAAGGTAACGTAGTTGTGAAAATTATATCAGAAATATTTTAATACACACACACATATATATATATATATATATATATATATATATATATATATAAGATAAAAATATTAGGAATAAACCTTTTTTCTCTGATAATTATAATATAATTTGCAATAATAGATGCATCGGTAAAATTCTTTTTATTCTTATTTTAATTCTTGCAAATTGTTTGATATCTAAATTTACCTTTTTTTATTTTTATATTTATTTTACATATTAAAAGAATTAAAGTCTAAATTAATCGTAATATTATATATATATATATTTCACAAATTCATTATCTTGAAATGAATGAATTAATATAAATTATTGTATATATGTGTTTAATTTTTGAATGTGTATCGTAATAGAGATTTTTTCAACATGCATATATTATAATCATAAAAAATAATAAATTATAATTATGTGAGCTAATTAATAGTCACACATCGCTTAATTTGTAAGCTTTTGTGCATAGATATACACTATAAAAATATAGTAATATCTTATTTTATCAACTGTAGTAATAAACAGTAGATAGATAATTCTATTAAAAAGTAACTCAATAAGCTTCTTAGAATTATTTTCATGATAATTATATAATTTATTCAAATAAATTATGTCATGAAAATAATTGTAAGAAGCTTATTGAGTTACTTTTTAATGGAATTATCTACCTACATGTTTCAAATATTAATCGCAGATAAGGCCTTATAACATATTATTTACAACACATTACTATTTTAAATTTTATAATCTATTATTATTTTAAAATTTAATTAGCACTAAATTAAAACTTAATTAATATTATTTGACAGAAATTAGCTGACTAAAGCGTTAATTTGCTAATTTACTTTCTAAATAATAATGTTATAAAAATTAAAATAATAATATGTTTTAAATAAAATATGTTATAATTCCTCAAACTCGATTAATATTTTTGACAGTTATCAGCTGATTTCTGTCAAAAAATATGAATCGTAGATAAAGCATTATAACATATTATTTACCACATATTACTATTATAAATATTATAACCTGTTATTATTTTAAAATTTAATTAACAAATTAACGTTTATTAATATTTTTTGACAGAAATCAGCTAATTAAAGCGTTAATTTGCTAATAAATTTTTAAAATAAGAATATGTTATAAAATTTAAAGTAATAATATGCTTTAAATAAAATGTAACAGTACTTTAAACACGATTCATATTTTTTGACAGTTATCAGCTGATTTCTGTCAAGAAATATTATTCGAGTTTAAAGTATTATAACATATTATTTGTAACATTATTATTTTAATTTTTATAACATATTTTTATTTTATAATTTAATTAGCAAATTAACGCTTTATTAATATTATTTGACAGCAATCAGCTGATTAAAGCGTTAATTTGCTAATTAAATTATAAAATAAAAATATGTTATAAAAATTTAAATAATAATGTTACAAATAATATGTTATAATACTTTGCACTAACATAAAAAAAACTGCTAAGTAATTCATTCATGTAATCCACAATATATCAATATCTGCAGAATAAGTATTAATTCTTTAATCAATTAATTTCAGTAAAAAAATATTAATAAAATGAGTACTCTGCGTTGATACCACTGCTT